>NC_135955.1:31613751-31925376 GCF_053455715.1 Rhinoraja longicauda
TGCATTGATAGCATGGTAAATGTGCAAGGAAAATATAAGCCAGGCAAAATATGTAAACCACCCCAACCTCTCCAACAATTGAAGAAGTTGCACTTAAGATGATAGACAATATCTTTTGAATTTTCAGTTTACTTTGTTGTTTCCCTTATTCACTGCAATTGAACTTATTATATTTACCTCTTTTAAGTCTGTGCGGTCAAATATTTTGCTATACAAAGTACAATGAAGAAGCAAAACCTGCAACATAACTCACCACATACCTGGATTGTAATTTTAATCAAATTTTCAAGTAGCTGCTGTAAACATTAACATCGTATTGACAAAACACGTTTTCATTGACAATTGTAAAGGTATCTTTCCCTCAATAAAGTTTTTTTTTTCTTTTCAAGATAGTGCTGGGTAAGAACAATACAATTAATTTTACAAAAGGTATACAAAAACATACCCAGCACAAAGAAACAGAAGGCAAAGCTACATAAGTGTTTAAGAAGGACTTTGTTACGCATTGTCGGTTATATTTACAGGTTTTTTTTTTGTGTTGGTAAAATGAATGCATACTAAATAAATGAAACAAATCATTTTGGCAAAATTATTGTGTAATGCATTTATTGTTTGAGCCAAATTTTCTTTCTAGGTTTCTAGATATTAAATGTTTTTCATGAACTTTATAGTAGTTGTTAACCTCATAATTCCCCCAATAACTACAATAAGTATATTTTCTTTCCATGCTTGCAAACTCAGATGTGTACTTTTGACTTATTAATCACGGCTCAGTACAGTGAAAAAAAATTTTTTTTGGACTGAATTGGCAGAATGGAAGATGCATTAAGTATATGAATTGAGCATGAAGATGGAAAAATGATGTGGTTTTCATAATTGGGAACAGTTGCATAGTTGTTTTGCTAACACTTTTGTGTTTCCTTCTTTCTGTTTAGTTTGGCGTCCTGAAAAGATTTACTGAGATAGCTTTGTTTTCCGTAAAATGCCATAGCTCAAAATTGCGGTTCAGAAATTTGAGGGAGAACATGTGCCAGATAACATTGCGCAGAGCATTCATCGAAATACACAGAAAGTGATGAATTTAAGAATTCTATTAGTCACTTTTACAATATTTTAAGACAATGAAAGCTTTGTTCATATGCAGTTCACAAAACTCATTGTTTGTAGTCAAAAGCAAGCAGCACTTACAAATTTAGGAATGTGATTTTGTAGATGAAGTACATTGTACTCACAAATATATTTTTAAACATTTATACTGTAACACGAAGCCGTCTTCCATTGTTATATACTGGCATTAAGCAATTGGTAATAATTGATGAACCAGTTATTTATCTAAAATGATTACAGCTATAATATATATAATTTTGGTCAGACCTTTTTTTCCTAAAATGCCACAATTTAATCATATATTTTCCATTTTTGCAAAATGTGTTAATTTTGGGTAATAACAAGTTGGATTGCGGGTAATTAACATTATGTTATTTATCGTTGAGGTAATATTTGTTTTAGGTAAAGTGACGGCACGAGGGCTTGAAGAACTTTACAAGAATGTTACAATTTATTAAAATATAAATATTAAGTTAGCCTTTAAGCTTGTGTGCTTCAAAGTTTAATTTCATCTCGTGCGTAACTGGAGTGTGTTTTTACCAAGTGCTCTGTGAATTGTCTAGCGATATACTCACAGATCAAGTTAAGGTTTGGCTTCAGCCGTTCCACAGATTCTAAATCCTATTCATTCAACAATGAATACTTAAACATTTTTCTTAACATATGCTGAGACAAAAAATCGCAAAATTTTAATTTAGTATTAACTACAATGAAAAACTACAAAAGCATCAAAGCTGGCTGGAGACAAATATTTGACACAAGCCATGACTTTAGCAAAGACAAAAATATTTATGCAAGGACCAGGTTTCTTTTCCAAAGAGTCTGAATGTCTTAAAATATAAACACAATTTTAGATAGAGGGTGCAAACCTACAAAGTAAAACAGAAATGCATATATTTTAATATAAATTGAACAATGAAAATGTTAAAAATATATATATATATATAAATGTTTCTTTTTTGCTAGTAATCGTTGAAGATCATTTTTAAAAAAAAGTAAAAGTAGTGCGTGGATTTAGCTTAAGATGATCAGTTTATAGTTTATGTATATTTCCGCCCAGCATTGGTTAGCCATGGCATACAACCAAATAAAATAACTTGAGTTCAGCTTCGTTGACTTGACTTTGGCTCTCTAAAGACAAATGCCATCATCACTTGAAAAAAAAAGTAAGATTGTCTTGGCTTAAAAAAGAAAGCCGTGCCATTTCAAAATTTGTCATCTTGGATGGAAGAAAAGGCAGAAAATATGTTCGCTTATTTTTCATGTGACGGCAATAGTTCTTAGAGTCAAATGTCGCACACATTGTTTCAAATTGATTTCAAATTTTGTTTGGGACAATTAGATTGCAGAAAATACATCTTTTTATCGGGAGGAATGGCAATGTATAATTTTGAAGTGGTTAATCATTTTATTTGTTAGCAAGATAGATGAAAAGAAGTTAGGTAGCATTGGTTTGTGTTAACCACATTACAGTTACTTTCAGCGCTCTATGTGGATCATGATGGTGTATTGTATAAAAAAATGACTTACACATTTCCCACGTGCATTGCTATATTCGGGAAATTAATAAATTATTTCTAGCAAGATAAAATAATTGGACAATTTTTGTTTATAATTTTCTTTTAAAAAAGTAAAAAACCCTAGCGCGGGGTGAAATTATCATGAACTGATTTGTAAAGCGGCAAATCAGCCTTGGAGAATGACTTGGTGTCCAAGTGAATTTTTTGAGCACTTTACATGGGGAGCAGTGTGCAGAGGTTAATTGAAGTGATTCTAATTTATATTTTGGAAGTATTAAACTAAAATGACAAACTGCATTTTAGAAGTACTGAGAAATACAGGAAGACTGTAAGTACATCTTCCTTTTTGGTCACCCGGGATTTTTGAAACATTGTTTTAGAATTTCTGATTGTGAAGGATTCGGGTAGCTGATCTCTCTTGGCTTGCTTGGTTGTTCCTTCGTTGCTAAGTTTCGTGCTAAAATATTTCAAAGGTTGACTAAAAGGAAATTTTCCACTGGTATTGTAAATGCGTTGCATGTTAAAAAAATAACTCTTTTTTTTGCACCTGGTTCCAAATCTAAGATTCCTCTGTAAATGGATAGTTTGGAGACTGAACAATAGGAGTGAAGTTGAGGAGCAGAAGCATTTATATCCAAGGCTGTGGTTACCCAGAACAGAGCTCTTATTCATGCAGAAAGTTTGTGGCTTAACTCTTTAGTGTCTTATTATATTTTACATAACCACTAATGTGGTGATAATTTTGTTGATTTTAGTCTATTGATTTAAAAAATAAATTATATATAAAAATACATTTACCATTTTTTACAAATTAATTGCATTTATGTAGCCACCTACTTTCTTAAAAAATAGATGGTATTCGGAATTACCCAGGATTTTTCAACCATTTTGTTGGAACAGTGGGAATATTAATCTTCTTTGAATGAACATGATTGGGCAACTAGGAATCATATAATGTGATGTTGTGTTTTTATTTATTAAAATCTTAAGTAATTAAGTGAAATTAAGACATTTGCTGAAGTCTGTATTATAAAGAGAACTGTTCATTTGATCTGCCAGATATAAAATGCTGTTTGAATTAAAACTTTAAACAAATTTGCTCTGACATTCCAATCACAGCATGCAAAACATAAAGAATGCCCAGTGCAGACAAGTTACAATTTTTCATTATCCCACAGCAGTTATAGTTTCAAAGTTTTGGAAGATAATTGCATGGGATCGCTACAGCAAATTTTCTGGTATTGCAGGCTTCATTATCTAAACCTAAAATGGCTTTTCCAATGAGCGTATTTGATTTATTCGTATCACTGCGATGTGTAAAACTAAAAGCAGGAATTCTTGCAAGCATTAACAATTATGCTCATCATAATAATAATAATTTATTCATCATTTGAACATATAAGTAAACATTTGTCCAACCTAACTTTCATGTGTGCCCTGCAAGAGTAATCCCTTTTCTCCACATCCCATCGTTGAATGAATTTGTAAAGGTTTATATAGGATTTGGATGAAAATGGTGCTATGGAACCGTCAAGGTATTTGATGGGATGCAGCACTTGATCTAATGCCATTTTTGATTCTAGTGCTGCTTTGCTGAGAATGTTCTCCAATGCCAGCTGCATTTAAGACTCTGTCTGGTTTAGGATTTAGCTCTTGAATCTCCATATAATAAGGAGAAGAAATATTGGTTCATTTTTTCTACCTCTAATAAATATCTGTTTTGATTAACTTTTTTTTAATATGTCATATTGTTAATGTGACCAAATAAAACTTGTTACAATTGTTAACTTTTTTTCTATTCTTCTTTCTTGTGTCTTTTGCATTAAAGGACGAATTCCATCCATTTATCGAAGCACTTCTCCCACACGTCCGTGCAATTGCATACACCTGGTTCAATTTACAAGCCCGCAAACGCAAATATTTCAAGAAGCATGAGAAGCGTATGTCCAAGGATGAGGAAAGAGCAGTCAAAGACGAGCTGCTGAATGAGAAGCCAGAAATCAAGCAAAAGTGGGCATCCAGGTTGCTTGCGAAACTCCGCAAGGACATAAGGCAAGAGTACCGGGAGGATTTTGTGCTCACAGTTACAGGCAAGAAGCATCCTTGCTGTGTCCTCTCCAACCCTGATCAGAAAGGCAAGATGCGGAGAATCGATTGCTTGCGGCAAGCTGACAAGGTGTGGCGGCTGGATCTAGTCATGGTGATCCTGTTCAAAGGCATCCCGCTGGAAAGTACTGACGGTGAACGGCTTGTCAAATCCACACATTGCTCCAATGCCTTGTTGTGTGTGCAACCGCATCACATAACTGTGTCGGTCAAAGAGCTCGATCTGTTTTTGGCATACTATGCTCAGGAACAAGGTAAGGGTGCATAATTTTCTTGTAGTGCCATTATGACTCCAGGCGATTATTGGCCGACAATTATACTTTTCAATGTTTAAATCAATAAATGGATTTACAGTTTGGTCTTCCATTTTGAAACTATCTCATACATTTCAAAACCTTCCCAACATTTGTAGGCTCACATTACTTCATAAGCATTAGTTTTACCTGGAAAATATAAGATAGTAAATGGTCAATTAACTGGAAACCATAGGGTGCTAGGATTAACTAAAACCATATAATTTGATGTATTCGCTCTGAGAGCTTGCCAGTCAAATCAACAGTTGAAATGGGACTATTTATCAGTTGAATTTAAGGTTATTGATGAACTGATATTATTCAATTGGAGTGACGTTCTTCGGAAGATTCATGAACCACTTAACTCTGATATTGAAAGTCTGACCCAAAACGCCACACATCCGTTTTCTCCAGAGATGCCGTCTGACCCACTGAGTTACTTCAGCACTTTGTGCCTATCTACTGATATTAAAAGACTTTTTGCAAACATGGAATAAACAATGCTTCTTAGCCAATGCTCTGATGTTTTCCCAAAATGTTCTTTGACGTTTTCTTTTACAAGAGAAATTGGATTTGAAATTATTTAATTACTCTTTTTAATCTTTTTTTCTCTCTCCCCTTTTTAGGTTTCTCTGTTTTTATATAAAATTCTAGTCAAGTGGCTAGACCTTTGCATATGTCCATCTTTAACTATCCACAGGGAGGTGTGTAAGATTGCTGAGGTTGACAGACTCACTTGTTCCCTGTTGCTGTGAGGGAGAGCTCTCTTTTCAGCTGGCTTACGTCATATCTGTACAGTGAAACCCGGAGTTGTTGAGATCCTGATTGTCAGGTAGTGTCAGTATTCATAGAGCGCACAGTCTTTGCTTACACCTTCCTCCCGGCTTGCTGGGCAAGAACAGGTATCTGTCATTTAGAAACTAAAGGGTATGAACCCGCATCCTTTCACTTTTAGGTATGCAGTCGGTCTTTGTCTGAGCTGCTGAAATGCTGACTGCTGTGGGAGACCTATCAACACAGTCACATGACCCTGACAATGTTCAGGAAACAAATGTAAGTCAGTCAGGCACCTTGCAATAAAAGCGAAAGCCTCCTTCACTGTTGTCAACTTCTCACTCTAAAGTGCAGAGTGAAGTACCATTTTCACCTTAAGTCACTAATTTCCTTTATTGCTTTCCTGCACGGTGCAATTTGAAATTTCAATTGCAAGAGAGATGAGGTAGTTGCAGTATACCAAAGACTCGACACAGATAATTTTTTGGAAGCCTTGAGATGAAATGCGGATCTTGGATATCTGCCTTTCAGATTTAAGATCGCACAATTAAAGTGGAGAATAGGAATGGAGGTTACTGCTACACCAAGATATGACTAAAGTCATTTACAATTTTCAGAACACTTTCTTCCCACTGCCTAACATCATATCTGTACAATAACACCAGGTGTTGTTAGCATCCTGGTGGTCAGCTGTGTCAGTGTTTATGAAGGCTTCCTGGGTTTTATTAGATTGTATAGGAAGGAACAGATTGACACAAGATCCTCCATTACTGAAGCAAGGAAAATACTCACATTTATTATGTTGGTTAAATTAGATATAATGGTGTTAGAAATCCTTTGAAACACCTTGGATCACGATAGACTTATTTTCTAACACTATAAGACCTATTTATTGAAAGGTCGTTGTGTTTTCCTTTATGCTTCACTTTCCTCAGATCATTTTTCAGGAAGTCCTGTTTTGTCATTATTTTTTAAACATTTATTGCAAGTGTACTTTTATTTTTTGAGCACATTGAACGTCAGAAACAATGACCTGAGTTTAGAGGGAAAACTACAAATGAACTGTTTAAGTATAATATAATTATACTTGATTGCAGAACTAGTCAAACTGTTTATAGAAGATGGAAGAAAGTTATGAATAGTAATCAGTAAAAGGCCAGCCAAAAAATGGGAAGTTTGTCTGTATTTAAGCTAAAATGTGATCATAGTGGCCAGAATAAACCCCAACTTTATCAGTTTTCCAATTGCTTGAAGTCACTTTCGGTGCAATTTGCTTGTAATCCCCCCCTCCACACACACACACACACACACACACACACACACACACACACACCCCAGAATGTTGGGTTGACAATTCAATTAAAACAATCGTAGAACGGTAGAATGCCACAGCATAGAAAATGGCAAGTTGGTCCATCAGATTTATGATGAATATTCTGGATTTAATAACTGGAAATGTCACATGCTTCCCATTTGATAACAAAAACGTTGACTTCATCCTTCAAAATCTTTGCTTATTCACTGGTGCCAATTGCTGCATTCAGGTGATGCTGCATTCTTGGAGCGCAAGTGACGACTTGTGCAGAAAGAAGGGTTATGGGGTTGTTGCAGTTTCATTTTTTATATAGGTATAAGTAATGCTCAGATATTCCCCTGAGTACAATCTGTTGGCACATGGTGCAACAGTCTAAAAATAGAGTTACGGAATAAAAGCTGCAAAAGACGGTTGTGCACATGCAGCAGTTTCAAAAGTCTGTTTCTTTTCCTTCTCAAATGGATTTTTCAAAGGAGCATATTTTGATGTAAAGGGACTGAGTCTAGCTTGCAGCTACCGTGGATAGGTGTGAAGGAAGAAAAAAAGAGCATTACCTTGTTGACCAACTTGGCCACATGTACTGTTTGCCTTATCACAGGTCCGCTCGGAAACACGAGGGGACATCAGCCAGAGCACAGATCTCGCTTTTCTTTGCTTTCTTTCCCAAGAAAGTTATTCTGCCTTACATACCGCACTATTTTTTTTTTCAAACTCCAGTATCTGCAATTTGCACCCTTCTCCTGTAGTATGCATTAAAATGATATCTACCTTTCAAAGTTACGTTGCTTAAAAAAATACATTGGAACCATTAACCATTACAACATAAGAATGAATTCAAAAAAAGGAATTTAATTTTGTTTTAATTATATGGAATCACAGCATTTTAAGGCATCTGGTAATGTGAGGGAGAAAATTAGCCACCAGTGATGTTCACTTGATGACTGTTTAATGTAGTTCAGCTCATTAACAAAAACTGTTAAGCTAAAAGAAAAACTCATTCTCAACTTGCTGCACAAGTTGTGGCGTAACTTAATTATATAGAAACTTTCTTCCCTTTCCCTGTATCCCTGAAAGGAATACAGCATAAAGGAATTGTTTGTTTTTGCAAGCTTTTTATGAAGCAGAAGTTCATTAGCTGGACAGAAAATTGGTTGTAGTTTTAAGAATGTCCTCCACCATGCAGGATTTTATTTACAAGACAGTGTGCTTGACTTTATAATGGTTTGGATTTTGCAAACGCCTTCTCATGTAGGTGGCATGCTCTGAGTAGCAGGATTGGAAAGGCAAACTGTTGGAAAAAAAATTCCCATTATAGGCAGTGCAGTCTGAAACCTCAAACAAATGGCTGAGAGCTGAAAGCCAAAGTTGCAGATCGTGTTTCTGAAGGATCGGGCAGCAAAGTTGAATTTGCTGGTAACGGTTCAAGATGCCGGTTAATAAAAAGCAGCGGGTTCTCAGTTTAAATTACTCTATTCTGCAGAGCATGGAAACGCTTTTGTGTCTGTGTGCCATTGATTTGCGAGCCACCATTTTGCTCTTCTCATGCCAAGAAAGATTAAGGCACATGCGCGGAGCCAATAATGGTTGCCACTGGAACAAGGCTTGGCATCGATAGCTGATTGTGTATGTGTGCGATGCCTCTGATTCGCTAGCTGGCATCTGCAATGCAGTGAAGGATTCTGAAAAGTTTTTGACGGTTGCTGTTCCTAAGCTGCTGTCTTTTTTCCCCAGAATTAGAAAGATCTTGGGGAATAAAGCTTTTTCAAATTCTTTTCTTTAAAAGCAAGCTTTCATACTCAGTGTGGGTACGCAGTGTTAGCATAATTACCCAACACAGAGTGCGCATGCATATTGGCTGCACATGTTTATTTGTAACTTACGTTTAAGTTTAACTTTCCCCGCTGTTCCACTTGCAATATAAAAAATATTCAGGCTTGTTTTTGCAGTTTTAAGCAACATACTAAAACCTAGATTTGTCAATAGAATGCAACTAATAGCGAGTTGGACTGAAGGAACAAAGGTAACACCTGCAAGCTTCCTGCACCACTTTGGTTTTAAGCAGGATCGAAACATTCCTTGCAGGATAACATTGGCGAAGAGAGAAATTTCTTGGTATGCTCATCTGAATTTAAAAAATCAACCATTTCTCCCTTTTCAAAAAATAAATCACGTCATTCAAGTACTACATCAAGTAAAACATGGTTGAAATTTTCTTTGAATCTTAGAGATCTGTACAGTTGTTGGAAGAAATTACAATTCTACCAGAAATTGTTGATTAGTGCTTAAATTTAGAAGAATCCTCACAATATCTATGATAATTCTGCTTGATATTGGAGTTGGGTATGGGTGCCTTCTGAAAATACATTGCTGGTTACTAGTTTCTGGATACAAAGCACAAATTTTAATCTGTTGGCCAGATTTCTATAATAACTATGAACGATTTTAATACCATTTCCCTCTATTTATTATTCCATACATATATTTAGATTCCCATCCATATAAGTTTACAGGTTGTTAGCAATGCAGATGAAGATGCATGTGCAAATCTTCAATCATCTCTATTATGCATGTGATGTTGCGTTGAAGGCTTTGAGCAGTAGGTTAGGAATTGCTGCTAAGAAACAGTGCAATTTTCTATTCAAGGACGGTGCGGCAATTTATAATTTTATTGTGAGCCCAGGAATTTTAGTGATGGGGATGGGATGGGATAAATTCCAAGACCTTTAAGTAGGGGCATTTTGCAGTGAGTGGACACTCACACAGATCAATGAGGGGGAGATGGAGCAGGGTTAAGATTGCACAACATTGAACGCTAAGGACCCCAATAAGAATGTGGCATCCTCTGCATTAACCTGACTGTACCAGGCAGTAGGAAGTAAGCATCCTCAGTAAAGACAGGTTGTTAATTTGGTGTTTACTCATTAAGAGAGTTTAATTCAGATTTTGATCCTAAATCTGGATGCTTAATTTCCTAAAGTCCATAAATCCCATTTGTGGTCAGAACAAACTTGTGCTGAATGGGAGAAGTTGTGGAGAAGTTAACCTGGCAATTAATGTTTTGGCCTCACACTTGCCGTCTTTGCCGGTTCTGTCAGGGGCTTTCTTCATGAGAGCCCAGAAAACAGTGGAAAAAGTTTTTAGAGAATTTGTGGTGTCTTTGCAGTTTGGTGTATTGAAGCTTCAGCCATCCATATGCTTATTGTAGTTAGCAAGAATATTGCTTCTGCATTACTGCTCATGCAGAGATCCAGAGCAACCACAGCTAACCTGCAGCTGCAAACCAGAGGGGAGATTGCGACAGGGATGCAGCTTGCAGGAGTTCCAATGCTGCACTCAGGCAGTGTGTAGGCAGATGCTCAATTTCCTGAATGTTAGAGTTTTGTAGTCTTGGAGACGTAGACTGCCACAGAAGGTGGTGACAGACCATTGCAGTATCCCAGAATAGGAGCTGCTATCCAGTTTATTTTAGTTTAGTTTAGTTTAGAGACACAGCAAGGAAACAGGCCCTTTGGCCCACCGAGTTCACGCCAACCACTGATCACCCATTCACTTTTGCATCTACTCTCTACACACTTGGGGCAATTTACAGATGCCAATTAACCTGCATACCTGCTTGTCTTAAGGCTGTGGGAGAACGTGTAAACACCGTACTGACAGCACCCAAGGTCAAGATCAAACCCGGGTCTCTGGCACTGCGAGGCTGTAGCTCTACCAGCTGCGTCACTGTGCTACTCCACTATTCCTTCTCATCTATGACCCACTGTGCTGCCCTTGGTGAGCATGTTGCCTGGAGGCTGTTTAATGAGCCCTGGTCCATGGTCTCAACTCCTTGGGACCCTTCCAGTGCCCTGTTATATTCATAGATTTTTAGAGACAGCTGCTTACCAGTGGCAGCTGACTGAAGCCTTGTTTTCACGGGCTGATATGTACAGATGAAGTATTAGCAATGAGGGAGGTTAGAATGAGCAGACACTCTGCTTTGAGACTGTGGCTCAGTTCCTAATAGTATAGGAGGCACCACTGCACTCCTGGGTTCAGAAGCATCCTGTTCTCATCCTTGGTCCAGAGCTGCAGGAAGATTTATCTCCAGGTGTGTGAATCCTCCTTGGACAGGTGCCATGGTTCATTCATCCTGCGATGTTTCACTCCATCCCCAGTCACTTATCCATTCAAGGAGAAAAGAGTCAAGAGTGTTTAATTGACCTATGTATTGTAATGGGAATAATGAAATTCCCACTTACTGCAGTTTTACAGCTACATTGAAAGCAACAACAAAATACAGTAAACAATAATACAATAAATAATAAATAAATAATAATGAAGAAAGATGCCAGTCAGAAAAATCACTTGTCCTAGTATATAGAGATGTTGCCTGAACCTGCAGAATTCCTCCAGTACTTTGTGGTCTATGCAAGACTCCAGCACAGGCTGTGCCTCGTGTCTCCAAATTATCAGTTATATTAGCTTACCAGACCATAATATTGCATGCTAACTGAGGAGTGTCACAGTAGTACATCTGGTAGAGCTGCTGCCTCACAGTGCCAGAGATCCGGGTTAAATCTTGACTTTCGGTACTGTTTGAGTGGAGTTTGCATTTTCATCCTTTGACGACCTGAGTTACGTGGACATGCTGATGAGCAGATCTCGCATTATGGCTGCAAAACCTGTAGACCTTTGACAAGTAATGAAATTTGATATTCAACTAAGTTGGATTGTACAAATAAAATCAGTTCTACAGCTGGTGGAGATTCGGTATTGCATCAGTTATCAGATTTGTCCAAAGCTACTCTATGTCTTGTATATAATATACATAAGAAAGCAGTGCAAAATGTTTAATACATTCTTGGCATCTGTCTATGCATTCAATATTTCTGGTTTTGTACACAGTAGTATTAGCACGTCGCTTTTTTTCTTTATATGTAGCAACATTGCCACTTTGTGAGGCCATTTTCTGGCAAGCTTCGGACTCACAGGTGATCGGATACACTTTATTAGCAGTTTTGCAGTAAAGACCGCCACTTACCTTTTGCTAAGTATCACCAAGTTGCTTTGCTGGTTGTGTGGTACAGTGGGTATTCTTGATTGGAATGACTCAACTTGGTATGGAGAAACCAAAAATCAGTTCATGTATAATAAGTAGAAATGTGTAATAACCTTTTGGTTAATTCTGTTATTCTTCAATTGGTTGACTTGCATATAACAGTTTTCTTTTTCTACTGGAGCTGGTATGGTAATAATTTTAAACAATGAAAACAACTTAATGTTTAGAAAGGGGTTAACATTAATCTGGATATTGAACCTGGGCTATTGTTTACTAGAATGTCAGGCTTTACTAATTCTAGAACCATTTTTTGAAGTTGAAACTTTTCCCTCCTAATTTTACTCTAGGACTTGCTGATGATTGAACTTAACTCACAGATTTAACATTAAACGTTGAACTGATTTGAGCAATTGCGATCTGCAAATTTGAGAAGTACTTTAAAAAAGCTGGTTGTTTATACATTTCTTCGTACCTGTAACAGCAGAGTGATTTTTCTGGAGTATGCGGGCTGATATCGCGGTTGAAATGCAGTCTGTTTACATTGAGAACATCCTTGCTTTGACAGCACTGGTGTTTGATAATAGCACCTTGACGGAGATGGAAAAATCACATGGCATAATGCGTGGTGTATTGAAAAATATAAATACATTTTGCTGTCTCTGTGAGTTTTTGTCCTAATCAAAAGGACACAACGTGCTGGAGTAACTCAATGGGTCAGGCAGCAACACCGGAGAATATGGATAGGTGAGATTTTGGGTGTGGATCCTACTTCTGAAAATGTAATCTGAAGAAGGGCATCGACTCAAAATATCACTGAATCCATGTTCTCCTGAGATACTGCTTAACGCGCTGAGTTACTCCAGCACTTTGTGTTGTTTTTTTGTAAACTGGCATCTGCAGTTCCTTGTGTCCATGTCTGACTTTTTGTCCCATGGGGAAAAAAAAGTTTATGGTGAGATTTATTCATCAGTGCACTGCCAATCTCCAGGAGTCAGTTGACATGGGCAGGCGCTGGATCCGGTAGATCAGTGTGCTGGTGGTGGAACAGATGCTTGCACTCCTTCCAGAAACATAGTTGGTACAATTTCCATGGACTATTTGATCTCCGGAGGAGGGGTACCCTTGCTGCCAAGCCAGAGCCAAAGTAGTTCCCCTCAGCAGATTACAGAGGCTCTCTCACCTGATGCCTCCCCTCCTTTCACCACCCAGTACATGGTCTATTGAGCGACACAACTGCCTGACCAATGCTTCTGCATGATCTTGAGGATGACAGTGGACGTTAAGTCCCGCAACGCATTTGTAGAATTATTTTCACCCCATTTCCTGGTCCCTAATATAAATCGACAGTATGTGTTAGGAACGAGGAAGATATTACATTGACACAATGGGATGTTAGAGCATTTTGTCATGCTGTAAAAAAAGCTGCAACAAATTAAGCCTTGGAAGTGACTGATGTCTGTTCAAGCCACTGTTTTGTGCTGGTCAGGCTGAGACATCCCTTCGTCCTAGATATATCAACTTTAATTTGTTACGGCACATTCAGAGCAGTATTTATGAGGACTGCTGTCTGACTCCCTGTTTCAAAGTCAAGACCCCTACAATGAGAAGCTATGTGCCTTGTGCAGCTTAACCGACCAAAGTTGATTTGTTAAAGCAGATTGATTATGCCTACATTCAGCCCAAAGCCTTATGTTACCTGAAGCCCTTGACCTATGCTCTTTGACGCAGAGTATGGCAGCCAGCCGCTTGATCTTTACATTGTTAGCAGTGTCACCATCTCCTTCAATTCTGTGCGGGGATTGCTAACACAGGGCTCACTGATCTGACTTTCCAAGCAGTGGATTGCATGCATCCCTTGGGAGCATTTGTCACTGCATGATATTATTTGGCTGAAGTGTTCGGTTTTTTTCGGACGTTGTCGGACACTGAACAAATTAGTAGGTATTTCGTGAGTCGAGAATGACATCAGGATCGGAGTTATTTTATGTTTCTTGTGACCGAGTCCAGTTGTGATGCCAACTCTGGTTTTAAAAACAGAATTAACCCAGAGGTTGGGGAAGGGGAAGCAGACCCGCTAAAGGGACAATCCTTGTGATCAAACGTTACATCAATAATTCACTCATGTATATTCTGAATATATTCCAAATAATATGATAAAGTGCACAGCTGTCAATTTATTTTAGAATATTATGTTATACATGCAATAGATAGAATGTTTGTATAATTTCAGATGATTTCTGATCGCTCACACTTTTAAGTGAACAATTCATGGTATCTGGTCACCCAGTAAGCATTCAGCCTTGCTAGTTTTTTATTGAGGAATTTAGCATATTCCCATTGACTAATAGGTGGCTCCATGAAGGTGTGTCTGTAATTGAGTCCCTGCTCTAAATGCAAATTTTAATTAAGGTTGCACTGACTGAGGAATTGATGTACAGTTTTGTTTGATTATCCTTGTGCACTTACATTTGTGCACTGTATCATTAACAATTACACAAGAGGATTTTTGGGGTAAGCCCAGTGGTGAGGCAGGTCCCAACGTCATGGGGAAGAGGGCTGGAAATCAGGTGTTTGGAATAGGATCACAGACGCTGTCAGAAGTCGTTGGGCACTCGGTCAGGAGTTGTGGCGTAGACTGTGTCATTGGTAGAAAGAGATGTAAGGAAGGGAATGAAACTGAGTTTCCAGACGTGGGCTGAGACCTGCTTTGGTAGCAGTGCTGTTATTTGGAGACTGGCCATTGACAGGTACACCTCAGATCCACCAGTAAGAAACCAACATAATCAAGGATCAAGGTCATTCCCACTTCTCCCCTATCTCCCCTATCTTGAAAGCACAAACTACCAGATTCTGGAACAGCTTCTTCCCGAGATGTTATCGTACTGTTGGACGGACTCTCATAAGCCAAGTATGTTGTCCTGATCTCCCAATCTACCTTGTTAACACCCCTTGGCACTTAAAAAAAATCTGTATTTTCTCTGTAGCTGAACACTCTATTCTGCACTTTGTTTTCTTTCTCTTTTTGCACTACCTGTTTACTTGTGCATTGTTTGATTGTACTCAAGTATGGTATGATTTGCTTGGATAGCATGCAAAACAAAGATTCCCTTTGTATGTTGGTGCATGTGACAATAATAAACCAATATTATGTCGCGATATTATGAAGCGAATATCATCATTCTGCAAATCTTTGACTTGGAAATCCCATCCTATGAAATTTGAGACCAAAAACTGTCCAGTTAAATCGCCAGAGTTACATAATTTACATTGCAAATGTCATAATTGCATTCCACTCAGAAAATAAAAAGATGTCATAAATGTTTCACTCAGAAAAAAAACCTAAGAGTTTATAGACCAGTGTTTCAAATGGACAGAACAACTTTTCACCTAGTAAGATCTGAATTTTGTGTATACTGGAGTTATTTTTCGTGGTTGGTTAAATCTTCTCATTTAATTTTCAGCTTCTAAGAATTTTTATTCTAATTTGTAACATATTTGTTTGGATTTAACTTTAATTAAATCCATTCATTTTCTTCCTGAAAATCTCCAATGGATTGCCTACTTATCGTACCAGCTTGAGTATTGTATGAGCAAAGATTAAAGGGATTGATGCTCAATTCTTTTATTTGTGGATGGATGGATTTTCATTTCTTGGATTTACAAACAGAATGCTGAGAACATATAAAGCATTATTGTTTTGAATTAAAATGCGCAGAAAAAATTATAGAAACTAAGTTTGGATGTTTTATTTTCTGAATTTTTCATGGCTTTTACATTAAAATAAGCCAATTCCTTCCAAATGTTGGGTTAAAGCATAACTGTGCCAAAAGAAAATAGTTACGTAGACATGCAAATGAGCAGATCTCGCATCATGGCTGTGAAACCTGTAGACCTTTGACATATAATGAAATCTGATATTCCACACAGTTGGATTGTACAAATAAAATTAGTACTACAGCTGGTGACGATGCAGTATTGCATCAGTTATCAGACTTGTCCAAACCTACTCTGCCTTTTATATAAGGCATAGGAGCAGAATTAAGTAATTCAGCCCATCGAGTCTGCTCCACCATTTGATCATGGCTAATCATTTTTTCCTCTTACTAATCAAGAACCTAACAATCTCTGCTTTAAAAAAACCCGATTCATGGCCTCCACAGCCATCTGTCGTAATGAATTCCACAGATTCACCACCCTCTGACTAAAGAAATTCCTCCTCATCTCCATTCTAAAGGTACATCTTTTTATTCTGAGGCAGCATTCTCTGGTCCTAGGCTCTCCCACTACTGGAAATATCCTCTCCATACCCATTCTATCTATGCCTTTCATTAGTCGGTAAGTTTCAATGAGATCCGCTCATCCTTCTGAACTCTAGCGAGTAAAGGGCCGGAGACACTGAATGCTCTCCATATGTTAACCCAATCATCCCCGGGATCATTTGGCTCAGCAATACATGGGACTGAGATTCTTTTGCCATAATCCAGGAAAAATGTGAGAGACTTGGAGTCTACTGTTTAATTGTCATCAATTTATTAAAATTATAACTTTACCAAGGTCAAAGATTTTTTAAGTAGTATTTTGTTAGTTTAGTTTATTGCTACATCTACCGAGGTACTTTCAAAAGCTTTATGGTGCGTGCTAACCTGTCTGCGGAAAGATTATATGAGATTACAATCGAGCGATCCACGGTGTACAGACACAGGATAAAGGGAATAATGTTTAGTGCAAGATAAAGATTGATTTATAGATAGTCCGAGGGGCTTCAATGAGGTGGATGGTAGCTCAGGACTGCTCTCGAATTGTTGGTAAGATGGTTCAGTTGTCTGATAACAGCTGAGAAGAAACTGTCCCTGATTGTGGAGGTATTCATTTTCACACTTCTGTTCCTCTTTCCTGATGGGAGACAGGAGAAGAGGGAGTGTCCGGGGTGAGACACGTCCTTGAAAATGCTGGTGGCCTTGTTTCATTTGCGATACAATGAGACCTTATCAATTGGCATAAAGCATTTGACCAGCATGGAGGCGCATTTTCTTCACGTACAATAGCTACTTTATGTGGGTGTGCACGGTAAAATGTATATTCTTGCAGATGAGACAAGGGTTGGAAGAATGGAAACAGCGATAGTAACATACAGAGACAGAGATAAGCTGGCACAAAGAGTGAATAGACAGAAGATAGCATTTAATGCAGAGAGGTGGGAATTGGATGATTTTGGTGGGTAAAAGGCAACGTTCCAAAGAGCTGTCTCCCAGCTGAAAACTTGGATCATCCTTGAAAGTGCCAAGGACCTTTGAGAGGGCAGTTAATAATATATACGGGATTTTGGGATTCATAGGATACAAAAACAGGGAGGTTGTGTAAAACCTTCTTTTGAGGGTGCAGAAAAGATTTACTAGTGGTTCTGGGAGAGGACAAATTGTGGATGCCACGTCAAATTGGAGAAGCCGAGATTGTTCTGACTGGAGCAAAGAAGGGCGAGTGTATAGAAACAAGGAACTGCAGATATTGGGTTACAAAAGATGACACAAAGTGCTAGAGTAACTCAGCATCTCTGGAAAACATGGATAGTTTGGGTCCCAACCCAACACATCAACTATGAATGTTCTCCTGAGATGCTGCCTGACCCGCTGAGTCCCTCAAGCACGTTGTGTCTTTTTTTCTAAAGTTGATTACAGATTTAAGTACGAGTTCAAGAATCATTTAGGGAAGTTAGAAGGAAGCTATTTCCATTGGTAGTTAATTCATGGACCTAGGCACAGATTAAAGATTTTGGGCAAATGATGGAAGATTTTTTTGTGCTGAGAATATTTATGATCTGGAATTCACAGTTGAGGTGCTGGAAACAGAATTAATCAAGGCTTTCGATAGAGAATTGGATGAGGGAATTATTTGCATGATAACAGGAAAAGAGCAGGAGAATGAGACTGATAGGATTAGTCTGCTGGGAGCTGACATATCCTCAATGGGCCAAATGACCTTCTTTTGATTTCATTTTGTTCTAAGAAACTAAAAACCCAGTCTCAAGTTGCCCAAGCTAGAATAGTCACTGCCATTTGACTGTGTCTGTTAACTTTGTATAGCTTCCATGACTTTATTGCAGAAGCCAAAGTACCCAGTATTTTAGGTTCAGGCTCTTCCGTTCACAGAGTTTATAATGCACTGGCATTGTTCAGTGCTGCATCTGATCTCTGAAGTGAATCGGCATTATCTGAGGTGGCGAGGTTTGTCTAAGAGGCTCTGAACTCGGGAGTGGAAGCCAGCCTGGCTTGCTGCTTATGACTGCTATTCTTTGACCTCTAAGAGATGAACAGATGTTTGGATTGCAATTTTGGCAACATGAGAAGAAACAAGAAACTAGAAGGTGGAGCAAACAGACCGATGAATCTTGGCAGAGTTTAAATGCATGCTGGATTGAAATACTAAACCACTCCCACCAAAGAAATTGGGGAAAAATGCATCTAAACCTGTGAGAGTTGTACTGAAAATGTGAAGATAAATCGCAAGAAAATCTATTTTACACAAATTGCTGACACAAATTCTGAAAGTGCTCTATCTGTCTAATTTATTTTTTGGAATATGTTGTGTGATGGTAAGAGTTTGCACCACTTGTTCAGATCAAAACTGGAACTTTGCCTGAAAATGTTAATGAGTGGCTTATAAAACTTCTGTACTCATGAACACAGTTTGATTGTATATACTGTCTGTAATAGATAGGCAAATCTATTGGCAGCTTTATAGTTACAAACCCTTGGCCATCTGATGTTGCTGTTTATTTGGACTGCAACATTCAAAAATGCTTTTTATCTGCATGATCTTCTCCTCCCATACTGTTTAATGCTGAAAAGAAGCATAGATTCTGAAATAGCTCAAATCAAAGTAAGTTGCCAGAGGGTTGAGCAATAAAACTAACTGCTCGAGGAACCCAGCGGATCAGGCAGCATCTGTGGAGGGAACTGGACAGACGCTGTTTAGGGTTGGGTCCTTCTTCAAGCCTTGAAGAGATCCCAACCAGAAACACTACTTGATTTTTCTAATAGATTTTATTTTAATGTACAGTAAACTCAATAATTATGAAGAAACTGTACATAATAACAATGTGAGGATTTTTTTTTCATGCTATTTTTTTTTCCTCGTTCAATTATCTCTTTCTACTAGGTCTCTTGTCCCATATCAAATATGAATAAAATGAGAAGGCAAATTAGACCCCGCAGGCATTTTTGAAAGGAATAGAAAATAGTTTCCCTCTCCCCTGTGAAGAAATCTCTGAGCGGAGAATATGTTGATGAAAATCAAAAAGAAAGCAGATGTTGAAAAATCTGACATTAAGACAGAAAATGTTGGAAACACTCAGCAGTGAAAAGGGAAGTGGTGTTAACACTTAAGGTCTTGGACAAAGGAACTGGAACTTTAACTGTGTTTCACCTTCCATAGATGCTGTCTGACCTGTTGAATGTTCCCAGCATTTACTGTCTTTACTTTATATTGGTGAAGAGCTTGTCTTTTGGTGATTCATTTGATCATTTGGAATCTTACTCAGTCCAGATCAAGAGAGGACCTCTATTATTTTAACACAGATGTGAAAGATAGCTTTTTGGGTTCTCCTTATGATCTCCATGAGAAAAGATGTTGCAAACTAAATTTATTGTGTAACCGGAAGCAGAAAAGCTGACGTTTGCGGCTGTGTCAGCCTTTCCAAGAAATGCAGGAACAGCCCATGTGACATGCATTCCTGGTAAAAGAATACCTGAGTGAATGCTCTCCTTGTAAGTGTTGAGCTTGTTCTTTCAGGCTGAATCATTCCCGGAATCTTGGCTGAAATTTCCAAATGAATCCAGAGTTTTGCATGAAGCAGCTAGTGTTGCGATGAACTGGATTTTCCTGTTCAGAAATTTTGCTTGTGGTTCCTGCCCTGCCCTAACTTCCCTGTGCTAGATATGGTGCTGCCTATCCTCACTGATTGCAGTCCATAGATCGGGAAGTTAAAGATTCATCCATGAAGGTGGATGCTGAGCCCTACAGTAGGTCCAGGAGTTTGAAGATGAGTTTGGTTAGAATTATGGTGTTGAAAGAAGAACTATCATCAACAGATAGGTGTCTGACATAGGCATCTTTGTTATCTGGTTGTTCCAGGGATGAGTATAGGGCCAGAAAGATGATGTCTGACATGGACCTCTTGTGGAGGTAGATGAATTGTAGTTGAGCAGGAGTTGTCTGGGTGACTTAATCAGTGATGAATAGAGTTAAAAATATATAAATACATCAAGAAACTATGACTTGATGAACTGAAGTTGTAGGTGAAACAAATCAATGGAATGAAGAATGATATTGATGTAGTTAACCGTTTATGTTATTGGTATCGGTATTGGTTTATTATTGTTACATGTACTGGTTTACAATTAAACCCCTTGTTTTGCAAGCTCCATGGTCAAATCATACAATAAATGAATAGATTCAAGCCATACACAAGTACAACAGGTAGTGCAAAGAGAAAAAATAACCAGTGCAGAATATAGTGCTACAACTACAGAGAAGTGCAGATAAAAAAGGTAATTGACGGTTCATTTAATTATTCCCTGAGTTAAACAAATTCCAGGGTAATGAAACTGAGCTCCACAGTGTCCACGAGTAAATAGACACAAAATGCCGGAATAACTCAGCGGGACAGGCATCATTTCTGGATAGAAGGAATGGGTGGCATTTCAGAAGAAGGATCTCGAACCGAAACGTCACCCATTACTTCTATCCAGAGATGCTGCCTGTCCCGTTGAGTTTCTCCAGAATTTTGTGTCTGTCCACAGTGTCCATTGTTTGTGTGCTTAGAGGACTAATTTGGCTGGAAGCTTATGTTTAGTGTGTGCATGAATGTTTCAGTGAATGCTAGGATTTGAGAACTGTAATAGTCCATGCTGGCCATCATGTCTATCCTGGCTCTGTTAGGACAATGCAATGCCTCATTTCCCTTCCCTGTGGTACTGCAATTTTTCTATTTTATATTGATCCTTTTGAAAGCATTGGTGGCACAGCAACACAATGGTAGAGTTGCTGCCTTGCCAGGGACCTGGGTTAGACACGACTACGGGTGTTGTCTATATGGAGTTCGTAGTTCTTGAGACTGAGTGGGTTTTCTTCAGGTGCTCCGGTTTCCTCTCACACTCCAAAGACGTACAGATTTGTAGGTTAATTGGCTCCGGTAAAAATGTTTAATTGTCCCTAGTATGTAGGATAATGCTAGTGTATGGGGTGATCGCTGTTCGGCATGGATTCGGTGTGTCGAAGGGCCTGTTTCTGCAAAGTCTAAAGTCTAAAAGTCATTGAATGAATCCATCAGACATTGTAGCCAGATAATAAAAACATTACTATGTATAAGTATTTGTTCTTACATTGTTGTTGGTTCTTTTACTCATGATCTGAAGTTTAGATTCTCTGCTTCGTGACCAATCAGTGGAATTAGAGTCTGACAACATGTAAACAGGTCCTTCGGCCCAACCTTCCCATGCCCACCAAGATGCCCCATCTACACAAGTCCCACCTGCGAGGGTTTGGCCCATATCTCTCTAAACTTCTCCTGTCCATGTACCTGCCCATAGGTTTCTCCTTATCTACTCTGTTTGGACCCACAATTTTTGAATATCACTCGCACATTTCTCAACTATCTCTGATCCAACCTTCTAAAGAAGGTGCAATGGCAGTATTGATTAAGGGGAGCACTGCAGAACTTTTATAAACAATTGTTTATAAACAATTCCAACTGCAGCCTGTTTTGCTGGTACCCTACAGAACACACCCAGTAGTGCAATGGCAATTGTATTGTTTCTGAACAAGTGGATTGCATTGTTGACTGTTCAAAGATTCTCATCAGTTCTGCAGAGTTCCCCTCAATCAGTACTGCCATTGCACCTTCTTTCTCTTTGCCCCATATCTACCCCGGGTTAAAACTATTACATCATATTTGCCATTCTGCATTCTGCATTCATACCTGCAGTGTAAAACTCCCCTCAATTGCCAGAATTTCCCTTGGAACCATTCTAATGCGCCAGGCATCCTATTGCCACACTGTATGCAAGTCCTTTGGGGTATGCTCCCTGAATTAACCCTGGAAGGTTCTCCTACCATAACCATGGTTGTTTCTGGAGTAATACCTGACCTGCATTGACAGGAATTCTCTGCCACACAGTGTCTGAAAATCTGACTTGCCATTCTCGCAATGTTTTGCCACCTCTCCCAGTAATTTGCAAATTCCTCTGGCATTATTTCTGTCACCCCCTTCCAGATGTTACATACGTATCCAATGAAATATTTTGCTTTGCGATAATTTTTATCTATTTAGCTTAATCTCAGTGAAGCAAAGGTCTGGAAAAAAAACCCCATGATAGAATTTTGAAAACTTGAAAGGAGGCAAACAAATGGAACTTGGTTGTATTTATAGAAAAGGAACAAAGGACCACTGTCCTCCTCTAGATAAGATGACAAAGTACCTTTCATAAAAGGATTGCAGGTAAGTGTGATATTTCTTAGGTGAAGGACTCAAATGTTTGCCTAAGTGAGTGGTGTGACTGGGACTTACAATGATTAATATAAGTTCTGCAAATATGCTTTTAAGACATCTTGTGAAATGTAGGTACAGTATTCACAGTGAAAAGTGGGATCAAGCTTTTCAAAGTTGAAAGCAAATGCCTGTGTCAGAAGTGGGAGAGATCATTCCTTAACTTTGCTGCAATTCCTCTCAGCGACCTTCCATTTATTGCAGTGTTTGAAATGTATTGCTAAAGCAGTCGAATTATTGTTCATCTTTAGATTCTCACTAGCACTTTCAATGGTCTAATCTGTTGTTCCTTTCAGTATATTGTAGCTATCACGTTAGACAAATCTGACTGGGTAGAATACAGACTTTCTAATCTGATCTCATGTTACTTTCTCTCACATGGTATTTATGTTTTATATGTCACTATTAAATTTTGTCACAGGTGATAAGACACAAGTTAATTGCACACCAAATTGTGGAGAAGATATCCTTTCTCTCGCTAAAACTTCATAAAAACTGTCTCTTTGATTGTGATTAGATTGAACTGAAGTCAAAAGTGAAATATTTGAACAGGAAAAGGCCATTCAGTTCTTCCTGCATGGTCATTGATTTGGTTAATCTATATTCGCAACTTAGCTTACCCATTCCATATTTCTTCAGAAATATAGGTCTAAGGTATCATTCCTTTCCCATGGTAGCTAACAGTTCAGATGATGTCTGACCAGGAGTAAAACAACTGAAGTATTATTCTTACCCGTTTGAGATAACCTTAGAGTCATTGAGTAATACATCCATAGAGTTATACAGCACAGAAACAGCCCCTTCGGCCCAGCATGCCCATGCCAACTAAGGTTCCCTAATTACACTAGTCCCACCTGCCAGCATTTGGCCTCATTCCTCTAAACCTTTCCTATCCATGTACCTGTCCAATTCACTTTTAAATCGTCTTTGTGATATTTTAGTTATTTTTTGCACATGCAAACTTGCCTTTAATTATTTATATACATTGCCATTCAACTTCACTTGCTTTTCCAAAAGTGTCTCCATGCTGAGAAAATATGCTTATTTGGATGATCACTGCTTTCCTGCATCGAAGATTTTGCCAACTCACCTCAACTGCCCATTATTTTTTTAAACTTCCTTCACAGTGCTTGAATGACAACTGCAAGTGTTATTCTTTCTTCCAAGCCATTAATATACAAGGTGAGAAGCTGAGGACCCAGTTTCATGGAGTACATCACCTTTCCCAAGTTAACTATCTGAGTTCTACTTTCATCCCTATACTTTCTCCAAACCAACAACCATCACATCCTGTATACAACACCATCCTCTCTACATTTTGCAAATAAAATCTTGTATGGAAGTTTATCAATGTCTACTAGAACTCTTTGTAACTCAAAAAGACAGTGTAGTCTGATTAATACCGATTAATAACCAGGCATAGCTGCCACACAACGATCGATGACTTTTAGACTTCTGTGCCACAGAACTATCTGTGCCCATAGTTCCACAGCATGGAACTATAGAATGGAGTGAATGTCAGATTCTGAAGCACCAGACACACCACCCTGTCCAGTCTGTCCAGTAACAAAGTGAGTTCATATCTGGCTGCTCAGCTTTATCCATCCATGTAGACTTCACTTTGATCCCTCAGCCTTATACCAACTATGTACTGTTCACACGGCCCCTCATCTTTATGCCAGCCATGGCTCTTGCATGTGGCATAGCTCCATTCATTTGAATGAAGTTACTGAACTTTCAGTTTACTTGAGTTTCAGTTTATTTTTCTTTATTTCTAAGAATATTGATGTTTTAATTCAATTGTTACTATTTAGAACGTATTAATTAAGCAATTCCTGTGCTTTAAATAGATATTTGAATTTTTAAAGCATAATTTTTCTTTTTCTAAGTAGTCTAAATCAATATCAACTCTTTTCAATTTTCTGATTCTCAGAGACTTTTAAAGATAAAAAACTGTCTTTAATAGCAAGGGCAGCCAAGAGTGATACAAAGTGCTGGAGAAACTCAGCAGGTCAGGCAGCTTCTTTGGAGTATATGGTTGGGTTCTGAAGTAGGGTCTCAACCCAAAATGTCACCTATCCATGTTTCCCAGAGATGCTGCCTGACTTGCTGAGTTACTCCAGCACTGTGTGTCCTTTTATGTATTATCCAGCATCTGCATTTCTTTGTTTCTACAGCAAAGAATGATGCTGGAGATGGGGCCTCAGGGTTCAACATTTAGAAGTGTAGTTGCTGCTGGCAGCTGTATCTGTTCATGGGATGGTTATGGACAAAAAAAATATTCCATTCATTACAACCCATGGCAAGCTGTTGTAGAAATCCCTAAAATAGTTTTCCATTTCCCTTAAGCTGGTGAATGGAATGCAAACCAATGGAAAGGGTGGGAAAAGAGTAATTTAGGAATACTCCTAGAATGAGATTATACCAGCATGATGCCCCCAAGCAAGTGGCACCCCTGTCAACCATCACTTTGTTTTTCTCATAAGTGGCTGAAATGAGTAGACGTTTAAAGGAAAAAAAGAGCAATTTCCTGTAGAGTAAAAGAATATTTGTGCCATGCTGAACGTAGGCAAAGGTAAGTGTTTAGAGAAGGGGCTCAGTTAGTAATAAAGTTTTATATAAAATGTTTGTTTCTGGAAGTCTTCCAGATGCTGTACAGGAAGTAGGGTTAATACAGCTGTAAGGAAAGCATCTTGGACTCTATAAATGCCGTTTTTAATGAATTATTATAACCACCGAGGCATTCTCGGGGGTCATCCAGTAAAGAGCTTGGTGGGTACATTTGTTACAACAGAAGTGCACAGTACAGAATACCGCAGTTTGCCAATTAGATGCTTACTTGATTTCTTAATATATTTTGTGCCGGCAATTTTTAAAAATTGGTCAGAGATTCATTTAGTTTTGGCATGGTATGCAGCCATGGGCACAGTTTAACAATCATAATCACAACTATATGTAAAAACTACCAGCATGACCAAGATATTGCATATTTACAATCCTGCCTTATAAAATATGCTGCATCATGACCAACTGCAACAGGGTACATTCAAAACAGTGCATTCTTTTGGGTTTGGAATTATTAATGTTTCTGTTTGCCTTTTTCACCATTAACTCATTATCTTTCTGAGGTTTGAGGAAAACCTCAGCCACCGTGGTTAAGCTTTATGTTCTCATTCTTGAACTCTTTAAACAAGCTATTTCCATCTGGATTATGTCGGGTAAGTACAGCCACAGTCAACCATGATGAAAAGGCTCCAGATCTCGCCTTAACAAAGTCATGTCACAAAGTCATGTCACAACACACAAGTCTTTTCCTGCATTCTCCTTGACTAAAACATCTTGCTTATAAACCATCTTTGCTTGTTACCAAACACCATTTTTTATTAAGGTGCTAATAGATAAAGCTAATTAATAATGAGCCTCTGACTTACTTGTGGACTTTTGTGTGGATAACATTGTGCCCCTTCAGGTTCAAGTTCCTCAACCTCTATGTGCATACTAGGCAGATGTTTGCAATGTTAATATCCTTTCAAAGTGCCATTCTTTATTGCTAATGAAAGTCTCTACTGTGAAATTTTAAATGCTCTTGTTCCTGTGATTGATCCTGAAGTGTCTCTTTTATTTCACTTTTGATTGTAATTTGAAATCCCAGATGGGTAAATATTACACTTGGATTGAAGAAGAGCAGTTTTAAGTTCTGTTGACCTCCAGTACTAAACTTATCTGAAGTTGGAGGCACGAAGAACTGCAGACGGTGGAATCTTGAGCAAAACATAAAGTGCTTGAAGTAACTCAGTGGGTCAGGCAGCACCCGGGGAGGGTATGGATAGGCAACGTTTCCATTTGGGACCTTTCTTCATTGATTTGATCCTCACCATGTAAATTACCCAGTTGTGTCAGTTGAAGATATCATGGCACAACTTTGTCTAGATGGCCAAATAGGCTAAACTGCATGAAGGTAACAAAGTGGCATTCAATATGTTTACAGTAACTAATTTCTTGGCAATCTCCATACATGGATTACAATGATCCAAAACATTTGAAATGTTTATAATTATCATTTAAATTATTTTCTGACTCGCATTTTCCATCATTTACAAATTTGAGTACCTGATTGGAGAAGTCACTGAAATTCTGCATCTATGACGTACAGGTATGTAGGTTAATTGGTTGGGTAATTGTAAAAAAAATTAAAAAAATTGTCCCTAGTGGGTGTAGGATAGTGTTAATGTACGGGGATCACTGGGCGGCACGGACTTGGAGGGCCGAAAAGGCCTGTTTCCGGCTGATATGATATGATATGATATGATGATGCAATTTGAATGGTTCAAATGGTTCAACATTTCGCCTGTTGGATTGACTGTGGGTTTACGAGATAGATGAGGAAATTAGCTGGAAACAAATAACTTAGGTATGATATGTTGGTGTTGTCAGTGGTGAACAAATATAAACAACCTTTTCTGCTAACTGGAATTCCTTTTCTCATTTTGATCTTATTAGAATAAAAAAAAAAGATGTGTCATTCCCTAATGTTCAATTCTGCTTAAGTCAATATGGGTAGTTCGAAACCTGAAGGTGGTGTTAAAATATGAACACATGACATGGAATTAAATGTACGGTTGAATGCTTTAATCTGGCCATAACACTGCAACATAATACAGAGTCTTTTAAACACAACAGAATTATTTCTAACAGATTTGTTGAACGTAAAAATCATACATCCCTGCTTAAATTGAATGATAATAAACCATTGTGATTTAATGGATCTTACCCATGTGCAATCTGTTTATTGTACAATCAAAACTTTTTTTGTTGTCCATCTGATGATTATTTTAACAATACATTATTGTCATGATTAACCGAAACCCTACAATCACAATAAATGAAATAGATCAACTCGCAAAATCCCTTGTTTAAACTCCCTGCGTTGGGAGAGACCCGGGGGTCACCCTGACTCCGCTGTTCTTTGTGACTTAGCTATCGTTTCCTCTACTTGGTATGAGACCAGAATCAGCCAATTGATTCATTTCATTGAAACATTGCAGATCGCCCTGGAAGCCCAGCTCAGCCGAGCCATCACACTAGAGTGGAGCACAAGCTCAGTTAGATAGGACTTGGCATGGTCTGGAAAGCATTAGAATGAAAGGTTAAGCCAGTGTGCAGTACATTGCACCCCTGATTGGGACTCAGCTTCCCTGGTTAAGTGCAGTCATTTTGCAAATGTGTTCATAAACGTGCCATTTGGTGTTTAAAATGAAATTATATATTTTTTAGAACACATTTGCCATTTCATTTGAAATCTTGAGTGGAGAAAATATAGACAAATTCACTTAAATATAGAACAGAGCAATTCTGACTAACTGTACACATGGTATTGCCACTTTTTGGCAGCCAGCTTAATATTACTGCCACTCTAACATCGTAGCATTAAGTAGCTAATGTAAGATTTTTTCATTGAGAAAGAATGTGTAATCCTCCTACTAAGATAATATGGTAATAAGTTATCATGTTACTCTAACACCATTTTACAAGAAATCTCATGAGAATATATTAAGTTTAGCAAATTCATTAATTTCCAGCATAAGGCAGAATTAAGTGAAATAAATACAGTGGCACGGCTGGTAGAGCTGTTGCCTCACAGCGCCAGAGACCCAGATTCAATCCTGACCTTGTGTGCTGTCTGTTTGGAGTTTGCGCATTCTCCCTGTGACCACGTGGGTTTCCTCTTATGTCTCAGATGTGCGGATTTGTAGTTAATTGCCTTTGTAAATTGCCTCTCGTGTGTATAGGGAGTGGATGAGAAAGTGATATAACATAGAACGATTGCGAACGAGTGATCAATGGTTGGCATAGACTAGGTGGGCCGAAGGGCCTGTTTCCATGCTGTATCTCTAAACTATACTAAACTAAACAGCACCGTAATATCCATTCTGCTGAATCAGTCCCAGTCCTTGCTAACATTTGTACAACGCACAAGCCTCTGTCCATCAATCTTCAACTAACCATATCAACATGACCTGCTTTTCCCGCCTCTTTCATATGCCTGTCTGGCTTCCATTTAAATGTATTTAAGCTTTTCTTTTGTCTCGGTCACTGTCTGTGGTCGTGAGTTCCACATTCTCACCACATTCTGTGTAAAGTGGCTGTCTTTAGGTTGTCTGCTTAATTTCTTAAGGCCTGCCTTTTGTTGGCTGTTTGTATTGTACTTCCCCATGAGTAGAAATATCCCCTCAGAACCTTTTTGCAGCTTTGAAGAAAACAGTGGATCATCTCTCAAAATTCACTTTTCAAGGGAAAAAGGTCATTTCGTAATTGTTAAATCCTATATTTTCTGGTATCAATATTGTAGGCTGTTTGCGAACTCTCTGCAGTGCCTCCATGTTGCAGTTCTATAAGAAGTAGGTGAGGCCACATTTAGAGTATTGTGTTCCGTCTGGGCACCATCTTGAGGGAAAGATGTTGTCAAGCTGGAAAGGATGCACAGAAGATTTACGAGGTTGTTGCCAGGACTAGAGGGCCCGAGCTATAGGGAGAGGTTGAGCAGGCTTGGACTCTATTCCTTGGAGTGCAGGAGGATGAGGGCTGATCTTACAGAGGTGGATAAAATCATGAGAGGAATAGATCAGGTAGACACACAGAGACTCTTGCTCAGAGTATGGGAATCGAGAACCAGAGGACATTGGTTTTTAGTGAGGAGTGAACGATTTAATAGGAGCCTGAATGGTAACTATTTTATACCATGTGAGTGTATGGAACGAGCTGCCAGAAGAGATAGTTGAGGCAGTTACTATTGTAACTTTTAGACAGGTACATGGATAGGACAGGTTTGGAGGGAAATGGGCCAAACACAGGCAGATGGGACCAGTGTAGATGGAATATGTTAGTCGGTGTGGCAGAAGGGCCTGTTTCCATCTGTTTGACACTATGATGTGAATTTTAATGGACTTATTAACCTGCAAAGCCTCTTTGCATTACTAGATTCTTTTACACTTCCATATTTAGTTATTTTCCAAATAAGATCACCTTCAATATTTTACATACCAAAATACACCGCCTTGAACTTTTTGTTGACAGATTACAATTCCCTTGCTAATTAATTATTTGCTTAATTCGCAGTTTTGTTCCTTGTCACCACTAAATGTATTTGTAACTTTATAGAGCGACCAGATCTACTTATGGAGAATCAATGTTAAGCAATAGTTCCACAATGTAATGTTATCATTCACAACCTTGAGTTTTCATTAAAGAAATGTGTTATCAACTGCAAGTAATGTTAATTCTCTAGTTATTTAGACCTATTTGCCACATCCCCAGACCAGCTGTAAGTAATAGTAGCCTTGAATTGACGGTAAATGCTCTTTAATAGCATGTATTGTGTCCCAGTTCCTTATTAAATATTTAAGATGTATTCAGTGTAGTACACTAATATGTGAATAGAGAGATTTAAAATGAAGTATCTTAAGTGTTTGGCAACACTGTGGCATATATTCCTTCCTTCAAGATTTGTAATCTTGCACAAAACAGTTTTAAAAACAGATCCATAATGCAACCTAGAGATTTTTAAATTGAATATTAAGGATATTTCACACATATAAATGCGATCCACACAATGTGAGCAAGAATCAAATGCACGATTTATACCTTCTAACGATGTCTGTGTGTAATTTCTGGTGAGACAGGGGGGAAGAATATTAGATAGTTGGAATAATCATATTTTGTTATGAGCAGAGGTGTCCAATCATTCTAGAAATAAGGAACTGCAGATGCTAGCAGAGAAAAAAAGTCTGAAGATGGGTACTAACCCAAAACCTCACCTAACCGTGCTTTCCAGACATGCTGCCTGACCCGCTGAGTTAATCCGGCACTTTGTGCCATCTTCTGACCAATCATTCTATTCATTGTCAGTGCATCACAGCCAGGTCTAAAGTTGCACCATCTGACTTGTGTAGAGACTGCTAGTGGAAAAACTACCATTGCTTGCCTTTGTTTCAGGTTAGTTTGAAAGTCGTCCGGTCAGCAGAGTGGCTTGTTGGTCTCCAAGCCAACTGTGCTGAGCAAACCTGTGCAGTTAATATCCAAGTTATGCAGACAGGGAGTGCTTTGGATTTGACTTCTGCTCTATTCTCACTTGGCTGATCTTAGCTGTGGTGCAGATACTTGGCTTCAATGCACTCGGTTGGACAAGGAAAATCAGCCAAGTGTCCTGTGCCTGATAGGTATCCAACATTCAATATTGGAAGTGTGGACGTTGGCTAAGAGTGCAATTAAGTTTGGCAGTGATGTCCTTGTAGTGGAGGAACCTTCCCTCATTCACTGCCAGGTTGTACATGTGTGAAGTGCTCTGAGGTATGGGAGGAAACCTGATAGCTTCAGAACCTTATTTCAAAACAGAAAAAATATAATCTATTCCCAGTGCATCTTGAAATTCAATACAGCAAATTTTAGTATTGCTGTAATATTTCATTGAAGTTTGTTTCTCTGGTTAGATGTTACAGCAGCAATATTAGTCCCTATTTTACATTTGCATGCGTAAAATGTTACTCCTCTGCCCAACAATGTAGTCCTTTCATGCTGCACCAGAAAGATGGGCTGGAATTGTTGCCAAAATGGTGTTCCCAATTGATCTCACTAAGATATTATAGCCACAGTTGATGCCTAGGGAATTCCTAGAAAGCTAGGTAATGGTGAGTGACTTCGTAAATAAATTAGCAGAAGTCTTTATGCAATGCAGCAGGTTCTCTCAGGTTACCTTGCTGACTTGTAGGGTGTCCTTCAGCAAATTTAAGCTGCTGATTTATGTAACATGCCTTCTTGTCATTGCACGGATAAATGACCAAAGATTGCTGAAAAACGAAAATACAAGCAAATATGATGCCATTTTGTTTGGAAGGCAAAACAATGCCAGCCATATAAACTACTCACTCTGCAACCTTCACACATTAAGCCCACTTAACAATAGATTATCCTGTTCTGTGGTACCATGTGTAGGACGGAACAGCAGATGCTGGTTTAAACCAAAGATAGACCCGAAATCCCGGGATCTGGTCTTCAGAGGAATGTGGATCCCATGGTTCATCCAGGACTTCTGGTTAGGAAACACTCGGAAGGTTTTTGTCAGAACACAGTCCTCCACACATTTCCTTATGAAGTCCGTAACGACTGTGGTGTATTCGTTCAGGTCCGTTGCCGAGTCCTTGAACATTGCCCAGTCTACTGATTCCAAGCAGTCCTGTAGTTGTTCCTCTGCCTCCCCAGACCAGCTCTGTGCAGTCCTCACCTCTGGGGGTGCGCTCTTCAGTTGCTGCCTGTACGCAGGAAGAAGCAGCACTGCTGAATGGTCGGATTTCCCGAAGTGAGGGCGAGGGATAGAGTGATAGGCATCCTTGATGGTTGTTTAGCAGTGGTCAAGGGTGTTTAATCCTCTGGTGCTGCAGGCGACATGTTGGTGGTAGTTTGGGAGTGTTAATTTCAGGTTGGCCTTGTTCAAGTCCCCGGCTATGGTGGTAAAGGCTTCGGGGTACGCTGTCTGGTGCTTGTTGACCAAGGCGTGTGAAAAGAAGAAGACTGTTATAAAATACCAGGACATTAGTGCAAAAACACAATTAGTAAACAAGTCCATGGTAATGCAATAGGTGGTCTGTAGTGTTCCTTTTGTGAAATGGAATAAGGATTGTGCACATCAGTTCAAGAACCTGATGGTTGGAGAACGGTAGGTGTTCCTGAACCTGGTGTTGTGAGACAACAGATTTCTGTACCTCCTGCTTGACGACAGCAGCAAGAACAGGGCATAGCTGGGATGGTGGAGATCCTTGATGACAGTTGCCACATTGTTGAGGTAGATGCTTTTAATGATGAGAAGGCCAGTGCTCATGATTGCAGGGCCGTTTTTACAGCATTATGGGCCCCCGGGCAAAGCAGTGTACTGGGGTCCCTACCGTTACTCTCCCCCACCCCCCTTTCCCTATCAGCCCCCCCCTGTCATGCCGATGAAAAGCACTTACCGAAAAGCACTTAGCGATGGACTTAGGGTGCTACATTGTTGCAAAAAGCACTTACAGATCGCTGTGAGAAGCACTTAGTGACCGAAAATGTTGCGAAAAAAGCACTTATTGAACTTACATTTTTAAAGTAGTATTTATTTATTGCAAGTCACTTAACAGACACAGATCAGCATGGGGCCCCTATGCTCGTGGGCCCCCGGGCAAGTGCCCATCAGGCCCATGCGTTAAGACGGCCCTGCATGATTGAAGAGGGCTGAATCCACCATTCTCTGTAGCCTCTTGCATACTAGGTCACGATGCAACCAGTCAGGATACTTTATTCAACACATCAAAGGTATTTATTCACATGTGATTAAATACCTTCGATTTGTACCAGCATCTGCAGTTATTTTCTTATTCAACACATCTGTCGGTTTCTATAGAGTATTCGGTGACATGCCAAAATTTTTTTGACGTCGGAGAAAGTAGAGGTGCTGGCGTGCTTTGCCTATGATTATATCTATGTGCTAGGCCCAGGACAGGTCATTCTAGGTTAATCTTCTGTAGCGTTTGATTTTTACAGTATACAAAAGACCATAAGCTTGAGGCACTGCTGAATTTTTAACTATCATGCTGTGTAATGATTGATTAATATGCCTATGTTCAATATCAAAGGATTTCTAGCAGGCGTCTTCAAGTCGGAACAATGTAATCATGCAACTAGGTTTGTAGTTTGATGTCACAAGATATCAAAATCCAAGAAGATATGTTACATAAGAATACTTAACTTACATCTCCAACTTGCTTCCCAAGAGTTATCCAATGCTATTTCTTTAACGATCTATGCCTCCCTTTTCCCACTGTTTCCTCATGAAACGCATTTAGAAGATCCGCTGCTTAAAGTGCCAGAGACTCGGGTTCATTTCTGACTGGGTGCAGTCTGCGTGGGGTTTGCATGTTCTCCCTGTGATCATGTGAGCTTCCTCTGATTGCTCTGGTTACTTCCTCAAAACCCAAAGACGGAGAACTGGTGGGGTAACGGGCCAATCTATAATACCCCGAGGATGTAGGCGAGTGGTAAATTCTGGGGAGAATTGATAAGAGCATGGGGAGGATTAAAATATTGCTTTAATTTAGGTTCAGTGAAAATAGATGCTCAATGGTCAGGGTAGAATTTGTGGGCCGATCAGTCTCTTTCCATGCTATTTTTCAGTGACTAAATCAGAACTATTTTGTTGGTAGCTTTGTTTAAATTTAAGATATGCATTTTGCTAACATTTATATTACTTCACAATGAAAGGAATAAAGATATAATGTTGCAATATTTTCTCACTAATATTTATATCCAGTAGTTACTTGGCTTTGTTTCACCAATTTTTCCAGAATTCATTGACCCTTCCCAAACTGTTCTTGAGAAACATTTTGAGGTTTAGTTTTATGACTTGCTTTGCTTTGTGTACTTGTTGAAAGGTGCATGTTAACTCATTAACCGATATGTTCAAAGGTACTGGATTTTTGAGTGCACTGTGTCGTTTGATGTCACAAGATATCAAAGGATTGTAAACTAATTTGGCACAGAAGAAGTGATGATGCTTGGAGAAATTCAAGGAAAAAGTGTAATGCACGAGCAGCCCAGCCTTAAATACAAGACTGAGTTGAGGGGATGGGTTACCCCAATGCCTTGTTTTGTCTATTGTTGTTGGTCATTCAAAATTACATTCAAACAGTACCAGAAAAGTGAGAGCTTCAGGTATCAAACAGGAAGATATGAGCTCAAACCCGTGCTAGTCATGCAGTATGGAAACGGGTCCTTTGGGCCAACTTGGCCACGCCAACCAAGCTGCCACATCATACTGGTCCCACCTCCCCAAGCTTGGCCTATAGGCCTCTCAACCATTCCTATCCATGTATCTGTCCATATTCCAGAGCACTACTAAGGGAATGCTGCCATGTTAGAAGCTCTGTCTATGGGACATGAAACAAAGTTCAGAAATCTCTTTTATATATTTAAAGAAGAGTAAAGAATCTCTTCAGGTTTCCTGAGCTTTATTTATCCAGTGAACAATTCCCTGACAAAGGAATATCCGAGCAACAACTCGTGATTGTTTGTATGACCTGGATGTGCTCAAATTGACTGTCTGTATTGCAGCAGTTACGATACTTAAATGGTGTTTGTTTGGCTGTGATGGTCATCAGGCATGCTATAGAAAAGTTAAGTGCTTTTCCATTAAATGTAATGATATAATAGCCTAGCAGGAGCTCCCAGTGAGCCAAATGTTAACATCAGCAATGCTGTAATAAAAAAAATGTGGACCTGTGAACTTCAATTATTTATTAGTCGATTAACCTTTCAAGATAAACTTTGCTGAGAAGGAATACAATGCTTTCCCAATAAAGTTCAGCTCACATTCCAGCTATGGAATTGCAATGTTTACATTTTTGGGATAGCAGCTAAAACAATGAGGTTCATTGTTACTGCATGGTGGAGTTATCAAGATCTGGATATTGAATAAAATAGTAACTGCGTCTAGAATTGGGATACCACAGCAGTGGTCTAAGGGGTCCTACCACAAAGGTGCACAATTAAACATTGTTCAGGTTTAACCAACCAAATCAGTGTCTAGGTCTATGTGACGTCCACAATAGTGTAATGTTACCAGAAAAGTAACAATGGCATCTATTAATGGGTTCCTTAAGTGCATTGGAAAGCTTAAACCAGTGATAGAAGAAATTATTTAGAAGCCTTGCATAACCTCGCATTGCTTCTCAGCTTGTGCCAAAGACAGTGTGAAACTAATCCGATCAAAGATGTATGTTTATCTGACTCCATAAACAGACTTCTTTTTAGATCAGACCTTGAAACTAAGGAAAAGAGAGTCCCAAAGTATGTTAAAATAGCTTTATTATCCAGAAATTGACATTCAGGCAGATACTAAGGTTATAGGCTAAGTTTTATGGAGTGACTGGCTGAGGAAGGAAGATACAGAGGCAGGGCAGTGATTTAGGGAGGGAACCCCTGGTTACACTCCCATGGCAATGAATGGCAGAGCGTTCAACTTCAGGAAGGAGCACAAAACACGAATTAGAGGAACATCAATGCCTCAAATTTAAGGGTGATTTCAGAAATTGGGAGGGGTGCTGCACGATGTTATAAAATCTGAGGGGTTAAAAACTGAAGCTTAGGTTAGCGGTGTAGGTCAGCATGTGGAGGAGTGATGGGAGAATGGTATGATCATTTAGAACATGGGCAGCTGAGTTAAGATTGACCTGTAGTTTACGGAGCAAAGAATGAGAGGGAAAGGGCCACATAGGGATGACTTGGAATAGGTAACAAAGACACGGATCAGGGATTCAGTAGCTAAAGACAGGGGCAGTAGTGAGCAGTGTTTGATGGGTGGAGATGGGATAGAAACATAGAAACATAGAAAATAGATGTAGGAGGAGGCTATTTGGTCCATCGAGCCAGCACCGCCATTCATTGTGATCATGGCTGATCATCCACAATCAGTAACCTGTGCCAGCCTTCTCCCCATATCCCTTGATTCCGCTAGTCCCCAGAGCTCCATCTGACTCTCTTTTAAATTCATCCAGTGAATTGGCCTCCACTGCCTTCTGTGGCAGAGAATTCCACAAATTCACAATTCTCTGGATGAAAAGGTTTTTTCTCACGTCAGTTTTAAATGGCCTCCCCTTTATTCTTAAACTGTGATCCCTGTTTCTGGACCTCCAACATGGGGAACATTTTCTTGCACCTAGCCTGTCCAATCCTTTAAGAATTTTATATGTTTCTGTAAGATTCATATAGGTACATAGATACATAGACAATAGGTGCAGGAGTACGCCATTCGGCCAATTCACTGGATGTTTGCAAGAGAGTTAGATTTAGCTCTTAGAGCTAAAGGAATCAAAGGATATGGGGAAAAAGCAGGAACGGGGTACTAATTTTAGATGATCAGCCATAGTTTTCTATGTTTCTATGTTCTATTCCCTCATCGCTGCTCACATTATATTATGGGATGCACCTGATTCTGTTTAAAGTGCTGTGAAGCTTGAAAATGTGGGAAACCTGGGTCATTAAGACCATTGTGCATAATATGGGACCGCACATCAAAAGTAGAATGCAAGAATCTGCTATGTTTTGTGAAAGACTGCATTATGTGTGATCTGTGACCCATTCCTGTTTTAAACTGACCATAAATGTGGTTCAGTGAAAATATGATACCTATTTTGTCGCAGCTGGGTGTTCTCGATTGCTTATCATGGCAACAAGAATTTTATTGTCAACACCCAAATGGGTTTTGGAGGAAGGTACATAAAAACTTTTGGAACCACAAAATGGAAATGGAAAATCACCCCTTGCTTGCAAATGTGGTACAATTATATCAGTATTTGCATGCTTCATTACAAAGGTGGAAAACAACCACAATTCTGTGGTTCCTTTCTCAAAGTGTCGAAAAATAATGGGCAATTATATATTTTTCATGAATACAAGACCACAATAACAGGAGAGGCTGAACTAGCATTGCAATGTTATGCAACATCTTTGGTGAATTAAATTGATGAGTGGTTAACAGTGATATGAACTGCTGTGTGTGTTTACTATGATGGTGGAGCAACCAGAGGAAAGGCTGTGGAGTGGGGTACATAAGCGGGAATGCTTTTATTGCCACAGTGCTTTGGGTCTCATGTACATGCAGTAGAATTCAGCAGCAGTGCTCCTCCCACAAAATGTACTGGACTATGTCATTACCACATAGAGATACAGTGTGAAAACAGGCCCTTTGGCCCACTATGTCTGTGCTGGCCAGCGATTGCCACGTACATTAACACATTCCCACACGCTAGGGACAATTTACGGAAGTCAATTAATCCTACAAACCCATACATCTTTGGAGTGTGGGAGGAAACTGGGGCACCTGGAGAAAACCCATGTAGTCACAGGGAGAACGTACAAACTCCATACAGACAGCACCCATAGTCAGGATCGAACCCGGGTCTTTGGTACTGTAAGGCAGCAACTCTACCGCTGCGCCAATGTGCTTTACTCTGTGTGGAAGCATTTCCAGGTCATTATTCAAAATCAGCATGAGCTGGATCAAAGTCTGATTCCCCATCAAAAGATACTTGAACTGTTTTTGCTGTGTTGAAGCCAAATGTTTATTCATCTGCGAATATAATTTTAATCCGGTGATATTATTTGCATTTCAGATTTGCAATTGAACTGTCTTCCCTTCTTTCCAGAAAGTTTTTTTCCAATTTTCAGTCTGAAGAAAGTCCCTACCCGAAACCTCACCTATCCATCTTCTCCAGATGTGCTGCGTGACCTGCTGAGTTACCCTGGCACTTTGTATCTTTTTAGGAAACCATGAACACAGGTTGCCCAATGGCTCAAGAGGAAAACAAGGCTCCCTGTTTTGTTGAGATGAGACTTGGACCCTGCACTGCACAGATCTCTGCTTTAGTGCACGGACTGTAAAGTGCTGAATTGCAAAGGGCTCGGGATTATTGAAATTCAGCCAGTGTACTTTGAATCTGTTGTGCAGCTGGGATGTCTGGGATCAGATAACATATAGGAATATTGGCATGTTTGCTGATTTAATACGGTTAGAGTGGATAAAGCCAGCTAGAATTTCATTTACCATATACAAATTGTATCCTTAAGGTGGGACAGTGGTGCAGTGGCAGAGTTGCTGCCGCACAGCACCAGAGACCCGGGTTCGATCCTGACTCTGGGTGTTCTCTGTACGGAGTTTGTACGTTTTCCCAGTGACTAGAAAACATAGAGAAAAAAAAATCAACAAAAATAGGTGCAGGAGTAGGCCATTCGGCCATTCGAGCCAGCACTGCCATTCAATATGATCATGGCTGATCATCTAAAATCAGTACCCCGTTCCTACTTTTTCCCCATATCCCTTGATTCCTTAATGACTGCTTGGGTTTTCTCTGTGTGCTCTGGTTTTCCCCCACACTCCAAAGACATACAGGTTAATTGGTTAATTGGTTTAGGTAAAACTGTAAATTGTCCCCAGTGTGTAGGATAGTGCTAGTGTATGAGGTTATCACTGATCAGTGTGGACACAGTGGGCCAAAGGGCCCGTTTCTGCTCTGTATTTCTGGTCTAAAGAGTCATCTTATAAATCATGCTTCTTGGAAAGCTTTAATCTGAAATAAACTCAGGTGTTCCATTACATGGTTAGTAAATCATCTTCGCACTGTGGCTGAGTAATTCTATCACACAGTGTTTGACTATCAAGTGCTATGTCACAGTTCAGACATTTGCATTGCATGTGTGAATGAGACAAAATAGTGTGGCTTCACAAGATGGGACACATTCTTCTCAGTACCCCCTTGCAACAAAACCAGGCCCAATCTCCACTCATCTAGAACCCCGTTCAATCAAATAACAGCAAGTAATTTTAGTTGCTTACGCACTGGAAAATTGGTTTTAACAGCGTCATCACACAAAGAAGTTCCGTGCGATTTAAAGGGTAAATCAACCGTGATGGGCTGAGAGACCCTGAAGCGTCTCATCCTGAAACGTCACCTATCCATGTTCTCCAGAGATGCTGCCTGATCTACTGAGTTGCTCCAGCACTTTGTGTCCTTTGGTGAATCGACCTGGGCAGTCAAGTGCTACTGACTTCTGATGCTGTTTTAAAGTGTATTAATTTTCTAAGATTTGGGCATTGCAGACATTGTCTTTGAGAAGGTGGTGGGGAGCCACCTTTTTGAACCACAGCGGTCGGTCCCTTTGGTGTAGACATTCTCGCACTGTAGCTGATAAGGTGGTTGCAGGATTTCAACCCAGTAACGACGACGGAACGGCAGTGTATTTCCAAGTCAGGACGGCCTGTCACTTGTAGGTGAACCTGCAACTATTGGTTTTTTCCATGTGTGTGTAGTACGAACCTGCCATCAGGACATCTTTATGAGCGACGAGTTTGATCACTCTGCTCAAATTTTTCCATCAGTAAAACCCCTCGTTCTTTAACCCTTGAAGTCAAATAGGTGCATGCATAAATGACGGAAGGTTATCCAGTGCTGAGTACTGTCTAGCTTGCATTGCAGGGTATTTAATAAATTATTTCCTCCTGGTTCTATTATCATCAGGCAACCTATGTGACCCAGGCTCAGTTGAAAGAAACTGCCCACACCAATCTGCCTGAATTGCATTATTAATATAAAGACATTTGGGGACAGCCCTGCGGTGCAGCTGGTTGAGTTGCTACCTTACCTCAGGCACCAGAGTTTGATCCTGACTATAAGTTCTGTCTGTACAGAGTTTGTATGTTCTTCCTGTGACTGCGTGGGTTTCCTCTTGGTGCTCTGATTTCCTCCCACATTCCAAAGATGTGCAGGATTGTAGGTTAATTGGTTTCCGTTAATTAGCCCTAATGTGTAGGATAGAACTAGTGTATGGGTGACCATTGGTCAGCAAGGACACGATGGGCTGAAGGGCCTGTTTCTATGCTGTCTATCTAGACTAAACTAATATCTCCAACAATTCTGCCCTTGAAATTCCTTGGGAAGCTTGACAGGAAGTGAGGGTCAGGGATATATCGGGTTGTTGTCTCGGGGCCAGTGTTCCTGCTGCCGTGAGTTAGCTGGGTGCTCCAGCATCCAGAGGTCCAGAGGGATTCTACCTCTGCCCTATTTCAGATGGGTCGAGCTTGGGCAGCAACCCAGAAAGACAGTCGCAGCTGCCATGATTTGGCCAATTCATTAAGAAGCAAACCTTAGAAAAGGTTTGATACATAAAACACTGCACTCAGATGGTGCTACAAAGGGCACCTTGAGAGATTTATCCATGGGCCATACAAGAGGGGGATTTTTTTGTCTGCATATCCCAATTTGGTTGACATACAATAACGCATTTATCATGTTCTTAAATGTTTCAGGCTAATGTATTGCAGGCAGAATCTTATGCCAAGGATAGTGTTTTGCATGTGCTTTTGTGTGCAACTAGTTTTCTCTCAATCCCCAACAATTTGCTTAGTTGCCTGATGTACTAGCAGGCTCGCAGGACTTATAATCACATCTGCCACTTCAGATAACCTAGATACGGGGTGAATTGTGAGGAAGATGCAATAAGGCTGCAGGGTGACTTGGACAGGTTGTGTGAGTGGGCGGATACATGGCAGATGCAGTTTAATGTAGATAAGTGTGAGGTTATTCACTTTGGAAGTAAGAATAGAAAGGCAGATTATTATCTGAATGGTGTCAAGTTAGGAGGAGGGGGAGTTCAACGAGATCTGGGTGTCCTAGTGCATCAGTCAATGAAAGGAAGCATGCAGGTACAGCAGGCAGTGAAGAAAGCCAATGGAATGTTGGCCTTCATAACAAGAGGAGTTGAGTATAGGAGCAAAGAGGTCCTTCTACAGTTGTACCGGGCCCTGGTGAGACCGCACCTGGAGTACTGTGTGCAGTTTTGGTCTCCAAATTTGAGGAAGGATATTCTTGCTATGGAGGGCATGCAGCGTAGGTTCACTAGGTTAATTCCCGGAATGGCGGGACTGTCGTATGTTGAAAGGCTGGAGCGATTGGGCTTGTATACACTGGAATTTAGAAGGATGAGGGGGGATCTTATTGAAACATATAAGATAATTAGGGGATTGGACACATTAGAGGCAGGAAACATGTTCCCAATGTTGGGGGAGTCCAGAACAAGGGGCCACAGTTTAAGAATAAGGGGTAGGCCATTTAGAACGGAGATGAGGAAGAACTTTTTCAGTCAGAGAGTGGTGAAGGTGTGGAATTCTCTGCCTCAGAAGGCAGTGGAGGCCAGTTCGTTGGATGCTTTCAAGAGAGAGCTGGATAGAGCTCTTAAGGATAGCGGAGTGAGGGGGTATGGGGAGAAGGCAGGAACGGGGTACTGATTGAGAGTGATCAGCCATGATCGCATTGAATGGCGGTGCTGGCTCGAAGGGCTGAATGGCCTACTCCTGCACCTATTGTCTATTGTCTATTGTCTATTGACAGAACTGTCTCAATAAAGGAGTTTTGTTTCCTAATCATGGAAGCTTTCTTTTCACATTTGCTACCTGCAATGCAGCCATTATTCCTGCCTGGGACATCTGCTGTCCAAATTCCATCTAATAAAACCAGTGAGCTTGAGAGAGGTGCATCCTGACCAAAAGATTGTAACTGGGGAGAGTGTAACTGTCCAGCTTAAGGCAATTGTAATAAAACAAGATACTGTTATAACATTTACAGTTTCAAAGGGATCAGCAGTCTATGTTATTTGGTTCCATGGGCCCCTTACCTGTAACCCAGATTTTGGAATCTCCAGCAATTTATCTCTCAGATGCATACCTTGGAAAAGTAGTGTAGATAGAAACAAGTGTGGGTGGGGACAATGTCTGACTAATTAAGTGAGCATTAGTTTCTTTAGTGCATCAAATTTCATGAAGTTGGAAATCAGCGAGTATTAACAGTCAGCTTGTGAACTGGAAGATTAAGATTCCATTCCATAACCCCCTTTGTATCAGCCTCGGTAAAGTACGAAAAACAACATTGGATATTAGTTCAAGGAAGCTATCTCTGCTCCTCTATGGCCCATCTAAACCCTTCCTCATTGCTATTTCACATCCCACTGTACTCTTGTCAGAAACCCCCATTGTTCTCTCTCCTTTAGCTTCACTTCGTTCGCTCTGAACACTGTGCCCTGACGTGCAGCACAGCCATCATGCCGATCTGCAGAAGGGTCCCAAACTGAAATGTTGCCTGTCCAGTTCCACAGGCAGATGCTGCCTGGTGCGCTGAGCCCCTCAGAACTTTGCTTTGTGCTCAAGATTCCAGCATCTGCAGTCACTTGTGTCTCCGTCACCCGCATGCTGTTCGATCTGCATTATCGACCCCTTCTCCATTACCTCAGCTTTAAAATGGTCATCACTGTGTACAAGCCAATCCACTTACTCCACCAACTCCCCCACGCTCGTCCTCAACCCCATCTGACCCTGGTACTCAAGAGAAGGCGATCCCCATGTTGTAACCATTCGGGTTACCAACATTCGTCCTCAAATAATTCACAAATTATAACCCAGAAATTTTGAGTTAAGCAATAAAACACACTCTCACGGAATTTATGTGAAAGAAATTAAATCAATAAACACAAACATTTTTCATTTAACTCCCGTTTCTTTACACTTGTGCAGATGACAAGGCTTTGCGTTACGGAAAATTGAGATATGACCATTTTGTAAGGGCACAGTGCCTCCGTAATGCAGCAGTTGCCTGTATTCTGAATTTTTGGCTTCTTGAATACTAACTGGTACTAATTACCAAGTACAATACAGGTCCACCATCAATTTTCCGGCACCCTTGGTTCCAGAGTCTTGCTAGATTATACATTTTGCTGTACCAACAGATGTCACAGCCTCAGGAGGGGGGGGGGGGGGGGGGGTGGCTAGCCTGCAAAGTCAGCCCCGAATGTCGGCTATGGGAACAGAACTACCGGCCCGGCCAGGCCGGAGTTGCGAAGCTCCAACCACAGGGGGAAAATTCGACTCTACGATCGCCAGCAGAATTCCCGATGAGGTCGCAATCGCCCGCTTCACCTAGCCCGGGTTCCACATTTTCGTGGGACACCCGGGAGGGATTTGAAATACGCTCTTGTGATTTTGTCCGGATTAAAGGAGGTGCCGGAAAATCGGTGGTGGACCTGTATTGTTATATCGCGACAACTTGGCCTGTGTCCAATCATGTTTAGAAGAATGACTCGTTTGCACTTTAGTAAGGAAACATTTCAAGTAATCAAAAAAGTTGCAGAAATTGGCCTGTTGTCAATTAGGAGCTCAACATTATAGCCCTTAAAATTGTGCGGATAAAATCCAATTTAAGTAGAGGTGCAAGTGACTGCAGACGGTGGAGGAATCAACGGGTCAGTCAGTATCTGTGGAGGAAAAAGACAGGATGATGTTTCAGGTTGTGATCTTTCTCCAAAATAATCAGTCTGAATGATTATTCAAAATATCATCAGTCCACTTCCCTCCACAGATGCAGCCTGGCCTGCTGAGTTAATCTAGCATTTTGTTTTTTAATAAAAGCAATCTTGATTCACTTCTTGCAACAAAAAAAAAAGCAGAACAATCGACTTCCATGCATATCCCTTCGTTTTAAGGTCTAAATGAGATTTGGTGCGTATCAGGGAGCCTCTGCTAGAAGATGCAATGAGTTTTCATAGATTTCAAAGTTCATCTGTGCAAATCTTAGAACAAGCACCACATTGTTTAACATATGAAATAAAAAAACTACATTCTTTCTCAAAGTGCTCCATTGAAAGATAAGCATTTGTCATGGTAGAATTTCCCAATTTATAATGGTGAGCCCAAGGTCAAATCACTGTGTGATCTTGGTTCGCTTCATCAGCTGGCCTGGACTGGAGCACTGCAGCTGTGCTGCAGATTGGATCCATTTTGTGGTAAAATAAAAGGTAGGAGGAATCGGTATCGCTGGAGAATTGGCATCTCATGCAAGCTTAGTGGGGCTGAACTTGAGGGTAAAGGTATAAAATCCTCCTCCCATTTTTCTTGCAGCTGAAAGGAAACACAGGAGAGAAACAGGAGGGCTTGGCAGTGACAACACTGATAGGTTGAGGTACAGCCTTGCCGATTTTGTTTGAAGTCTCAGAGGAGCGAGATTCTAATAATCAACCGTGCGATTTATCCTCTGTGTTAGAATTTGCTATCTCAGGTCATATATGCGCAATTGTGCATGATCTGCTTGGTAGGTCAATAGTCATGTGTGAAGCTCCACATTACCTCTGGACCTCCCATACTGATTTGACCTCTTAAAATGGCAGCCCCGTCCCATGCAACCTATTTCTTGTACCTTGCTTCCAATGTAGCAGCAGTACTTTTTGTCAAGTCTTAAGCGTTTGTTCTGCAAAGAAATGCAAAACTTTGAAGTACTTTCGCTGTGATTAATGTGTTTTCTGTTCTTGCCGTCCTTATTAATGCTTGCTGTTTCTGGGAAGTGACGCTGTATTTATTTAAATTAAAATCTCTATTGGCGCTGCACTGCTGCAAGTCACTTTTTGCTTGTGGATTCAGAGACTAAATAGTTTTGGCCTCGTGGCTATGTGTGCCATTAATTAAAACATCTCTTGCGTCAAACCATGAAGTAGTGTATTCCAAATTTGTGATTTGTGTATATACACTTAATAGATTATCCTTTCAGCATTGTTTAAAGGAACAATTAACTTTGAGAAAGTTAAAGAGTACAATTGATAAGACAGACAGATGGACAGTTCTTGTGGTTCATGCAGAAAACTGCAGATGGTGGAAATTTTTGATGTAGTCAATAATATTCCTGATTCTGAGTTGGAAGATTTGAATTCCAATGTTGCTTCAGAACTGAATATATGATTTAGGTTGCGACACTACTAAGGAAACCTTCGTTGCCAGAATTGCCACACCAAAATCCTATTTCTGTTCTGTGGTTTAGGAGGATATAGATGACCCTGCATAATTTTGTCCCCACCATCTTTTTTATTTAGACAGCACAACTAATTAACAGGATAACTGCACATTCTTCTTATTTGTGGTAATTATTCACAAAATGCTGGAGTAACTCAGCAGGTCAGGCAGCATCTCAGGAGAGAAGGAATGGGTGACGTTTCGGGTCGAGACCCTTCTTCAGACTGATGTCAGGGGGGTGGGACAAAGGAAGGATATAGGTGGAGAAAGGAAGATAGAGGGATAACTGGGAAAGGGGAGGGGAAGAGAGGGACAGAGGAACTAAAGTTGGAGAAGTCAATATTCATACCGCTGGGCTGCAAGCTGCCCAAGCGAAATATGAGGTGCTATTCCTCCGATTTACGGTGGGCCTCACTATGGCACTGGAGGAGGCCCATGACAGAAAGGTCAGACTGGGAGTGGGAGGGGGTGTTGAAGTGCTCAGCCACCGGGAGATCAGGTTGGTTAAGGTGGACTGAGCGAAGGTGTTGAGCGAAACATAGAAACATAGAAAATATGTGCAGGAGTAGGCCATTCGGCCCTTCGAGCCTGCACCGCTATTCAATATGATCATGGCTGATCATCCAACTCAGTAACCTGTACCTGCCCTCTCTCCATACCCCCTGATCCCCTTAGCCACAAGGGCCACATCTAACTCCCTCTTAAATATAGCCAATGAACTGGCCTCAACTACCTTCTGTGGCAGAGAATTCCACAGACTCACCACTCTCTGTGTGAAGAAATGTTTTCTCATCTCGGTCCTAAAAGTCTTCCCCCTTATCCTTAAGCTGTGACCCCTGATTCTGGACTTCCCCAACATCGGGAACAATCTTCTTGCATCTAGCCTCTCCAACCCCTTAAGAATTTTATATGTTTCTATAAGATCCCCCCTCAGTCTTCTAAATTCCAGCGAGTATAAGCCTAGTCTATCCAGTCTTTCTTCATATGAAAGTCCTGCCATCCCAGGGATCAATCTGGTGAACCTTCTCTGTACTCCCTCTAAGGCTAGAATGTCTTTCCTCAGATTAGGAGACCAAAACTGTACACAATACTCCAGGTTTGAAACGATCGCTGAGCCTGCGTTTGGTTTTGCCGATGTAAAGAAGTTGACATCTAGAGCAGCGGATACAATAGATGAGGTTGGAGGAGGTGCAGGTGACCCTCTGTCTCACCTGGAAAGACTGTTTGGGTCCTTGGATGGAGTTGAGGGGGGAGGTAAAAGGACAGGTGTTGCATCTCCTGTGGTTGCAGGTGAAAGTGCCCGGGGATGGGGTTTTTTGGGTAGGAAGGGACGAGTGGATCAGGGAGTTACGGAGGGAACGGTCTCTACGGAACGCAGAAATGGGAGGGGATGGGAAGATGTGGCCAGTAGTGGGGTCCCGTTGGAGGTGACAGAAATGTTGGAGGATGATTTGTTGGATACACTAGGTGATGGGGTGGAAGGTGAGAACAAGCGGGATTCTGTCCTTGTTGCGAATGGGGGGAGGGGGAGCAAGAGCGGAGCGGCGGGATATAGAAGAGACCCTAGTGAGAGCCTCTCACTAGAAGGGTCTCGACCCGAAAAGTCACCAATTCCTTCTCTCCTGAGATGCTGCCTGGCCTGCTGAGTTACTCCAGCATTTTGTGAATAAATACATTCGATTTGTACCAGGATCTGGAGTTATTTTCTTACACTTCTTATTTGTGGGATTCTCTCTGTAACTCCGTGGTTATGTTTACCTGCACAAGAAGAGTGATTGTATGTCGTAAATAATTAATTGCCTGCAGAAAATTTGAAGCCTGGAAGAAATGTGATAAGGCACTGTTTAAAATAGTTAATTTTGCTGCAAACATTTTCGGCATTCCTGGCATGCTGATATTACATCCAAATTATAGTCAAATCTTCAACTGTTATAACTGCTCTAATTGTGGGATAAAATTCCATGTAATTTACAAAGAAAACCAGTTATGGAAATAATTAATTGCACCTAGGTTAACTTTAATTGATAAAATAACTAAAAAGACACATATTTTTGAATGACACCTTCCATGTGCAAGTACGTTATAGTTTGTAGAAGAAGTTTTGAATTGTTATCACTGACGCAATGTGGGAGGTACTGGAGTCAAATTGTGGACAGTAAGGTCTGAAACCATCTGTGAAATATTGGCTGAGTCCTTGGGGAGCCTTCCCCTGGTCTTCTTTGGTATGGGAAAGCAGATGGGGTGCTCCTTAAGAACTCCTCCAAAATGTGGGACGATTTTATACACTTGCCCTCTCTGATCTTGACGTAATCCCTCGACACTGAATGGAAATGTCAGCCTGAGTTTTTGGGTTCAGGTCCCTGGAGGGGGTCTTGAGGCGCCCACATGCTCTGAATCAGAGAAGAGAGTCCTACCCAATGAGTCAAGACTGACAAGACTGACGAATTAAGGCCTTCTTTGACTGTTACCACACTCTTGCAAAATTTTGCTGAAAAACTTCAATGGACTTCAAATTGCTTGTCAGATAATTGGATTTACTTACAGTAGTGAGCATGTGTGAGGTTATTAAGCTTATGTGCATAATTGCTCTTTGGGCACTGGAGGTTTTCTTCCAGAGTAAACAACGAAGCACAAAAGCCTCAGATACAGTAGATTACTTTACATGGATTTTAATATCTGCCAAGCAGATGTTGTCCCTGGATGCAATCCAGACGAGATTGGGCAACACAGACACTGCTGCTGATTTGGGGAGAGGTTACACACAATTACATAGCTTTCTCAGTATTGTTGAGGAGGATGCTGGGGTTTCCTCCTGTAAACTTGTGGTTAGCTTGTTCAGGGCTTATTACTTCATACAGCCCTCCAAATGACATTGAACAGGGAAACTCAAGTAGGCCACTTCAGATCAGATTTTTTTTAAAATCTGTCCTACAAGGTCTCAACGTCTGGGTTGTATTAATCGCTCAGCTTATGTTTCATGACAGCCCAAAACTTGCATATCTTCTTTTGAAAAAATCTTGATTTTTTCTCAAAGTTTTTTTCTGACATTTTAAATTCATCTTTGAAAAGTCTGAAATGGAGCACCTGCCCTCGCTCCTCCCGAAAAGATTTTCTTTGTGAAATGTGATTTTATAAATTAAAAGGTTGAGTTCACCACAGGAGTGGGCTCAAGAAGGACAAGTGGCATGTTATTAATTCTGAATATGTATTTAATATTTTTGAATATAGCCAAAACAAGAATTAAAACTAAATATGTAGTCAAAACAATGAAAGGTTGCATGCAATTTGCATTCTGCAAATGCATAAGGAAATTGAGTTATTTTTTAAAAGTCTTTTGCATGTTCATTTTTTGTTGCTGGCAGCCATGCTTATAGGCATCCTCTACCATAATAATCTCTGCATATTCAAAGTACAACTATCATTCTACAAACATTTATGGAACCTTATCCAATGAGACTGATTGTGTGCTGGTAAGCTGGACTTCGCACACATGTACTTAACATGCAGTCAAATTCTTTCTGCTAGTCATTGAAGATTTAAAAATGACAAAAGAGTGAATTGTGGTAGAAACTTTAAAGTCTGTGTTATTTATTTTCCAAATGAAATATTGAAATGTTGAAACAGGGAACTGAAGATACTGGCCTACCAAGGAATGCCGGATTAACTCAGCAGGTCGGGTAGCATCCCCGGAGAAGATGGATAGGTGTCATTTCGGGTCTGGAACCTGTGGGTCCCTTTGGTCAGGAGGGTCCCGACCTGAAATGTGACCTATTCATGTTTTCCAGGGATGCTGCCTGACCGGCTGTGTTACTCCAGCGTTTTGTGTCTTTCCTTCTAAAATATTGAAATCACTGTTTGTGTAACGTGTATATGACAGTACATCAGTTGTGTTGCTCAACCAGTGGATAAGCATTTCTTCCATTCATTTTACAATGTTAATTATTGTTTCCACCAATAACTTGGAAACGATAAATCTATTCATATGGTGTACTGTTAATACAACTGAAAGACACACTAACAAAGAAATAAAGACAGCAGATACGTATATTACAATATGATAAGCCTCATGCCTTTGAATGTAAGCAAGTTTGGCGGGGTGTGTTGCAATGATGTATTGGTGACACATGGTCAAACTACTTCATATCAATACAGAAGTGACCGTTATCTAAAGTCTTGGAGCATTTTTGTCTTCTTGGATTAAACTTACTCCCTTTTGATCTTATGGAGGGCAGAGAAAAAGAAAGCACAGCTTTAGCAAAACCTCATGTGCATGACATGAGAAAATGATTTGGAAATAGAAAAATCATTGACGCAAACCCAAAGACTAAAACATGTGATTAAAGGTCAAACAGAGTGGCTTGTGAGTGAGCATGTTAAAAAAAAAGACAATTTTTTTTGATAATTGTTACCTCAGCTGTTCTGGGAAAAGTAGGCCTTTGAGGTGAACTGTGGCCTTAAATTACAAACTTTAACACATTAAGAGATTCAAAAGCGATTCAGTAAGTAATTTTAAACATACAATTTTGAGGGATGCCTGATGTTGCTGTTAAAACCCTGTTGTACACACAAATTTTAGTCGTTAAGAATAAAATGCTGTAATTTCTTGGTTCATCACCACTTTACTTTTATTGCAGGGTAACTCCTCTTTATGGATAAATTGTTTTAATAAATTGAAACTAGTTACACATCGGTGGTTTTTATGAATAGATCATAGTTACTCACCAATGGTTTTCTAGCAACTTATATTAATCATCAGTTGTCATGTTGCTCTTTTAAATTTAGTTGGGATGATTAGTCTTTAACTACTTGTTATGTCTCTTTATAAACAGTAGTACCATGTTAACAGCCTTCCACTCCACTGGTGCCATGCTTGTGGTTGGAGGACATTGGAAAATGATGAATGAATCTCTGAAACCTCCAAGTTTTTCTTTTCCCAGGATGCATTCGATCTGGGACTTTTTTTATCTGCTTTCAAAGATGCCAGCTGCTAGATATTTCCCCACTACTTATTATTCTGTACCACTTGTTAACCACAATGACTTCATTGTCCAACAGCAAAAATAGAAGCCGAATGTTAATTAAGAACCATAATTACATCACTTTTGATTCCACACATGAGGTTGTAAAACCAAGCTACTGGGGTTTCTGCAAATCTGATAAAACAGAAATGTTGGAAATGCTTTTCAGATCAGGCGGCATCAGTGGAAAAGGAATGAAAGTCAAGGTTTTAGATCAATGATGTTTGCTCAGACTTGCAAAAGGTTAGCGTCAACAGACATAAAAGGCTGGAATAACTCAGCGGATCAGGCAGCATCTCTGGAGAAAAGGAATAGGTGACGTTTCGGGTGGAGACCCTTCTTCAGGCTGAGAGTCAGGGAAAGGGGAATGAGAGATATAGACAGTACTTAGGAGAAATGAATGGAAGATATGCAAAAAGCAACGACAATCAAGAAAGTGTGGAGTACCCAACAGGCCAATGTTGGCTGTTGGATAGGTGAGAGCGAGTATGCAGACAGGAACACAACAGGCCAATGTTGGCTGTTGGATAGGTGATAGCGAGTACGCAGACAGGAACACAACAGGACGACAGTAAAACTAGTACAATGACTAGGGTGAGCGAGGGACGGAGAGAGAGAGGGGATGCAAGGGTTACTTGAAGTTAGAGAAATCTAAATCAATATACTGCTGGGTTGTAAGTTGTAGGGAGACAGGAAGGGCAAACACCAGCAAAGGTCACAGTTTAAGAATAAGGGGTAGGCCATTTAGAACGGAGATGAGGAAGAACTTTTTCAGTCAGAGAGTGGTGAAGGTGTGGAATTCTCTGCCTCAGAAGGCAGTGGAGGCCAGTTCGTTGGATGCTTTCAAGAGAGAGCTGGATAGAGCTCTTAAGGATAGCGGAGTGAGGGGGTATGGGGAGAAGGCAGGAACGGGGTACTGATTGAGAGTGATCAGCCATGATCGCATTGAATGGCGGTGCTGGCTCGAAGGGCTGAATGGCCTACTCCTGCACCTATTGTCTATTGTCTATTGTCTATTGAAAGGTGGAAGATGGGAAGGAGAAAATGCCAAAAGGAATGATAGAGCCAAGTGAAGGAGAGTTGTAATCTTTGGGTCTCTGATAGGCTGTATTCTCCATTATTTGCACCAGAATATATCAATGAGTTTTCCTTGCTATTATATGTCAGTAGCATGGACCTTTTGGAGAAATGCTGGCAGATTCACGTGTTACATTCCCCCATGTGTAGGAAGGAACTGCAGAAGCTGGTTTAAACCGAACATAGACACATAAAGCTGGAGTAACTCAGCGGGTCAGACAACTTCTCTGGAGAAAAGGAATAGATGGCGTTTTGGGTCGAGACCCTTCTTCTACTTGCATTCCCCCGTGATGTTTAGAGCTTTCAACCAAGTTCCCATACTTCCTGAGATGTCCTCACCAGTAATTTGATGCTTGCATTGCAACAATAGAATCGTGCAGCAAAGTTCTAACTTCTCGCAATTTCCTAGCAGTTCGGCACATCAGGCTTACACCAGGTTAGTCCCGGATCAGGTTGAGCAACTCATTGATTTTACTGAAGGAGAATGCCTGCAAATATCTTTCTCATTCTCAACACCCCTCTTTCTAATTCTTAAGGCCATAAGGTCATAAGGAATAGGAATAGAATTACGCCATTCAGTCCATCAAGTCTACTCTGCCATTCAATCATGGGTGATCTATCTCCCTCCTAACCCCATTCTCCTGCCTTCTCCCTATAACCTCTGACACCTGAGATCATATTATCCACTTATCATCTCTGTTATCTGTTCTTATCCACTTATCCCCCCTCCGGCCTCCCTTTCTTTCTCTCTGTTCCATTATTTTTCACTCTCTGTTAATCCCTCACCTCACATTCCCTACTCTTTCTTCCCCTGTGCTTTGTCTGTGCCTCTCTCTCCCTATCTCTCTCTCAAGCGGTCCACCACCACTCTATCTATACCAGTAATCTTGTCTTTGTTTTTCTCACGAAGACAAAACCAATTTCAAAAACTGTTGATGCATCAGATCCATAATTTTTAAATGCACCAAGTATTTAAAAAAATTGATGTCAGCTTTTGATAGTAGCACTGTTCGAATGCTTAACACAATGGTTCTTGGAGGCTTCAGAATGCGAAGCAATATATTACAAAATTGGCCTCAATTATAAAGACTTCCTCTGTCGACATTTGATTGGTTTCTTATGCATCTCAGGATATGTCGATGACATCTATCTTTTACTTTTCATCTTGTGGTGTGTTGACTGTGGTGATATGAGTCATCCCTCCGCTCTTGTGATCTTATAATGAGATTTATTTCAGTATAATGAATCTGTGGTATGATTGGATTTATTCTGGCCAACAGATGCGATGAGTATCTTCACTCTTGAGACTGCACATAACTCAGTGTTGGCTGCACACTCTGCCTTATCTGGTCAGCTTCACTTGTGAAGATACTTATCTAGGATTGCTGTTGGCTGTGAGACTCATCCTTTGCCTTCGGTTAACTTCCCAGGTGGCACAACACTTGAAATTTGTTTTTCAGGAAGGAAGGTTTCAGGAAGCTTTTCAGCGCACACTAATCTGGTTTTAAACACACCCAATATGCCAAAACAGACAACAAAATATTTTAAAAACACATTGAATAATTATTTGCTGACACCATCTGTTTGTTTCCCTTTACTTCCCCATGAGAAAATTACCTTAAGACATATTTTGACCCCTGAAGGGTTACTATTGCAGATTTGCATGTTTTCTTTTATTACAACTCTGTAGATACAATGTATAAATACCTCGCCATGGTCTTTGGGCCTATTTTTGCATTCAAACATGGGCAAGGAGCACAAGGTATATTTCATCTGTACAATTAGGCTGTTGTGTGTGACCCACAGATGATGCTTTCCTTACAGTGCTGGTTAGGGTGTGAAAATGATGCAGCAAATACTGGTAAAGTTGAATAATTCTGAGCATTGTAAGTGGGTGCGAGGATACTGATTAAGACGATGTGATGCTTAGCAGTTGAATGTCAGTGGATATAATTTGTGAAAAATACAGATTTTACTATTTGGCTGTGAGAGGGAAGGATACAACAGGATCAAAAGTAGAGGGATCAGATTTACAAGACATTAAAGGCAGCATAGAGACAATATTATTGTACGTGTGTGAGGCATGGACTCTCACTCGAGCACTGTCCAAGTCTCTCGATGGTACCTACACCCGAATGCTCAGAAAAGTTCAAAATATCAGTTGGAGGGACAACACCACCAATGCCCAGCTCTACGGGGAGATTCCACCTCTGACCCAGAAGATCAGGTGGAGAAGGATGAGGCTCGCTGGTCATTGCCACCGCCATCCAGAAATACCAGGAAACAAGGTTGTGCTGTGGGAACCCACCCATGGAAGACGGAACCTGGGACGACCAAACAAGACCATGCTGAAGACGTTGATGGAAGACGCACACGTAGAGACAAAAGAGGAGCTTGGCAGTTGTATGGAGGACAGAGATGTGTGGTGCGTCTGTCACTTTGCCCGTCAGAAACCAGCACCACCACGTCGCTAATATTTTCACCGATTTTAAATTAAATAAAAAATATTAAGAAGAAAAATTGTAAAATAAAATTAATGCAATAATAAGTTTTATGGCAAGAAGTATAAATAAAATTGTAAATTAAAATATTTTCCATCTTTGGAGGTAGAGGGGAAACTTTATAGATATATATAAAATGATGAGAGGCATAGATAGGGTAGACAGTCAGAACGTTTCCCCTAGGGTGGTAATATCAAATATCAGTGGGCATAGCTTTCAGGTGAGAGGGGCAACATTTAAAGGAGATGGGCAGGGCAAGTTTTTTTTAACAAAGTGAGTGCTCGGGGCCAGAAATGCACTGCCAAGGGTGTCGGTCGGCGGAGGCAGATGGGACAGTGACATTTAACAAGCTTCTAGTTAAGCGCATGGATATGAAAAGAATGGAGGGTTTTAAATCTTGTGCTGACAGAGAAGATTAGATTAAATTGGCATTATGCTTGGCATGGATATTGTGAGCTGAAGGGCCCGTTCCTGTGCTGTACTATTCTATGTTCGATGTACCTGTGGGCAGACTATTGCCAGATTCCTGTACCTAGTTTGTGACTCCACACGTAAATAATGCATTTCAAGAAAATAGTTAGTAGGTTCCGCAGGATTCCACTTGCCACAACATAAATGTAAATAAAATCTTAGGTACAATAGCTGCCACTTGTTAGTAAGGGAGAGATGAAAGGGTGATGTGAATACCAGGTACAGTAACGCTGTCTTTAAGATAATGGACAAACAGCAAGGATTCTGATCCGGTGACATATGTTTGAATTCCATTATGGCAGCTGGGGAATTTAAATTCAAGTAATTAAATGAATCTGGTATTTTCAATAAAACTCGAGTCCAAGTAAAAATTACCATGAAACTAATGAAACTCATAAAAACCCACCTGGATCATTAATGTGCTTGAGAGAAGGAATGGTCTACTTAATCCAGTCTTTCTCAAATATGACTCCAGACCCACAGTGTGATTGACTCTGAACTGCCTTTCAGATCAAGGACAATTAGAAATGCCGGTGTCAGTATTGTCAGATCCTGTGGACAATGAATGGAAGGAAAAGGAATTGTTTATAAAGGTTAAAATATTAATCGAAAGGAACGAGGAATCTAAAATAAAAGGGACATGGTTGCAAAAATCTTTGAAAGATGAAAGTAGCCATTTTGCAGTGCAGTCTTTTCAATGTTGGCTGAAGTCCTAGTTAAACAGAAGGGTTCCTGGAAAGCAGTGGAACAAAAAAGGGGAATTATTCATTTGAAAGTAGGGAAAGCTTTCATTCCAGCTGGAAACTTACTTATCCCAACAAGAATTTGAACTCTTTTATCCTGATTTCCTTTTGAATCGGTCACCAAGCTTGACACTGACACAAGATATAAAAAAAATATTTGTGCAGGAAGGAACAGCAGATGCTGGTTTACACCGAAGATAGACAAAAAATGCTGGAGTAACTCAGGGGGTCAGGCAACATCTCTGGAGAAAAGGAATAGGTGATGTTTCAGGTGGAGACACTTCTACAGACTCAAAAATATATATAGTGTATTTAAAAAATGGCTGAATTACGTTTTCCAGGTAAATCCTAGAATGGATAGACCTGTTTAGCCTGTTGTGTCTACGGCTCTCTATCAGATGAACGCACTAGTTTCGCCCCCGTCTCTTTCCAGCTGCTTATCAGTCACTTGCAAATTTCTCATCGCCAAGTGTTGATTCAACTCTTCCTGAAGGTTCGCAATGAATCCTACCTCCACCACATCCAGAGGCGGTGCAAATCAGATTTCTCTGTTAAAAAAAGTTTGTCCTCATGTAACTCTTAACTCTGTCCCTCATCATCTTATCCTTGTGTTCCCCAATCCTTGACACTTCACCAAAGGGACCAGGCTCCACCCACACCAATCATTTGACATACTACCAAAATATCTCCTCTTAGCTTTCTCTTCTCTCATATGTTCTTGTGACAGTAGTCCACCGTCCCAGGAACTATTCTTGTGAATGTGTCTGAATACTCTCCAACACCATCACCTCCTTGATCTAACATGGTGACCAGATTTATACACAGCATTGCTGCTGTGATTGTGCTAAATGCTTTAGAAAATTCCATGTGTTCCCTACATTTATTCCCTTTGCTTCTGTTGATCTAGCCCAATATTATGCATATATGCTTCATTGACTACCTTTCCAAAATGCTCTCCTAGATGCTGCCTGACCTGCTGAGTTACTCCAGCATTTTGTGATACTTTCGATTTGTACCAGCATCTGAAGTTATTTTCCTACACTCCTTTCCAAAATGCCCCATCATTTTCAATGATTTGATTTGCTTCAGAGTAAGTTTGCATTTATGTCTGGTAAGGAGAAAGAGTGGAACTTGCTTTATGTTTACTTTATTTTAGTTTAGTTTGGAGATTCAGCACGGAAACAGGCCCTTCGGCCTACCGAGTTCACGCCAGCCAGGATTCCCATACACTAGCACTATCCTACACATGAGGGATAATTTACAATCATTACCGACGCCAATTAACCTACAAACCTGCATGTCTTTAGAGTGTGAGAGGAAACCAGAGCAGTCAGGGAAAACCCAGGTGGTCACAGGGATAATGTACAAATTCCTTACAGGCAGCACCCATAGTCAGGATCGAACCCAGGTCTCTGTATCAACTACCTCCTCTGGCAGCCCCTTCCACATACCCACCACCTTCTGAGAGAAAAGGTTGCCCCTCAGATTCCTACTAAATCTGGCCCCTCTCACCTTAAGCCTATGTCCTCTGATTCTTGATTTCGCTTACCCTGGGTAAAGACTCTGTGCATTCGCCCTATCTATTCCCCTCCTGATTTTATACATCTCAAAAAGATCACCTCTCAGCATCCTGCATCCCAGCCTGTCCAACCTTTCCCTATAGCCCAGGCTCTCGAGTGCGAGCAACATCCTTGTCCACTGAATCATGCTGCCTGGCTCAGACTGTATTCACACTGTCAAAATGTTTTGATCGCTTGTGATGCTCAGAACCAACCTAAAATATTTCCAAATTATTAAAGATTATTCAGACTATTAAACAGTTTAATCTATATGGGAAATAATAATAAAGCATTAAAATCATAATGTTATAACAAATAGCTCACTTCAAGTTGAACAATACTAACGCTTGTCCAATTTTTTGGCATTGTTCTCTTCCATTGAAGCAAGGAAGCTCACTGTAATATCATATCATATCATATCATATATATACAGCCGGAAACAGGCCTTTTTCGGCCCTCCAAGTCCGTGCCGCCCAGTGATCCCCGTACATATGTTAGCTTGAAATAGATTCTTCAAGCAAATTTGACACTATAAATGTGAGGGAGCCGTTGAAGCTTTGCACTGCATTTTCACATGTTTTTTTTAGTTCTCACATGTCTCACATTATTTATATTTAAAATATTTGGGGGGAAAAAAGTGCTTAAAACAAATGAAAAATACTAACCCTTGCCTAATCCTTCGCCTATGTTCCACACCACTGAAGTCAAATATACTTACAGGTATTTTGCAGATGAAGCTCTTCCACACTAAGTGGAACCTGAATTTACAAGTACACTTCAACTGCAATTTCTCAGAATAAAGCCTTGTTTTAATACAAAGAGCAGCTAATGAAAGGGTAGATGTGTTAGTCTTTCAACAATTCCTTTGAGGTATCCACATGGTAGTAAATTTTCCAATTTGCAAGAGATTAAATAGTTGTCTGATAATAGGCAATATGCAAATACATAATTAGTCTGAACCTTCTTAAACTGCAGAATGAGTGATATTTTAGTTGTCATACAATTAAACAAACAGGTTCCATAATTTGCATATCTAACTTCCTTGCTGCGATATTACATTATGTTCAGGTTTTTATTTTTATATGTTACTTTACCTGATCAACAGGTATTGGTGGATGGGAGGGCTCTGTTGTAGTATGTAGCAGACTGTATTATGAATACTCGACCGCAGGCCAAAACAAGTAGTTAAGATCTTGGGTCCTATTTTTATTTCATATTATACAACCATTGAAAAGGCCATTGTTTGTAAACGGGAATTTCTTGCTTCACAGAAACTAGATCTGATATCATTCTACACCAAGGCAGCACAAGTTTTAAAATGTGTTGGAAGGAACCCTTGCATCCCCCATCTCTCCGTCCCTCCTCCACCCTAGTTGTTGTACTAGTTTCTCTGTCATCCTGGTGAGTTTCATTGTCTGTGACTTGTTTTCACCTAGCCCACAGCTAACAATGGCCTGTTTCCTTTATCATCATTACTTTTTTGTATATCTTTCATAAAGTCATTGTTTGGAAATTTAAATTTATGTCAATGTGAGTGGAAATGGTATTATATGAATAATGATTAGTAGTGCAGCTGTTGCTGGGAAATGGTCAGGGATTTTAAACATAGATCCTACATAAAAGTGACCTTCCAATTTCACATTTGACTCTGATTCAATGGGAAGTCGTTGCTAACCTAATGTACCCCAGGTAGAACCCAATTGTTTGGTTCAATTTCTGAACTTGTGTAGCTAACAATACAATTTAAGAAATAAAGAGAATGACCCAAAATGAATAACAAAAATATTTTGGGAACTTAATGCAATATTGATTCATTGGATGATTTGAATTAAGAGGAGTCGAGCTCATGTGGAACTCGGGAATCTTGAGCCAAGATGTGGAGCGGTGACGGCCAGATCTGGCAGAAGCCTTGTATTGTCCTGCCAGCATTGCTGACAAGTGTTCCCCTCAATGACCTGCCAACAAAGGCTTGGGCCATCTGTCACTTTGTACACATCTCATGAGATACTCATTTCAGGTTTTTTGTTCACTTGGTTCTGGCTTTGTGAAAGTTACTAATGGCCTGCAAAGAGAGGCGATAGATGGTATTAAAGGTGTGTGAATTGACAGGATCAGAGAACAAGAGGCTTCCAGAATGAGGCGTTCTGTTGAAGTACACAGTGCTTAAAGCCACTATTTGGCATTATCCATGCAATTTACAATGCAATTTAGCAGATTTTCCTCTTGTGGGTACTGTGCTTGTGCACAGAGGCTGTTGGACACAAGGCAATGCAGTCAATGAATGAACTCTACATGATTTATATCATTGCTGCAATTTAGTAATGTAAAAAAGCACCAAGGAATTTTATAGTATGTTGAAGGTCTGCCATGGACTTCGATCCACTGTCCACGAATCAGAGGGTGAAGCAAGCTCTGGAATTGACCTGCTTTGCCCCGATGTGTTCCACTTCAAAGGTAAGCTCATCTTCCGTCTTTACGGGAGGGAGAGAGGATGGTGGATGAGATCAATGATCATTACTCTTTTTGCCTGTCAGGCCAGGGCAGGCCTGTCCCAAAGTGACCCTACTACTTAAAACAAAGTTTCCTGGTGCTTTGTTCCGACTGCTTTGCGAGTTCATGTTTTGGTGGGGGATAGTAAGTTTCTTGCTGCCTGCAGGACTTTGAAGCTAACGCATAGTTTGAAGTATTGGAATTTGTTGTTCTTACCTGCGTCATTGGCTTATAATGAAATCACAAGCCCAGCAGTCCTGACACAATTGCCTCAGCACTTCCTCCATTCCTTATATTGTGTCATCATGACCCTACTGAAGAATCTGGGTCCAGTAAAAGGAATACAGAGGTGCCAGTATAAAAATAGCTTGGCATTTTAATGGTTAAATGTACAATTTCAATAAGCAAATGGTTAGTATTTATTATACGAGAAAAAAAATGGATGAGGTAAAAACACAGAATGAGCACAGAAATTCTTCAATAATTAGCTTTAGATGTTGCAGAAAGTTACCATTTTCATGTTTTGAAAATGTCAAGAATTTACAACAGCGTGTATTTAGATAGCACATTTAATATACAACCCATCCCAAAGCAGTTTACAGGAGGTTAACAAATAAGATTTGATGCATTTTGGGGATGGTGACCAAATGTTTAGGCAAATAGATAGATTTTAAGAGCATCTTGAGGCAGGAAAAAGAGGTGGAGGGGCAAAAGAAATGAGGAAGGAAATTCTGCGGCTGAGGAATTGCAGTGGAAGGGTTGATCACCAGCAAAAGAGCAGATAAATGATGTGATGAGCAAAATGCAGGGATTGGAAAAATGCAGCCAACTCGTAACTCTAAGACTGGAAGAGATTTCAGATGTAAGGAAATCTGAAACCAAAAGACGGTAATTTATATGGTTCTGTTTCTAAATCAGGAGTCAATACAGGTCAGCCAGTACAATTGATCATTGATCTTTGGGTCAGCTATGGCACTAAGGTGACAAACACAGGTTTAGTTTCAGGCAAATTTCTACAAATCAAGTGCTGAAAATTCTGCAAGCATTGCAAAGAGTCAAAAGTAATTGGAGGGATTCAAGAAAGGTGATAGTGAGGCAGAGTCGGGGTGAAAAACATGCTGACACCAACACTGTCCTCACACGGTGTGCCAAGAGGGAAACATGTATGTAAGAAATATGAGCTCAGATACAGAGGTAACAGTGTGGAAGCAGGAGGAGCAGCAATTGCTCGTCATTCTGTTGGTGAATGGAGAAGATTTGAAGTGAGCTTGCATCCTATACAATCAAGTATTGTCTTTCTGCTGACTGGTTAGCACGCAACAAAAGATTTTCACTGTGCCTCGGTACACTTGACAATAAACTAAATTGAACTGAGCTAATGTAATGGAGATGATGGAGGAAGATAGTCCAATTGACTGTGTCAAAGATTGTAGATAGGCTAAACAGGACAGTGAGGGATAGATTATCTGGGTCACATCAACTTGGGATTTCAATAGTGTTTTTGATAGCGGCTATTGTGCTACTGAGGCGTTGTAGGGGTGGGGGATAGTTTAATAAAATGGATTCATCAAGGTTCTGGGAAGCAAAAGCAGAAAATGCTGGAAATAGCAAGTCTGGCAGCTGTAAAGAGACCTCTAAGAATAATGAGCATATAGTTTGGATGAAAGTGGGGGTTGAAGATAAAGCAGTGAGTTCTAGGTACTGACGTGCTCTGTCATTTCTGAGGTGAAGGATGAAGAGGGGAGGTTGGAAGGAACTGGGGACATTCTGAAGCGAGTTCGAGGAGTAGCATGAACAGAAATATGATATTTGAATGGGCCAAAAGAAGTACACTCTACCTTTGAGACCTGGAATAAAACAATGCAACCTCATTTTTGAAAAACATAAGAATACACTTCAGTAGTATGTTATCTGTAAATATGAATTTTAATGTACAACAATCTGTCCCTTAATATAATAAATCCATTCTGCAGAAAGTAAATTGAACTGTGGCATATATTGTGTCGTGGTGATGCATTTGCCAATGAAGATAAAATTCCCTGTTTCAACAGAGCAGATGCTGCATAGAATACACATCAACTGAAAAGCGATGGACAATGCAGTCAGCTTTGAATCCTGGCAGTACATCGCCTTTCACAAAGCCTCTTTAGCTGGCAAAAAATCTCAATGGTTGGCTCCAAGGCCCAATAATGCACTTGCAATTAACTACTGCTAGGAATGGAATACCTTCCCAAAATAGTTGAAGCATGATAAACAATTTATCATTGGTTGCCCTGTGCTAAGACCTCAAAGGTTCATCGGATGATACCAGATTTCTCAATTTTGGAAGAATGCTTCCCAAATTTCCTGCTAAATTGTTTCATTCCGCGGTGTGCTATTAAGTCTTAATTTCCATTAGAATTTCTGGGTTTGGTTTCTTCTGTTTTATTGTGCACATGCACAAATATTGCTTTGTTAAAAACAAATTTTTGGAGCATTCCTTCATTTTGCATCTCTCTTTAGTATATTTATTTTATTTTTAGTGTGGTGGCAATTTACAATGACGTGGATAGAAACAGTGCTCTATTAGTGGTTGACAATTGAGACTGGAAATTGAATAACAAAAAGAAAATGTTGGCCAGAAACAAAACTGCAGAATATTGTGGTACTATATTGCATATTTTATTGGCATAAGCACAATGTGCCATTCAGTATTTGGAAAGCTTGGAAATGCTTACATTTAAACAGGAAAGTAGGTAGTTTCAATATATAGAAAGGCGTGACCACATTTTTTACAGAATTTGTAAAACAGAAGCCTCTGATCATTTGTCAAGCAACATGCTTTTAAGCTCTATGTTTTTTTAGTTTAGTTTAGCAGTACAGCATGGAAATCGGCATTTTGGGCCACCGAGTCCATACCAACCATTGAACACCCGTTCATACTAGTTCTATGTTATCCCATTTTCGCATCTACTTCCTACACAATTTACAGAGACCAATGAATCTACAAACCCGCATGCTTTTAGGATGTGGGAGGAAACCGGATACCAGGAGCGAAACTACGTGGTCATAGGGCGAATGTGCAAACTGGATACAAACAGCACCTGGGGTCAGGATCAAACCCGGCCCTCTGGCACAGTGAGGCAGCAAATCTACCATCTGCACCACTGCGCTACTTAATAAAAAAATTTAAGTCTGTTAAACGATTGTAAGTATGGCACACCAGTGCAGCTAGTGGAGCCACTGCCTCACAGTACCAGAGACCCAGGTTCAATTCTGACCTCAGGTGCTGTGCATGTGACTGCTTGTGTTTCGCCTGGATACTAAAGATGTGTTGACTAGTAGTTTATTTGATCACCCTAAACTGCCGCTAGTGTTCAGATGGGCCATCGTATCTGGAGGTAGTTGATAGGAATATGGGGAGAATAACAAAATGGGATTAGTTGAGAATTAGTCTATATGTATGGTTGCTAGTCAGTGTTGACTCAGTTGGCCAAAATTCCTTTTCTGTGCTGTATATCTGCCTGGATCTTTGTTTACTATATGCTGTTTCCTTGTTCTATTAATGATGGATTGAAACAAATAAAAGTGAAAAAACATATAAGTCATAATAAGTTTTGAAATTAATGTTTCATTTCAAGTTTGCATGGGTGTGTGAACCTTGACATTCCAAGCATCTCTTGAGTAATTTGTTTCATTTAAACACTTTTTTTGTGTTATGAGCTCGACAGTATTATTCTTTTACCATCTCACACTACAGTACAACAGGGACTTGATCTTCATTCCACTGTTTAGTTACCACAGAATAACTGTGTTATTAGCCATGTACACACAGATAAGAGATGATTGATAGTAAATTTGGCACCCAAATACAAATAGTACTTATCTTGAGGGAGACGTCTGTCATCCACATGTACAGACAGCCTTCAGTTCTTCTGATATGCATTGGACAGATCATACAGATTTGTTTGGATTTTTGATGTTTAAATTGATTTTGATTAGATATTAAATAATAACTTGATTTGAGACCAGTAACTTTCTCTTTCTTATTGAACCTCATGTACAGGAGGCGGACAGATACATTAAAAAAAACTAACATTTGATCAAAGGGAGAAACAAATTCTATTTTATCATGTTCCAATCTAGACCCGTGCTCAGATTGTTCAAGTCCCACAATGAATTTGATGATTGATGTTTGTTCATTACTGCAGCAGCAACAATAACCTTTAAGCAGACCCTTATTTTCTATAAAACACAAAGTGCTGGAGTAACTCAGCGGCTCAGGCAGCATCTCTGGAGAGGATGGGCAGGCAACACTTCAGGTTGGGAGATTTCAGTCTGAAGAAGGATCCTGACCCGAAACGTTGCCTCTCCAATCCCTCCATGGACGCTGTCTGACCTGCCAAGTTATTCCAGCACTTTGTGTTTGGCTCAAAATCCCAGCATCTGTAATTCTATGTGTCTTCTTATTTTGTGCATGTGTTAAGATTCACTTGTGTATGGCCTGCCATTCATACCATTGCCATTGGTTTATAGTTACTTGCTTACCCAATTGATTCCCTTCTTTGCAAGAGCATACCTGTTTACACTTGATACATTAGACTTGGCTAATCCATCTGCTAGGTTACTAAAATAAAATCAGCCCTGTAATCCTGTTGTTGATGTACCAATGACATACTTGTTGGATGTGCACATGCAAACCACTACTCATGAGCCTGATCACATTGCACAGTGGGATGGTGATAGATCATAACTGCATATGTTTATCAGATTACAGCTACAAATATTAAATTGTTTTGAGCAGAAAACAAGAAAATTGTGCACAAAGTGATTTCATAGCATTGAAGATCGACACAAAAAGCTGGAGTAACTCAGTGGGTCAGGCGGTATCTCTGGAGAAAAGGAATAGGTGATGTTTTATGATTACAAGGCAGTATTCGCTGCAAATTCAGAAGACAAAGCAAATCACATGCGTGAGTTCAAGGAGTTTATGAACATCTTATGAAGCTGCAGACGATTAAAATAGTAACTTTTTTTCACTGCTTTTCCCCTTTGCCTCTGACCAAAATTATGTTGGCTTTTCATTCATCTTGGCATTTACTAGATGGGAGGACAAATAAATCCGTAGATAGACACAAATGACGGAGAAAGTCAGCAGGACAGCCAGCATCTCTGGATAGAAAGAATGGGTGATGTTTTGGGTCGAGACTCTTCTTCAGACTGGAAGTCAGAGGAGAGGGAGACACGGAGATTATGGAAGGGTAAGGTGTGAAAACAAGACATAGCAGCGAGAGAGAATGTTGCAGAACTCTTGTTGGAGAAAGGAGGAAAACTTCTTCAAAGTAGGCATGCATTCAGGAGATTACACCGTAGACATAGTAGGCATACATTCAGGAGAGTCCGCCGTAGACAAAGTAGGCATACATTCAGGAGATACTGCCATAGACAAAGTAGGCATACATTCAGGAGAGTCTGCCGTAGACATAGTAGGCATACATTCAGGAGATTACTCCGTAAACATAGTAGGCATACATTCAGGAGATACCGCCGTAGAGCAGATGAAATATTTAGGAAGGAACTGCACATCAGTCTGAAGAAGGGTCTCGAGAGATGCTGCCTGTCCTGCTGAGTTACTCCAGCATTTTGTGTCTACCTTCAGTGTAAACCGGCATCTGCAGTTTCATCCGACACAATTAACTCCTGCACATTGATGTGAGGGAAAGAATACATTTTCCTTGTGTCTAAACTTTTATTTGATGGGTATGTCTGAATCTATCTTTTTCAGATAGGAATGTAGCCTGACGTTAGAGGCAACATTTTGCAAATTGTTCTTTATTGTATATAGTGATCTCACTTCAGCAATTCATATATGAAAACATTGGTATCTAACTACCCGGCAGTGAAAAATGCAACATCTCGCTCTCCAGTTTTGCAGGCAACAGTTTCCCTCAGCGATGCAATTATTGTTATGAATTTCTTTAAAGCAAAGAGTAAAGGTGAGAGTTGCATTCTTTTACCACCCGACATAGAAAATCCAAGGCACGGTTATTATCGGCATAAGCTTGGGTGCCCAGGGTTGTGGTAAGACATTTAAAGAGGAGCAAAGCAGCACCAAAATCTATAGTGTACAGAAAATTACTGTGGGGGGATATAGTCTGTGAGAGCAGGATGTAAACCCAAATAATGCTCTCTGATTCACCTACTGTCCACATTGTTTAAGTACACTAACTTGTATTTAAATTTTCTGGAGTGTCTACTTAAGCAATTAAAAAGAAAATCCAGATCATATATTTTCTGTGCATTAAATATCTAACAATCTTGTAAATGTAAATGAGCATCATCGTGGCGATCCCTCGAGGACGAGGATGATGGTCTACATTCCGTTGTTTTTATGAACTTTCAGGTGGCTTATGAGTCCAATCCTGGCTTTGAAAGTTCTTTGGCATTCAGGGCAGGTAATTCCAGATGTCAGATTGGGCTTTGGTTGTTGCTGCCTCTCTTTCCGTTTACTTCTAACTTTAATAGTTTACACTATTACTGGATAAGTACTATTATGCACATTAGATGTTGTTTGAGTGTCTTCAGCACATTCAATGCCATAACAAACACTTTTGCTTTTGTAAATACTACTTAAACCCATATTTAATATCTTTCCGAATCGTCATAAAGTGGGAACTCACATTTATGTTGCATTATTAACATTCTTTGGTCTTATTAGCGCCAGGCACAAAAAAGTCTCAATTAAATCCAACTTTTAGCCATAATCTTTTCTTCTCTAAGAACAACCACTCAATATGAGTAAATAGTATTTTCTCAGAATGGAAACCTATAACCCTTGCTGGCCTTGGTGTCAGTCTTGGTATGAACTGGTGTAGAATATGTTGCTTCTGTCACACAATCTCTTTAGAAGTGCGGGTGTGTGTGTGTGGTCCTGTTGCATTATTCAATGCTTCAATAGGAAATGGCAGATAAATATTTTCAACTTCGGGGTGTGCTGTGGTTAAAAGAGCAGCAATTACTCTGTGGTCTTGTAACCCCTTTCCACTTGTTTTCACATTTGTGTTCACTTTGCAAGTTCCTTATGGGAATGGTCAGTGCTTTGTCAATTCTCACTGTGAGGGAGGCAAAGTGTAAATTGTAAACTCAATGGTTTGGATTACATTTTTAACTTAAAAGAATATTGCTGCCACTAATCTTCATTTTAAGTTTAGATCCAAAATGAATTAATAGGTATTCTTTCCTTTCCTTGTTTTTGTTGTCAAAAAAAAGAGCCCAGATTGGCATGAGGAAAGGCACGAGGTTTACGATAATCTTTTGTCTTTCCTGGGATCATTTTATAAGCTGGACCATGAGCATTTCATGTGGTTTTGCTACTGGGCTAGTAATCTAAAAGAGACGATTTGTGATTCTTGGATGTTGTTTGTTGTGCAATTCCGAGTAGTGGTTGGAAATTTTATTTTTCAGTGATTTACATAGTAAACTATGCCAGCTAATCATTGAGAGTGATTATGTGGATTTAAATTTTCATGCTTTTGCCGTGCATGGTGCCATTATAAATAAGAATAATGGATCTTTCCCATCCACAGCTACAATATTCTGCACTGTGTAATGGCAACTGACCATGAACTGCGGCTACAGATTTTATTTTGCTTGTCGAGCTCCATGTCGATGAAAGTATTTTCCATTGGCTGTGCTGTGCATTGAGAGATTAATTGTCACTCATTTCTCTGGAGTCACTATTGAAATGCCCCCAGTGAGATTAATGATTCTTGGTCACATGGCACCTTCTATAGTTGTGTCACTGGTCTAATACCCAGTTCAGTTTACTGCTGATTTATCTCACACATATTGGTCTTCAGAGTCTCCCGTGTATATTTACGATGTTGGCTTTCTTCAGTTTGCTGCCAGCACCTTTAAACCACTTTTATTGCTCTCTTTCAAGGAAGCTCCTAAATAATCTGCCGTTTTCCTCAAGAGCACTGTTCCCCACCAGCTGGATGTTTTTTCAATCTGATGGTCGACATTTTGTGCAGATTCCAGACATCTGCGTGGTTGATGTTAGTAATGGCGCATACAATGCTGCTGTCTCCTGTCCATGGTGGAGTCATTTGGCCTGTGTTTGTTTCTCTTGTAGAGATTGGATGGTTCATGGACGATTACAGATGTTAATAGACTGCAAACTAAAGTGCAGATGTTTCTGAGTTTTCTGGAACAAAGGATAAAAATGTTAGTGGAGTTGAGTTATCCCTTTTAATGGATTACCAGTAACAGCCCAGCTAATCTAATGAGCAAAAATGAATGCTAAGTCACTGTGAAAAGATTTGGATACTAAACTCTCGGCTTTTAAACGTAGTCTTCGAAATGTCTAAATTTTCATAAGTTTAAGCTGAAATTTTGAGCCTTTTGTGTTATCTTTCAGAAACACTCCCCTCTTTGCTCTCCCCATAGCATAGACTGCAGGGAAAAGTCTGAAAGTCTGCCAGAAAATGGTATCAAATTTCGTGAGCAGTTGTGCTCTTCGAATAAATGCGAACAAAAGTAGGTCAGGAGCAGCCAGACAACCGGAGAGCAGATCGAAGTGACTGTTAAATGTGTACATTGCAGGAATGGCAGAACTCTTGGATTTTCACAATGGCTTTGCAGTTACAGTGCAAGTTTCATTTGATAGTTTGTTTCTAAAAAGGAAACTTGTGGAATGTGCAATGTGCTTCCAAGCTAGAAACGGATTACCCTCCCCGAGCTGTTCTGTGTCTGCATAAATAAGTTGCGGTTTGATATGTGGAATGAATTTAGAGTAGACGGACATGAATGCAAAAGTATTCAGAATCTGTGCCAAATGAGGTGGTGATGATGGCTGAAGGGGCTCAGAAAAGGGAGTGTTTGGCACAAAGGCAGCACTGACTGTTTGATGCACTTTACCATAGAATTTCTTGCCAAGTAGTTAACACAAGATAATGAGCAAACTTTTCCCTATAACTTTAATTTTGACCACTTTCTTACAATCTGATTTGGCCAAATACTGCTGAAGAAAACCAGAGCCAATGAGCTGTATTTTAACTTTCTAGTATGCAATCTGTAATATTATAGTTAACAAACTAAATATTTAATTGTTAAGGAGCTTTCATTGTTCATTGGTTGGTGACAAACCATTGATGCCACGCAGGCAGCATGAGACAACAACTTGCATTTGTATGGCAGCCATTAACATACTAACGTGACTTTACATGCCTCACAAGAGCATTATTAGATAAATAATAATTGACCCCAAGCCAGGGAGGGGAAAATGTCTGAACACTGTTTTGATGAGCATCTTAACGAAGAAACGTTGCAGAGTTGGATAAATTTGGAGAGGTCGGGGTGGGTGCAGTATCCCACAGCCTGATATATTCCCTCCTCCATTGTTTCGGCATCAGTTGTTGTCTGATTATGCATTCATAAAGGATCTTGAAGTTTTACTACATTAAGAGCACAATTTATTAAGGGCCGGACTTTTCACCGTCCGGCGCAGCCTGAAATAGACCGCGGGATTTTCTCCGCCCGGTGGGGGCTTCAATGTCGGGAGCCACGACCGCCCCGACGTGCAGCGGCAGCGTCTTTGCCCGCCCCGAATCACGGGGCTTGGGTCGGCCCGCTGCGGACCTTTCACCGTCCGGCACGGCCTGAAATAGGCCGCGGGATTTTCTCCTCCCTTCAATGTCGGGAGCCCCGACTGCCCCGACGTGGAAAGTTCAACAGCCTGACCGCGGGAGAAGACGGCAGGGAAGAGAAAAGACATTCTGGCCTTCCATCACAGTAAGGAGGTGACTGGAGGAGACTCACTGTGATGGATGTTTCTTTTTTTTGTTTTGTGTTGGTTTGTGATTATGTGTGCTATTGCTTATTTTTATTGCTCTTATTGTTGGACTGTGGGCAACGGAATTTCGTCCAAAAGACTTGTTTTTTTGGATGACAATAAAGGCCATTCTGATTCTGATTCTGATTCTCAATGGAAATGAAACATGTTCTGCTATTGTAGATTTTGGGGTTTTCATCTACCTGACCTCCAGTTGTTTGGAGGGGAACTGATAATATTTTGCTTAATTACCATTCTGAAGATTGGGAGGTTTCCTTACATGACGACCTTTTGATTGATTGATTGAATGAGAAATGCAGCATGGAAACAGGCCCTTCAGCCCACTGAGCCGACGCTGTCCATCGATCACCCGTTCTATTTTATCTCACTTTCTCATCCCTTCCCTATGCATTAGGAGCAACTAATAAAGGCCAGTTAACCTACAAACCTGCTCAACGTTGGGATGTGGGAGGAACCCGGAGCACCCGGAGGAAACCCAGACACTCACAAGGAGAACATCCAAACTCCACCCAGACAGCACCCGAGGTCACCATTGAACCTGGCTCTCTGGTGCTGTGAGGCAGCAGCTCTACCAGCTGCACCATTACCAGCTGCGCCACTGTGCCACCCTTGTTACCCATAATTGAGCATTTGGAACCGTGTTCTTTCCATCTTCACTCTAGCATTTGGACTCAGTACAAGTGTAAGCCTTGGTGAACGATTCCCTACACTAGCTGTGCTCTTAACATTAAAACGATCCGTTTCTTCTGACACAAAGAAAAACACACTACTGGAGGAACTCAGCAGATCAAGCAGCATAGGTGGAAGCAAAGGAATGGTCATCGCATTGTTGTCGAGACCCTGCATCACGACTGAGAATGTTGAGGGGAGATAACCAAAATAATGATGAGAGGGAAAAGTGAGGTAGGGGATACTCCACTGAGAAGTCTCTTCAAAATGATTAATTTCTTGTATAATTGATGATTATATATTTATCTGTTATTGGGTTAATGGGCCTGTTAAGGTACAGCAAATACTTATGACAATTAAACTCTCTTGACTCTTGAGGTATGCCCACTTTAAAGATCTTTTCCTCCTGCCTCATCCCTCCCCCTCGCCTCTTTATACTGGCCATCTCCTCTCTACGCTCTCAGTCCTGATGCAAGGTCTTGACCTAAAACATCATCTGTCCCTTTGCCTCCATAGATATTGCTCGATTGGCTGATTTTCTCTAACTATATGTATTTTGTTCCAGATTCCAGCATCTGTAGATTCTTGCACCTCCAGTTTGTTCTGTCTACTTAGTTTCACATATGGGATGGAGATGGGGAAAACTAATGCTGAAAACAGTGCATCTATTTGATGTTTGTTTATTCAGATGATTGATTTCTTGCTATTGTTCCCTCTTGGTTACAGACAAGACAATGTTCTTCATAGATCATAGAGCAGAGAAAAGTACAGCACAGGAACAGGCTACCATGTTTGTGCTGAACATAATGCCAAGTTAAACTAACTTCTTCTGTTAACACATGATCCATATCCCTCTATTCCCTGCATATCCATGTGTCTGTCTAACACCTCCCAAACACCACTATTGTACAGGTCCACCACCACCCCTGGCAACACATTCCTTCAAGTTAAACTAATTATGTTTATGGTCAGGGGAGAATTTCTAAACAAAAAACTACTTTTGAAGAGAGAGAAAAGATAAGTGTTAAGTTTAGATAGATAAAAGTATAAAATTGCATTCTGTACTTTGCAATGTCTAGTCATAAGCAGGTTATATGCTAATTTATCTAAACGAGAAAAGTACATTATAAATATGAATGTTACTTAATATCATCCAAGTCCAATGGCAAACTTAAGATCTGAAGAGTTTTGCATTGTACGCCAGGGCACCATGCAAATGATTATTGAGCAATAACAATTTCAGGCTCCTTCGTAGTTTCCTGGAATTAAAACCAATCTGATCATTCGTAAAAATTATGGCAATTGTATTTTAGACTTCAGAGAGAGCTCAGCCATATAAGTGCTTTATTTAAGTGCCTTATTTCATTGCCAGAGCTCCTTAATAAATAGCACCATGCAAAATGCCCCAACCAAAAAATAATTGAGAAGATTAACCATGGAGTACAGCTGGTTTTGTGACATATTTTTCCTGATCTATCTGTAAATATCAAGGTCAGCAAATGTTAAGATTGCTGCTCTGATGTTAAATTCAATATTCGATGTACTCTTTAACTGGCTTTGAAATTTGGGAGGGAATTAATCTTTCAGGAATCCACACGAGATCGCTAAGTAACAGATTAAATCAGAAGAATGGTATAAGAGAGGACTTGTCAGATTAATTGTGAATGCAAAATTTTGGAGAGAATGTGGGACATAGAGTGCGGGGGCAGCAAGCAGTTCACAACAAACCACATGATCATTTTTATGATCACATTCTGTAGCAGTTCATTAGAACACATCTATCAGTTTTATAACTAAAAATAAATAAATCTGGCATGAGGCTCACATAGGACCTCACTCAACAGTTTTGTTTGGTGGAGTGGAAAAAGTTTTGAAGAAAAGTTAATTCTGTTATTTATAACTGATTACCGAAGAGAACAGACTTCACTTTGTCCGATGAGAGTAACAGGGGGACAAGTTCCACAATTATAAGCAATAGATTATTGAACAAATCTTCAAAATAATCTCCAAAGTTTCATCACCGGATTCAACATAACTACAGTATTTAATTTATGCTATAAGTGTTTTGGGGTTCAGTTGTTTTGAAGATGATATTTTTAGTTTAGTTTAGAGATACTGTAGGGAAACAGGCCTTCATCCCACCGAGTTCATGCCAAACATTCATGTAAACCACCCGTTTACACTAGTTCAATGTTATCCTACTTTCTCATACACTTCTTTTAGACTGGGGGCCATTTACAGAGGTCACTTAACCTTCAAACCCACACGTCTTCGTGACGTGGGAGGAAAGCAGAGCATCTGGAGGAAACCCATGTGGTCACAGGGAGTAGTACAAACTCCACACAGGCAGCATCCAAAATCAGGGTTGGACCTGGGTCTCTGGCGCTGTGAGGCAACAGCTCTACCTGCTGCACCGCTGTGCTTCCCTTCTCTAAGCTAAACTGAACTAAATATTTTATAAAAGATTGGTCATTATCAGTGGAAAGTTAAACATTTGGCTTCTGAATGTCCTTGGTATCTGTCAGTGTGGCAATTGGCTCAGGAATTGAGTGCTTTACAGGAGCGTTGGAAGCTGAGGGGCAACCTGAAGTATATAGAATTATGAGACGATAGGGTAGATGGTCAGTGTCCTTTTCCCAGGGTGCAAATATTAACTACTAGAGGCTGGAGATTAAAGGTGCGAGGGGGAAAGGATAAGGGAGATATGTGTTTTTCACACAGAGAGCGGTAGGTGCATGGGACGTGCTGCCATGTGAGAGGGTGGAGACAGATTCAATAATGGCATTGAAGAGATGTTTGGTCAGGCACGAGAACAGGCAGGGAATGGAGGGATGTAGACCATGTACAAGCAGATGGGATTAGCTTAAATTGGCATTGTGATTGCCACAGACATGGGCCAAAAGGTTTATTCTGGTTCTATACTGTTTTGTGCTCTATGTTCTATAATCACAGCTATTGGCTGCAATTAATTATGACGGTGTATCCAGCTAATACCCAATACTTTTGTCCACATACATACACAAGGAGCTGACTTTGGGTACTGTCTGTGTGGAGTTTGCGCATTCTCCCTGTGACCATCTGGGTCGCCACCAGGTACTCTGGTTTTGTCCCACATCCCAGATGTTGGTTTACAAAGAAACCACATAGTGCTGGAGTAACATCAGTGGGTCAGGAGAACATGGATAGGTGATGTTTTGAGTCAGGTCTTTGGTCCACAAGTAGGAGGGTGGTATGCGTTTTTTTCAATCACTCATTTCTCCTCACCTCCATCAGCCAAATCCTTGCCTGTTTTCAGTGAATGGTTTCATAAATTGTAGGTGCTCTTAATGCCTCAACCTATTGACTTATTTATGGAATATATTATTTATCGGCACTTCAATGCACACGTGCAGCTTGGTTATCACAGGGAACATCATTGCCATTGCACACCCCTGTCTTCCATGGATTTTTGACAGGAGCCACAGGAAAATGATCAAAAGTGGAACCCCTGGCAAATGTTCCCCTTAGTAATGAAGATCATTGATGCCAACTATGGAACTGCTTCCACTCACAAAAGCTGTGTTTTCGGTTGGCTCCTCATAATTTTCCTCTTGCCATGCCCATTGATAAATGGCAATGTCGAAATCACCCTGAGATGCCCTTACCCATGCGGTGTAGGGAATCATTAGTGCAGGGATAAATAATCTTCAGGCCTCAGTCATATTTTCATTCCAAACATAATAAGGAACAGTTATAGTCATGAAAAATAATATTCCAGCAGATGTAATTTAGTTGAATCACATAGCACAGTCATGTAGTAATAGCCACTGTAATGGTTGGCTTTGCACAGTTACAGCTTGATTATTGAATGTTCTCATTATTCACTTCAGAGCTCCTTTGTGAGAACTAACTAAAGAATAGCAACTTCTCTCCCTGCTCTGCATCGCTCTGTTGGGATCTATTCATTAAATAATTGCAGGATACAAATCTGAACATTCCGTTGCATTTTAATGTTCCATCCCGATGGTCTAAAATTTCTGCACGAAGCCAATTGCTGTTTGTGGAGCTGCTGGCCTCTAGCTTAGTAACTCCAGGCCCCTGTGCAAACATCCATCAATACTCAAGCCCCCGATCTTCTGACCAGCTGATCGCTGTTGATAAATTTCCTGCACCCCAATGCATGGAGTATGACTTGTTACAGGAAAAATAGGCCGATTTCACAGCGTGGATGCTGTGAAAACTGTGGAAATTTCTGCTTCACCAATGGACAATGCTGAAGCACAAATCTCTGCAGATTTCCCAATGCCTACACCAGCAAACAGTGAGCCCATTCATTTCAGCAGGAAAGAACAGCTGTAATGAGAAAGGTAGGCATGAGGTAATTTACTTTTTCTGACTTAATTGAGTTATTTTATATAATTGTTTTTAAGTGTTTTCTGCTGTTTTTAATCTTTATTAATAGCTTTTTAATATTTTTAATTTTATTTTAACGAAATGTTTAATTTTTATTGGTTCTGGAATGGTTTTGAATACGTGGGGATGTCAGAGAAATTCAGAATGATTTAACCTGTGCTTAAATCGGCAACAGGTTTGGCCTGGCTATATGACATCACGGATTGTCAAAGCATTTCACTGAGGTTGCTGGGCAGTGTGGATCTGCACAAGAAGGGTCTCGACCCAAAATGTCACCTATTTCTTTTCCCCAGAGATGCTATCTGATCCGCTGAGTTACTCCAGCATTTAGTGTCTATCTTTGGTGTAAACCAGCATCTGCAGTTCCTTCCTACACTACCCATAACTCTGTTGATCATAACAGAGCTGACTCGACCCGAAACGTCGCCCATTCCTTCTCTCCTGAGATGCTGCCTGACCTGCTGAGTTACTCCAGCATTTTGTGAATAAATACCTCTGACTATTACTTGTCGATCAGTTCAGAGTTTGTGCCGGGTCCCACTCCAGGTAAGAGTGGAGTTAGTGGAGATGCAACTAGTAAACATGAGCACTGATTAATTAACTAGCATTATTAAGGTGGCCTACTTTGCTCGCTCAAGGTGTCCAATGTACTTTGCCCTGTGGGTTGTTGTTATCTGTTTTTATCAGGTTCTGATCATTGCAACGTAGCACTGAAATATTTAAACTCATGTCAGCTTTTAAGCTAGGATTCTGCTGTACTCGTGTCCCCTCCAACCTATCATACTCATGTTGTTTGAACCGCAGCTGAATAAAGATCAAATCATTTTGTTTTTCATTATGATAAGATCAGTTCCGCACATTGAAACAATGAATAACCTGAAACATTGACCTTTTGTTCTTTTTTGTTCGCCGTCACTCTTCGCCTGTACAAATGAGACATTAAATATTAGAGCTCTGAACTTATTTTTAAAGAATCAAGGGAAACTTGTCGGTGCAATATTTCTTTTGTGGTCTAGATGCAAGGCAGATAGGAGGTAGCATTGCAGCACGGCTGACAAAGATGTTGCCTCACAGTGCCAGCAATCCAGGTTCAATCCTGGCCTGGTGGAGTTTGCATATCCTCCTTATAGCTGCATAGACTTCCCCTTGGTGTTCTGATTTTCTTCCCACATCCCAAATACATGTGGATTGGTGGGTGAGTAGGCCACTGTAAATGCTGTATAGGTAAAGAGGTAGAATCTAGGGGAGAGGGAAGGTGATGGGAATAGGGGGAGATTAAGAAAAAACATAGAAGAATGGGATTGCTGTGAGAGCTAGCATAGACTCAATGGGCCAAAAGACCTCCTACCCTGCTGTAAGGAAGTGTATGGATATACGTTTGATCTATGGTGTGCTAAATGCTTTTGATCTAGCTCTCAACCTGATAATGTTTTTTGTCAAATTGTGCATCCAATGTAGATTTATCCATGGCAGGTATTTCCCTTCATCCCCTAATTCTTTAACAATTGCCATAGAAAAGAAAAAAAATCACATTATCTGGTGATTTAGCTGTCCATTTGTGCATATTACCACAGGGATACTGCTTCTCTGAACAGTAACATCTCCACTATTTTTATTTATATTCATTTACCAAGTAGTTCTCCAGGACATCTGCTGGAAGTCCTTCTCTCCAGAGATGCTACCTTGCAGCTTTTTGTGTCTCTCATCTGCTGGAAGTCTGATTACTCCCTCCAGCTCAATATAACGTGTGGGTAGAATTTATCCTTTATGTCTTGGTCCAAAGTAACATACTCCCAGCAATGCCTTTTGACTAATTGGTCATCTTTCAACTTCTACATCAGGAAATATTCTTTTGGTTTGCATCACTTCTCAATTCAGCTTTTAACCAATCTCTTTATCAGCCACTGAGTTATTATCTCATGACAGCCAATGGTCCCAATCAGATTCAGCCACTTCCTGAAAGCCCATGGAGGCAGCATTTGATTTTCAGAACACGAGTGAGCGTAAAGAAGTTACATTTGTTAAAAGCAGCATTCAATAAGATTGGATAATTGACAGGAGTCCAGAAAGGAATGAATGTTACGTGGACTGACTGGTTTCAGTTAGAATGGGCATGGACTTGGTGCATGGACTGCACCTGAATTGTGAAAATGTAAGGAAGCATGAGTTCTGTGGACTTTAATTTTTTAATCTTTAACGATAAAATATTCATCAACTATGAAGAAACAAACTTCATAAGAAGAATTGCACATAACTTTTTTGTACTTTTCTGCAATATTTTAATATATTTAAACCTCCAATGAAAGTGAGTAACCACTAGGGCAACAATGGCACAGCTGGTAGAACTGCTGCCTTACAACACCAGAGACCTGGGTTCAAACCTGACCTTAGGAGCAGTCTCTGTGGAGTTTGCAAGTTCTCCCTGTGGCCCAAAGATGTGTGGGTTTGTAGGTTAAGTGACCTCTGCAAATTGCCCTTAATTTATATGATGAAAAAATATGATAACATAGAACTGGTGTGAACGGGTCACAGTGGATTCTGTGGGCTGTATCTAAACAAAACTAAACTTAACCAAAAAGCTCTTGAACTGTCTTGATTGGATATTAAATTAAGTGGAGGCTCTGTTTTTCAATTATTGGCTTCACAAAAGTACTTATTCTGTCTGAAAGATTGAGTTGAGTGAAAGCAATATTTGTATTTTCAGTTTCCTCTCATGCTGTAGATGTGAAGAATAATAAGTAAAAACAATTTCTGACTTATTTGTCGTACGACAATACTGCACTAAGTCACCCATTTCCTTCTTTTGTGCAGGAACAAACCGTTAAACTCTGGTGAAACGTATTTTATGGATGTTAGGCATTAATTGCAGAATTTCTTCGCGGGGAATTGTGCTGCAAATTATTTTCCACCAAAATGTTCTCAACAATCATCAATCACGCTTTACTGCTTTAACATATTTTTAATTTTGCAGTTTGATTTCTATTGTCTGCACTTATGCAATTAAGTTTTGATTGATATTCAGGAAAATATTTTTTTTGTTAAAATAATGGTGATCTACAATGGACAAACTGCACCTCATGCCCTGGGGTATATTAAAATTGGTCATACTTATGAAGTAAATTTGTTTAAAATATTTTAGTTGCAGTTTTAAGATTCTTTTGGAAAAACTACACTATTACCTTCCATTATTTTGTGAGATGTTAATTGCTATCTTTACTCAGTTACCACACAAGTGCACGAAGTACATTAATTCAAAACAAAATGTACACTGATCAATGTAACCTATATGAACTTCAGGCACATGAAGGATTAAAAAAAATTCTAATGCTTAATGAAATAATGGTTTCTCTGATGGCTTAAACAATCATCTCTAAACTCTCTGCATGCACTGATGCTAATTTGAACAAAATTCAATTTGTACTCTTACGTCTCTCCATCATCCAGGTTTTCCAAATGGGCTTAACTTTCTGTTGATTAACATTGGTGTTCTGTATACTTCATGCATCTACTGCAAATCAATGTTTCGTTTATATTTCCGCTTGCTACTGATCACTCTTGTTTGCTGTGTAGATGAGGAGTTGGTGATTCTGACAAACTAAGGGGTCAGGAGGTCGTGGGGAGAACAAGTTTTATATCCAGCCATATGTGATGGGGATAGAATCATGCAGATAGCTTCAGCTTTACCTTGGTAGAACAAGGAAACTTGTTCAGAATTACCACATGCTGTCCCGAGGCCGTTGGTGTCGCTATATTTGATGCCTGTCCTTGATGTGCAGTTATACAGCTGAACTCTTATTGTTGGCTCCACTCATAACTTACACCCGATAGAAATGGAGCAAACCGTACAACATTTTCACATTGGTTCTGATTGTAGGTTTTCCCCAGGTGCCCTGGTTTCCTCCCACATCTCAAAAATGTGGTGGAAGTAGGCTGGCCTTGCACTGAAGAAATTAGTCCCACTGCACACTTACTGTTAGGTAACTGAAATTAAGTGACACACATTGTTAATTAATGTGTAATGAGATGATCCTTGCTTTTGAAATATCAATTAAAAGTTTTTTTAAAAACAACAACAGATGCTGGCAATACTCAGCCAGTCAGGTCACTTGTGGGAAGAGAAATGGAGTTAATGTTTCAGGTTGGCAACCATCTGATCAGAGACACTCTTCTCCACCTTACCTGCTGCTTTAAACGTTTCTTTTGTCTCCTTTTTAATTCTGACGAAGTGAAGCAACATTGTTTCTCCTCCCACAGATGCAGCCTGATCTGCTGCGTATTTCCAGCATTTTCTGTCTTTGTTTTAGGAATGTTTTCACGACTAAAATATTTGGCAAAGTTTTACAGAGATTTTTGAGTTGCTCGTAATGTGCTTAACACCAAATCAAGTGATTAATGGTTATTTTTGAAAGAAAAGTATCTTGGTCTGGACCTTCCAATTAATTGCGTTCTTTCCTGTGGCACAATTGAAGCAATGTTGGTATAATCACTGTGAAAGCTTGTGCAATTTCTAGCTCCGTTTTCATTCCGTGAGCTTGAGTTTCTGTATTGTCAGCATTTTAAAATTAAAAATTGGGTTGGAGGGCTCTCTACTTCACAAACATCACTGGACTCTGCGCCTTCCTCCACCTTATCTGTCGCTGCAACCCTTGTCCGCAACTTGTTTACCTGCACACTGCACACTTGACTACTCCAGTGCATTCCTGGATTGCCACCCATTCTCCAGGTAAGCTGGAGATCATCCGAATCTCTATTGTCCTTACCCTAACTTGACCCAGGTCTACTCACCTATTACCTCTGTGTTATGGTGTCATGCAGCATGGAAACAGGCCCTTTGGACTGCCATGGCCTTGATGAGCATTAAGCTCCCATTTACACTGTACCTGTGCTAAGAAGTTAACAATTCCACTGTTTGCTAACTACTTTGCCAGTGAGTTGTGGAATCTGGCAGAGTTGAGGGGAGTGTAGGAAGAGTGGGTTAATGGAGGATTGTGTTTGAGGTTGGTATGGAGTTGGTGGCTTGTATGTCTCCATGACATGGGTGTAACATGTGAATAGACCTGTTTTGTTTCACAGTGGGAAGCTACCAAAACTTTGGAATTCAGTCACAAAACATCTCTACTTCATTTTCCTCTGTTGGCATGTGCTTTAAAACCTAGTTCTCTGCTCAAGCTTAGGCTAAGCACCCTAATACCCACAAATGGTATAATGTTCAATTTTGTTTCCTATTGCTAATGACAATTTTGGTCTATTTCACTATTTTGAAAGCCCAGGATTAATAAAAGATCATTGCTCATGTTGTCAATAAACTGCATTATGGTTGGGGCACAAGTGTACAACCCAGTGCAATGCTGGAGATGATTAATTGTAATTTCTGCACAGTGTCCTTTCACCAGATTGATACCAAACTCTGTGTTTTTTGACTGTGCATGCCAGTATTCAGTCAGACCTGCCAGTGTACTAAGTATATAACTTTGTATTTCTTCTTCTGTAAACTTCTCCAGCAAATTTTAGCTTTAGATCTATTATTGTCACGTGTACTGAGGTACAGTGAGAAGCTTTGTTTTGCATACTATCCAAACAGATTCGATATACCATACATAAATACAACCAAGTCAAACTCAAGTACAATAGATAGAGCAAAGTGATTACATGGATAGGTTTTGTGCCTCAATTTCTGTTCTTTTTCCCTGTAAGACATATGTCACAGTGTACTTCTTCAGTGTGCAGGGCTAAGGATTTGCTATGATTACCTCAGTCCAACACTCCTTTGTGCATTCACTAGGCCTCTTCATGACTGTCCCCATCTGCAACACCTGCTATGCTTCCTAACTTAGTGTCGATTGCAAATATGGAAATATGACTATCTCACCATTCATCTCTGGCACTGATAAGCAATGAAAAGCTGAGGGTTGTATGTGGATCATCTTTTACATTCTGCCAGTAAGGATACCAATTAAACCTAGAAATTGAAACAAGGAACTGCAGATGCTGGTGCATACCAAAGTAGACACAAAATGCCTGAGTAACTCAGCAGGTTAGGCAGCATCTCTGGAGAGAAAGGGTGTGTGACGTTTCGAGTCAGGCCCGTCACCCATCCTTTTACTCCAAAGATGTCACCCAACCCGCTGAGTTACTCCAGCAATTTGCGTCTATACTTGTTAAACCCACTCCATTGCCAATTGCCAAGCTAATGATGTTACAAAATAACCTTTATTTTTTTTTACATTCCTCTTCAATAATACTGTTGTTTGGAAAATTAGTGGATTCTCTCTGGAATATCCATAGTTTTAACCCAGTCTATTGTGTTGAGGAAACCCTTAAAACAGGAGTTCCCAACCTTTTTCGTCCCGTTTACCCCTGGCAACTTTTCGAAAGTAAATTTATCCCCACCCTGTTTTGTTCAGTAATTTGAGTTTACACTAAAACAGCTTTTTTTCCACGAGTAGTAGTTCTACTCAATAACCAAAGTCTGTAGTCTCTTTTTTGCTCTGGTGTATTTTCACCAACATGTTTGGACGTAATGTTGTATCCTTATTGTTTTGATGTTTTTATGCTTTATTCTTAATTGTTAACTGTATGTTTGTGCTGTCATTTGTGAGCGGAGCACCAAGGCACATTCCTTGTATATGCACATACTTGGCCAATAAACCTATTCATTCATTCATTCATTCATTCACTTCTACTATAATAAAGCAACCGACAATGGGGAAATTTTAAAATACTGTTTTTAACATTATTATTTTAAGTTCGAATAATAATAATAATAATAGCACATAACAATGTTATTTCACTTATTTATGGACAACTAATGATGAACAGATACTGGTATACCAGAACCAAACACTGTCAGTCAATGAGAACACATCAAACAACATTTCTACCTCATAACTAAATACATTTTTTTTTGGAATTGTAAAAAAAAAAGTACAAATCCAGAATGAACAAATTTACCCCCTGGGTAGGTGAAATGGGGTAAATTTACCCCAGGTTGGGAAACCTTGCCTTAAAATATCTAGTCAAACTAACCTTCCTTCACCAGTCCATGCCGTCTTTGATCAGAGTATTAATCTTATAATAGATTGAATCCAGACAGAATGAAAAGACTATTCCAAACTAACTCTTTGGTTTCCTCTCATCCCCACAAAAGCAGCCAGATCCCCTGTGTGGAAAGTTGATTTATTTCATGCTGAAGTGCAAAGGGTGATATTTTGTCTTCTTTAAGCAGTTGCAGAGATGCAAAGTATACAATATGGCAACTTAGGGAGCTGGTTAACACCCTCAGGTGATTTAAGTTTGTGTTATATTTTATGGAGAACAATTGAATTGTTAAAAAACACTGTCAGCCACCACAATGCCATTAAATTTAACAGATGAACAGATGAAGGAATGTGAACTGGCTGTAAATGTGCAGTTGCAATTAAAATGCTAAAAGCAACTTACTGTAATGTGGGGGGAAAAAAATCACTAACTAACTTGTTACTTACAATATATATATATAAAACTGCACCGAATAACACTCATGAACATTTAGTAATTGAACTGAATGTAAAAATGTAAAATAGTGTGTTTCCTGTGTTTCATTCTCCATTAAGAGTTTGTTAACATTCACCCAAGGGAGAGATGAGAGCTATGATGGATGCTTCACGTTATTTGTGAGATTTTGTTCACTGTGCCTCACGGGGTTGGGGCTTGTATGGAGGAATATTCCGCGAGTGCATCGTTCCATTGGCAAAAATGGCTTTTCTCTGAATTTTCTACTCTTGGGGAAATTACAAGTTGCAGACAGAAAAACATGTGGTACAAAGCTTCACAAATCTTTCAAAGTACCTGCATATTCATATTGGGACTATCGGCCTCTTTCTACGTTATATGTTTCTGGAGCAGATTATAAAGCTTCAGTGACTGATTTACTTGGTGTTGCAGTTGCAGTTAAGTCTCCCATTTTCTGCATGATCTAAGAGTTTATGCTTTAGCAGGAGGCATGATGTCTTGCATACGAGGTACAAGGGCTAATAGCATTTGCATGTTGGATCTAAGCCGAAAGGGCAGTTGGTGATCGGTTTGATGTGCAATGCCAATTTGATGCCTAACCTGCAGAGGTAGACACGACGCACAATGTAATTCCATGGTTAACCTGGCATTCAGTAGCATAATGTTCATCCAACTCTGGTGCTTCCCTTTGGAGCTAGACTGAGAATCAAAGCTTCTGGCAGGGAAACGAAAAAATGAAAGCTCAAAATTCTGCTCGTCCCCAACTGGATGTCAGACAAGCATGTAACAATTTACAGATAGCAGAAGATTCAAGTGACCCCGTGGTGGAGTAGAGGTGGGCATCAACTGCAAAAATTGCAAGAACTTCAGTATAAATGGCACCTTTAATGTAACAAATGCAACCCAACTTTCACTGGAACTTGGATAGTGGGCCAAAAGCTTGGAAGAACTAGCGGATTTTATGAAACATCAAAACGGAGAAAGTTGAAGAGATTGAGGGATATAATTCCAGAATTTCTGCCCATGGCAGATGAAGACAGAGCCACAGATGGAGTGATTTAGTTCAGTGATGAGAAAAAAGTCAGAACTGGGCACAAAATAGGGCAGGCTAATATTGAAATGGAGCTGGTGAGGGTGCTCTGATCTCTGCACCAAGCTTGAATTCACCACATGCTCCTTGGCTTTGCACTTGGGCTTTCCAGCAGATTAGCTCAGCAAGCATTTCATGGCATTTGCACAATAGCCTTGCTCTGATGGTGTCTCAGTACACAATTGAGCCTTTGAGCAGAACTCCCTAGTCAATAAAAGAAATAGACAAGGAGGTGATAGATGCATTAGTCATAATTTTCCTAAGTTCTTACAATTAAGGTTTGTGCTTTATTAACTGATAATTTTTTTTAATTTAATTTTCACTCCATTCTTTAAGAAGGAAAGGAAGGGAAAAATATAATTTCAGGCCTGTTAATGAATGATCAAATATGGGAAAGTTATCCAGCCTTATCTTGAGAGATGGTGACTGAGCATTAAGATTAAAGTCGGAGGAGGTATTAAGAATTTATGAAAGATCAATTATATCTGACTCATGTAGATACATTTTTATAGAAGAACCCAAGGCTATACTGAGTGTTTATGAATGTTGTCTAAACCAGTTTTTGAATGTATTGGTTAGGCTTTGCAGCGGATGTTCTCAGCAAAATACAAGTGCAATCAGAAGTAATCTTGTGACATGACAGAGAATGGAGATGAAATGTCCATTCTTTGCAAAAAAGATAAATGATTTTCCCTGAGCATTAAGGGTGGCATAGTGGCGCATCTAGTGGTGCTGCTGCCTCACAAAGCCAGAGAGCTGGGTTTGATCCTGACCTCGGGTGCAGTCTCTGTGGAGTTTGCACATTCACACTGTGACTGTGTGGGTTTTACTCCAGGTGCTCCGGTTTCCTTCCACATCCCAAAGACGTGTGGGTGTGTAGGAAGTGGATGAGAAAGTGGGATAACATAGAGCTAGTGGTCGATGTTCGGTGTGGACTCATTGGGCTGAAAGGCCTGTTTCCATGCTGTATCTTTTAATCAATCACCTATATTTAAGCTCAGGTCTCAGCATTTTACCAAAATTAAAATATCGATATTTACATGTGACATTATATTTGGTATAATGTTTTATATTTATCTTAAATTATGTTCATGAGATAAAGATACATGCCAAGTGAATGGACAAAACTATGGCAGGCAGAATCTGGATAAGTGTGAGTTTATCCCATTTCAAACCGAGGAAGCCAAATCAGATTTCTGTTTATTGTTGATAGATAAGTAACGGCGGAAGAGCAAAGAGATTTGTGCTTCTTTCTTGGGGACAGACGACCAATGTGCAAGCATTTGCAAAATCATTCTTTAAGTATGAATCATTTCCATTAGGTTTATGATAACAATTGTGATAAGAAAGTTTGATATGGCTGGGTACACATATCGGTAAAATATAAAACCAGATACAAAGGATTAGCAAGTGTTCTCATTCATTTCAAGGTTTTCAGAATTTCTAATTGAGGAAGTATGCTTTAATTGAAACTTCAAGTGAGCCTCTACGGTAACTTGTTCACACAAGTGCATTAGGAAAACTACTTTGACCTCTGAGAGGGTGCAGAGTCCATAAACATTGCCATTGAAGTTTCGAGTTGCAAAATGCTCTAAGTTGTTTTAAATTGAGGAAGGGAAGTTGGTTGAAGAGACACAGAATTATTAGGGCAATAACTTTGAAGATTAGGGCCTTGGCAAATACTAGTATAAAAAAATGTGAAATCTTATGTTTGGGATCTTGACCCAGAATAAAGTTATCAAGTGGTTCAGCATTTCCATATTCATAAGGACGACACGTTATTTGTGTGCTTTTTCACAAATTGCTTTCTTGAGAAATCATTTGCAATTAAATTACGTGCTGTATGATTAGCAAGTTACACTCCAGTCAATTGAACTAAGATCCCAATGTATATGTGTGTATACATTTGTATATATATGTATATATATATATATATATATATATATATATATATATATATATATATATATATATATATATATATATATATATATATAAATGCTATTGCAACCACACGAATGGTATTGCACATTGAGTGAAATAGTTGCTATTTGGGTAATGCCTTGTCATATCCCAAGAATATGCTAATACATATTGATTTTGATTCTGAATTACTTTATTATTTGCCATATCTGCAAATCAGTGAGATTTATATGCAATAAGATCAGTTGGTCATTGATGTTCTCCCTCCTCAAGGCAACTCCCTGAAATTACACCAGACTGATCGCAATATTGTAGATACATTTGACCTGAGCATGGGTATATCTCAACAATACATCTGAAATATCATCCAACTCTCCATTTCTGTTACTACCCTCATTGAAACCTTGATTTAACCTCCAGGTTCGGCAAATCCAGTGCACTTCTGGCCAGCTATGTGGCTGTCTTCTGCAGCTTGAGGTCACTACCTGTTTTTTTAACTTGCACCAAAACCTCTTCCCTCCTTGCCCCTGTACTGCCCCTCTTCATTGGCTTTCAGTCCAATAACACCTTGATTTTAAAACACTTCACCATCGTTTTCAAAGCTCTCTGTAGCCTTGCCCTTCCCAACGTCTGCAATCTCCTGTGACCTAAGTCTCTCAGATCCCTGGCCTCGTCTAATTCTGTCCTCTTCCTCATCACTGAGCTAAGTATCTCCACTATCTCTGGCACAGCCTTCTCCTGCCAGGGACACAGATTCTGGAATTATCCCCAAAACCATTTCAGTTCTCCATATCCCGTTTTCCCATTTCACCCATAAGATGTTTCTTAAAATCCACTGGTTATCACAAATTTTCTGTCCATCTGTCCTAGTTATGTGGCTGGCACTAAGCATTTGTGCAATGGGGCCTCTGGTGAAAGTTGGGTTGTATTTGCTATGTTGAGGGTGCCACATAGAGTACCACATAAACAGAGGTTCTTGCAATTTTTGCAGTTGACACCTACCTCCATCCCACCTCCATGTCTCTTGTTCTGCTATTTCTAAAATGTTAGATGCCTATATTGTTTGATGCTTGTCTGGCATCCGGTTGTGAATGATCAGAATTATGAGCCATTGTCTTCATTTCCCTGCTATGAGCTCTCATCATTGGCTACCAGTTCCTGTCCTTTCCCCGGCAATTTAATAAAAAAACAAATCAAGCTTTTCAGAAACTTGTTTCTGCAATAGATGTTTGATTGCATATCCTTGCATTAAAACTATTGTTCCCACCTCTATAATATTATCAAATTCTACTCTTGTCTCAGCTCGCCGACTGCTAAAACTGTCACCTATGCCTTTGTTGCATCCATAGCTTGTTAACTCTAGTGTATTCTTGGCAGTCCTTCCGTGTTCTATATCCTGTCAACTTGAAGTCATTAAAAGTTGATTCCCATGCCCTATCTCACACTGAGCTCTGTTCAGCCTGTGTTTTCTGACCTATATTACCTCCTTATAAAGTAATTGTTAAATTTTCATCTTTGCTTATCAGTGTACCACGAGGCCACATTCCTCATTTTCCTCCAATCTCTTCCAGCCCGAAAACCCTTCTCAATATTGGAATTTCCCTCATTCTGACTTCTTCCTGACAAATTAAATTGCTGCGACCGATTTGATCATGCTTTTAATTATCTGCCCTAAAACTTCCTTATGTGGCTTGTTGAAGTACTTTTGTTTGGTAACACTATTTTGACATGCCTTGGGACATTTGACTACAGTTTGATCACAAGTTGTTATTGATGATACATGATCCGTTGATGGAATCTGAGATTTTGGGTGAAGAAAAGGAACAAAATCACCAGAAGACTTTGGAGAGGGTACAGACGAGGTTTACAAGAATGCAGTTTGGATAGAGGGTATTAGCTCTAAGGAGAGTGTGGGAAACAACAGCAGATGCTGGTTTAAACTGAAGATAAATACAAAAAGATGTTTTAACTCAGCAGGACAGGCAGCATTTCTGGAGAGAAGGAATGGATGACGTCTGAAGAAGGGTCTAGACCCAAAATGTCACCCATTCCTTCTCTCCAGAGATACTGCCTGTCCCACTGAGTTACTCCAGCTTTTTGTGTCTATCTTAGCTCTAAAGTTGAGGTTGGATAAGCATGGATTGTTTTCTCTGGGACGCCTGAGGTTGCGAGGAGCCCTGAATGAAGTGTATAAAATCAAGAGAGACATAGATATGGTAGGCAGTCTGAACTTTTTTCCCAGATTGGAAATGTCAAAAAATGGAAGGCATAGCTTTAAAGTAATAAAGAACAACGTTTAAAGGAGATGTGTGGGAAACGTTTTTTCTTGCATAGAGGATGCTAGATGCCTTCAACGTGCTTCCGGGGTGATGGTGGAGGCAGATATGATAGTGGTATTAACAAGGCTTTTAGATAGGCATAGGAATGGAGGTATATTGAACATGTGCAGGCAGAGAGGTTAGTTTAGCTTGGCTTCATGTTTGGCATGGACATTGTGGGCATAAGGCCCTATTCCTGTGCCGTAGTGTTCTATGTTTCATATTCTCTGTTCGCCAAGAGGGTTGAATGGCTTTCCAGAAGCAAATCTCTTTATGAAAGGGTCCTCAGGGTGCCAGGTTCCAGTGTTAAATTGACATGGTAGGTGTGATTCATAATTAATGTGAAACTGCAGCCATTCCAGGAAATTCATAAAGCCAATGTTTTAGAGGCATATGTTGTCCAACTGCTTTTGGCGATATGTAATTCACAGTATGATCATTCTTCATCACAAGTTGCTGGACAAGCTGTACACTAATAGCAGTGAGCATTTTTACTGTAGTAAAATATGGTCAATCCTTGGAAGGAGGCCATTCAACCACCAAGTCCATGCCAACTTTACGCATGAGAAATGCCCTCTCCCCATAGCCCTGCAGTTTTTGATTTCTTTTCAAGTACTTATGTAGTTCTCATTTGAAGTCTACAACTGAATAAAAGCAAGCAGTTGTTCCCCTTTAACGAACACATTATTTGTTTCTATCTGAGCTGCAGTGCTTCATATTTCTTGCAAATATTTCTTGCTTCATGCTGTTTTGACTTGCAGTCACCCACCATTCTGTTCAGAGTATGAGAAAACGCCTTTTATGTATTTGCATATAATGCAGGAGAATAGATTGAAATATATTATTCATATTTGCTGCCTGTTGTGAGATTGCTTTAAACCCTTGACTGCCTTAACTTAGACTGGTAGACTGAAAGGCGTTTTTTAACTTTTATTTTATTCTTGGAACCTAAAGTCACAGAATCGGAGCAGCAGAGGGTATAAAATGCACAGGGTTTGTTTTAGTTTAGTTTAGAGATACACCAGGCCCTTCGACATATCGAGATCATGCTGACCATCGATAACCCATTCACATTAATTCTATTATATCCCACTCTCACATCAACTCCCTACACAATAGGGACAATTTGCAGAGGGCCAATTCACCTACAAACACACACGTCTTTGGGATGTGGGAAGAAACTGGAGCACCCAGAGGAAACCCACATGGTCTAAGAGAACAGGCATAATCCACACAGACAGTACCCGAGGTTAGGATTGAACCCGGGTCTTTAGCATTGTGAGGCAGCAGCTCTACCAGCTGGCCACACCTTTTGAAAGGTGCTTGCCAAGCTCTCAAGCCATTTAGCTTAGCAAACACAAACATACTTAGTTTCCAAACCAGTTCCCAAATGGACAGTTTAGAAACAAAGCAAAAAAATGATGTTAACCAATTCATTGCCTTACCCAGCCCAGCCTACCCACTAGAAATGCAGTGATTTCCAGTTTCATACTTGCCCACATCTTGGCTCCTCTTGTCAGGCAGATCTGCTGCCTGATCCACAAGGATCGTTTCAATGCTGCCTCAAAATATTGCTTCTTACAAATAAGTTCCCCTTCTGTAAGTAAGATGTAAGCATGATGTGTAAAACTCCTTAGTCGCCTCTTCAGCAGTAATCACAAAAGCAAGCTAATGTTTTAATGAATTTTGTCTTCTTGTCAATGTTGCTGGCTGGAATCCAGATCCAGGCATGCTATCCATTGCAGATGGAGAATTTTGCTTGTCCTCTGCCACAACAAAGGATTTCCCTTTTCACAGGAAGATTATATCTAGATCTATAGTAGTGCGTCAAAGCAAAGTTCAAGAGGATGAGGGGAGATCTTATAGAGGCGTATAAGATCATGAGAGGAATAGATTGGGTAGATGCACAGTCTCTCTTGCCCAGATTAGATGAATCGAGGACCAGAGGACATAGGTTTAAGGTGAAGGGGAAACGATTTAATAGGAATCTGAGGGGTAACCTTTTTCACATAAAGGGTGGTGGGTGTATGGAACAAGCTGTCAGAGGAGGTAGTTGGGGCAGGGACTATCGAAACATTTAAGAGACAGTTAGGCAGGTACATGGACCAAATGTGGGCAGATGAGACTAGTGCAGCTGGGACATGTTGGCCAGTGTGGGCAGGTTGGTTCGAAGGGCCTGTTTCCACACTGTATGACACTGTGACTCATCATTGTCCCAGTTTACCACCATCATAGAATCCGAACTAGAATTTTTTCCACAATCGGGTACATTTATATCTCTGTACGGTAAATAAGATGGTTATTTCCCAAGTGCACTGCATTTTGAAAAGATATTCAGTGAAACATGGACAACATTCATTTAGGACAGGTGCAATTTGTAGTCATTGTCGCAACAGCACTGTGAATGAATGGGCCATGTGTGTTAATAAACCTTCAAAATTTGACTTAAAACCAATGTACTCAAGATTTATTAAGAAACAATCAAAGTAAAAAGAGAATCTTGAAAATCCAGGGAATTGCATTTAAATTTGCATTTTATTACTTCAGACAATTGGCTCAGTTTAGGACTTTACTGCTCTAAGCGATTTCAGGTTCACTGTAATGCGGGTAAACAAAACCCGGGCAAAGGAAGAAACGGAGAGCAGAGGCAAAATTGCTAAGCACGAGTCGTTTTGAGCTGCTGTAGATGTTCTGAGCACGTTCTTGTAGGTTTTGAGGTTACGTTGACCCATTGACTTGGGGGATGATTGGTGTGGACTTGTCGAGAGTCAAGAGTGTTTTATTGTCATATGTCCCAGATAGAACAATGAAATTCTTACTTGCAGCAGCACAACAGAATATGTAAACATAATACACTGTAAACAATATAATAAACGAGTAAAAAATGTTCAGTGTGTGTGTATATATAGACATACTCACATATATACAGATTATATATATATATATATATATATATATATATATATAAAATATGCACACATACGTACACGTAAAAACATGTATTAAACTTTACTGAGAATTATGGGTGTTCCAACCTGTGAGATGATCACTGGCTCTCTGCTAATGTGTTAAGGATGAAGGTAGTGCACCAGCACACTGCAGTGTTAACTTATGCCAAATTGTTGGCGGCAGCTTGGGAGCTGAGCTGACCTCAAGAGAATCAAGAGTCAAGAGTGTTTATTTGTTTTAGGTACCAAGAGTGGAACAATGAATTTTTTCTTTGCGGTTTAAAAGAATGTTAATGTAAGAACACAACAAATAAATGTACAAATGTACAGGGCCCTGGCGAGACCGCACCTGGAGTACTGTGTGCAGTTTTGATCTCCAAATTTGAGGAAGGATATTCTTGCTATTGAGGGCGTGCAGCGTAGGTTTACTAGGTTTATTCCCAGAATGGCGGGACTGTCATATGTTGAAAGACTGGAGCGACTAGGCTTGTATACACTGGAATTTAGAAGGATGAAAGGGGATCTTATCGAAACATATAAGATTATTAAGGGGTTGGACACGTTAGAGGCAGGAAACATGTTCCCAATGTTGGGGGAGTCCAGAACCAGGGGCCACAGTTTAAGAATAAGGGGTAGGCCATTTAGAATGGAGATGAGGAAAAACTTTTTCAGTCAGAGAGTTGTGAATCTGTGGAATTCTCTGCCTCAGAAGGCAGTGGAGTCCAATTCTCTGAATGCATTCGAGAGCTAGATAGAGCTCTTAAGGATAGCGGGGTCAGGGGGTATGGGGAGAAGGTAGGAACGGGGTACTGATTGAGAATGATCAGCCATGATCACATTGAATGGTGGTGCTGGCTCGAGGGGCCGAATGGCCTGCTCCTGCACCTATTGTCTATTGTCTATTGTCTAATTAATTATCAGTTTTCTAGCTAACTGGACCATAATAGTTCAAGGCAAAGTATGTTGTTCAAACTAATGAAAATCCAAAGTAGTTTGGTGCAAAGGTAGGGCTGTGGTGAGGGTTGTGCCTAGACACAGGAAAAAGCTGTACTTGAACCAGGAGGTAATGGTTTGCAGGTTTCTGTACCCTTTTCTTGACAGTAGAGAGTGTGGTCAGGATGGTGTGGTTTTTGATGATATTGGTTGAGACAGCACTTCCTGTGTATCCCTGTGATGGTGGAGTGGTCAGTACTTATAATGGACTGGATAATGTCCACCACTTTCTGCAGCCTTGTTTGTCCTCTGCATCATTTGGCAGCAGTGCTAAAATGAAAAGGTCATAGAGTGATGCAGTGTGGAAACAGGCCGTTTGGCCCAACATGCCCATACCAGCCAACACTTCCCAGCTATACTAGTCCCACCTGCTTGCGCTTGGTCCATAGCCCTCCAAACCAGTCCTATCTATGTACCTGTCGAACTGTTTCATAAAAGCTGGGATAGTCCCTGCCTCAACCATCTCCTCTGGCAGTGAAAAGCTTTTAGTTGCATGCTAACCAGTCAGCAGAAAGACAACACATGACCACAATCGAGCCATTCACAGTGTACAGATGATACACGATAAAGGGTATAATGTGAGTAACGTTTAGTGCAAGATAAAGCCGGCAAAGTCTGATCAAAGGTACAGTGGACTACATTGTGATGGATAATTACTGGAAGTTAATCAATCAGCAATACTTTGGCCCCATCACTCTGATAAATATATTGCATTGTGCTACTGTAATCCATCAACCAGTTCTCTCAAATTCCAAATAGCAAAGAAGTAGTTGAAATATGCAATGCACAAGGGATAACATGCAACATCTTAAGCTATTGGAACCATGGTAGTTTGTATAAATTATTAAGGACTCAGTTGCAAAAGAACATCACATGAATTTGTCTCTCTTTGCCCTTCCAAGCTGTCTGTAAACTCTGAGGCAATTCCAGAAAGGCAAAGGATATGCCAGGAAACTTGCATTCCTCAGATGTAGCAATGCATTTAGTTTTGAGGTGGTTCGAAACTCGATCAAGCAAAGTTTATCTAAACCTGGATCCTTTCCTGGAATATTTTAAAGTATAAAATGCAATTGTTATTAGCTTGCACATATTAATCCCTGTTAAGGCCTGCCTGCCTCAAGAGAGCTCGAACCAAAATTTGCTACACTAAACATTTTAATTAACACCACCAGTTGGAATAGCTGTCCAATTTTGAGCAATACCTTTCAAGCAGGACTTGTCAGAGCTTGCAGGCATTGAAAATATGGCATATTATACCTGAAGCAAAGATTTCACTGCTCCCCATCAAAGCTGCTGATCCCAGCATTCCCTCATATTATTCTAGTCTTGCACTGAAATCTTTATAGCCAAAGGATAAAATAAATTTGATTGTGTAATGTTGTTTTTCTCATGCTTTGTGTTCCAATGTGCAAATAGTACATGGCATTAATTGTGATCCCTGCACAAAAGACCAAGTCTGTTGAGTACAAAGATGCATGCAAAATCCTTCTGAGTGTCAGCGTATAATACAAGTTTAACGTTGGTTAGAAGTGGTTTCTGAAAGAACTTACAGTTACATTGGCCCCTAACTTTGGATTCTGGTACTATACCTGCAATATTGGTACAGGCTCAAAAAGCTTTAGTGTGATTTCAAATGACATTTGGACAGAGATATGGATTTAGAGGAATATGGGCCAAATGCAGGCAAATGGGATTAACGTAGAATGCTAACTTGGTTGGCATGGACAAGGTGGGCCGACCATCCTGTTTCCATGCTCTATGATCTATGACTGTGCAAAAATATAACTTGTTGAGATCAGATAAAAGTGTTTCCTTATTATATCGTTATCTTGTGTGACTCAACAGTTATGTATCCCAAGCTGTGGCTTTTCCAGCTATAGGCTTTTGAGGCTGGTGTGAACAGTTTGAATTGAATTTGCTTAAATAAGCATACTTGGCAAAGGCGCTCATGATTTTGTAACATTGGACCAACTAGGTCAGAAGTTAATGATTGCAGAGTGTCCATGGAAAGAAGGAAAATAAGTGGAAGCTTGCAAACAGATACAAACTTTATCCTCATTGACTGGAATTCATTCTCCTCTTCAAAAATCAAATCATGCAGAAATACCACAAACACTAAATATGCCAAATCATTTTTTTAAACCGTTTGTTGACTCAATGCAAAGTTCAGCATGGATCATTGTTTACTTTATCTCTCCACCTTGTTCATTCACCATTTATCTTAACTAGCTGTTATAAAACTATTACGACATGCCTAAACGGTACTTCCTGATGATGAATTCTGCACTGTTCCTTGAAACACTTCACAGTTAAAGGCATTTTTTCAATAGCCTGTTTAGTCAAAACAGTATTGATGGAGCTGATAAGTCAGATCTGAAATTTGAAGAATTAAGACTGGGAACCATTGAGCTGTTGTCTGCCATTGAGCTGTTTAGTGAGGTGGCATGTTATCTTATACAAATATAAGGGATATATTCAACAGGACGAAGCTATTCAACCCTTTGAGCCTGCTCTGCCAATAAACAAGATCATGACTGGTCTTTTACCTCAAATACCATTTTCCTGTTCTATCCCCAGATTCTATAAAGACTCTATTTATTATTCGCCCAAACCACTGTTTCAGAGATGTAGTCTAAGCAGAGAGCCATTTTGACAAATATGCCAAGTACAACATCCATATCCTCAAATCTCATTATGCTCCATGTAACTAGCATGGTTAAACACAATGTGTTTTTAGTTTAGTTTAGTTTAGTTTAGGTATAGAGTGCAGAAGCAGTGCCTAAGGCCCACTGAGTCCACGCCGACCAGCGATCCCTGTACACTAACTCTATCCTACACGTACACTAGGGACAATTTATAATTTTACAAATTTAAACCTACAAACCTACACGTCTTTGGAGTGTGGGAGGAAACTGGAACACCCGGAAAAAAACCCAAGCAGGTCACAGGAAGAATGTACAAACTGTACAGCCAACACCCGTGTTCAGGATCGAACCTGGGTCTCTGGCATTGTAAGGCAGCAACTCTATCGCCGAACTTCGGTATCCTCTTGTTATAGCTACTCTTCGTGTCACCTGCATTTACTACCCATAGTAACAATAGCTCAAATCAAGCTGTATTCAACCTGCTGCCCCGACTTGACACCCATAGTCCCTGCCAACCCACACCTCACACCTATCTGAGCCAGATGTGGATGGCAAATGATTCTAGTGGTCTCAGCAGCAAGTAGAACTCGGGCAAGGGTTGAGGAACTACCATCAGGGATCAAGATGGTAGGTTCTCAAGAGAATTTATAATGTTTTTTAACTCTCTTTGATATTCAACTTGTTATGAATAATTTCTTAATTATGTTAAATAATTAAAATTAATTAAAATACTGAAATGTCCCAAAGAGAGATATGTACAGAAACAGGTCCTTTAGACCACTGAGTCTGCACTGACCATCGACCACTAATTCACCCTAGATTTGAATTAATCCAAAGTTTTTATTCACCACACATTTTCATCAAATTCCCCCCAAATTCTATCATTCAGCTATGATTCCTGATGGAATCCCACATAGTCATAAGGAGAATGTGCAAACTCCGCACTGACAGGACCTGATGTCAAGATTCAACATGGGGCTCTGGCTCAGTGAGGTAAAGGCTCTGCTAGCTGTGGGTACAACTATTAAGTACTTATGTTATCCTTGCAAATTCTTTCCCATCAATTCGCAAGGCCTGGCATCTCCATTTATTTGAATCATGGGATGTGAGGTTTGTCCAGGGAAGTAGTGTTGAGTAATGAGATCAGCTATAATTTTTTCTAATGGAGGTGAAGGATGAATAGATCCTCCAATTATCCTTATGTTCTTACATTCTGATCATATTTCTGGTGCAGTTTATCCTTGAAATTACTGGCTCAGATTAGCCTATGAGCACTCATTATGTTTGTTTTAACTTCCTTTGTTTGTTCGTGCTTTGATTGAACAGTAGACCAAGGAATTTAACACGCATATTAAACAGTCAACATAGAACATTGAAAAGTACAGCACAGCAACAGGTCCTTTGGCCCACAATGTCTGTGCCCAACATGATGCCATGTTAAACTAATCTTTGTTGTCTGCATGTAATCCATATCTTGCATTCCCTGCTTATCCATGTGCCCATTGCTATCATATCTGCTTTCCCCACCACCCCAGGCAAAGCATATCAGGTACATGTAAAAAAAATATAGCCACACAAATCTTCTTTAAAACTTGACCTTAAACCCATGCTCTTTAGTCTTTGATACTTCACTTATATCTTAGGGAAAAAAAAGGTTCTGGCTATGTACCCCATCTATATCTCTCATCATTTTATATATTTCCATCAAGTCTCACCTTAGCCTTTGACACTCCAGAGAAAAAAATCCAATACTGTCTATCTTCTCCTTATTGCTAACACCCTCTAATCCTTACCATCCTCGTAAACTTCATCTGCACCTCTCCAAAGTCTTTGTATCCTTTCTGTTATGGGGTGACCAGAAATGCACTCAATACTTCAAATGTGGCCTTACCAAAGTTTTATAAAGCTGCAGCATGACTTTCTGACTCTTACTAAACTATCTTAAACATTTCCACAATAAATTGTCTACAAGTTAATTTCAAGAAAATTAGTACGTTTTTTTCTAATTTTATCTTGTATGTTTCCCAAAATGCGTTGTCCTTTACTTGTCTTTGGTCTAGTTCCCCCTTTTCTTCATTTATTAAATGTTTCTCTGTTTTATTCTATCTGTTTGATGGGCATTCCATATCTTTCTTTGAAATTCATGACTTAACTTGCTGATAAATTCTGTTATTTTTTTAGCTTACTTTTCTAGCCCATTTTTACGGAAGAGAGAGACAAGACATATATTGCATCTGCTTTTGAGCTAAGAGTGCCAATTATTAATATCTTCTTGTAATATATGCATTGTTGACTGTACAACTGCACTATTTTCCCAAACTTGGTATTTTTCATAAATATGATACTTTTCATTCGAAAGTCCAAATAGTTAATGTAAATGCTGAATGACAGCTGTCACAATACAATGCCTCTCTGTCAGTCCCTAAAGATAATGGTAGATTTGTGCAACCTTCATTATTTTATATTTTTATTACAGGTATTTTAGACCTGTGGGAATTTAGTCAACATAATAAAATTACATTGCAGTTGAATTAGATGGTTCGGAAATAAGTGTGCAAACTAATTATGATCAGATGTATTGTTTTTGAACACTAAATGAGCAGTACTTTTATTATTTTCATTATTTTTCTGATATTCTCTAAATTTCCAAAATAATTTATCTTGGATCTCAGGAGATAAATACTGCTATGGATTTAAAAGAAAAGTAGATCAATATTTGTAGAAGAAAAAATATGTATAGGGCAGGGTAGATGGAGCAAAACATAAAGTGCTGGAGAAGCACAGCAGGTCAGGCAGCATCTGCGAAGGGAATGGACCGCCGAGATAAGTAGGTGTTTAAGAAGGCTGATTTAACCTGTGAGTTCACAAACTGCCTGCTCCACAAAACTCCTGAAATTATGAAGAATGAATGGAAATTATTGACATTGTTTATTTTGGCAATTTGTGTGAGGGTGCTGTAATTACATAATTTTTCAGTAATTATGCCAAATGCATTTCTTTAAGTCTTTGTTCTATAAGACTGACAATATGCTTGAATGAAAATATCCATGAATCAGTGGGTATATGTTTTTATTTCAGCCATGCTACGATAGAATGTATCCCATTTGCAAATGGGTAGTCCATACTCCCAGCATATTGCGATAAGGAAAAAAGGCTGATTATTAATTTTAAATTTCTGCTTGCAGTAGCAGTAGAAATGTTGTTACTGAGCATTTAACAAGAAAGGCAAGATAATAACCTTAGGGTTATTGGCATGCAGTTTAATGATGATGAGGCAGTTTTATTTTTTTCCTTTCCACTGTATAAATCATATTAAGTTCATAATCATTAGGCGCAAGTATGAAAATTGTTCATAGAGAGCCTGAATACCAGGAATTCAAAGATTATTCTGTGTTAAGACAATATCCACAAAAAAAATCCTTAATTTCCCTGAAATTTGGAGGGTTACGGGCTAATTTACTCGATTTTATGGTTATAAAATGAAACCATTGGAATGGATGGAAATTATTTTCATTGGTTTTTGATCATAAGGAAAAAGGGGATACATTGTAAAAGTTAGGGACTAGATTTTCAGGAGTGAAAATGCAAAATGTCGGAGAAGATTGGAATTATCATTCATAGTCCAAACATGATATAATTAAATGATAGAATAGGCCTAAGGGTTCAGATGGCCAGGCAACCGAATGTCAAATAATATATTGCTACCTCTGTTTCTCCCCCCACTGATGCTGCCTGATCTTCTGAGTGTTTTCAGCATTTGCTGCTTTTATTTCAGATTTCCAGCACCCAAAATAATTATTTGGATTTTCAGTCTTGAGCAGATAAATGGTTTACTCCTCTTCTTGTGCTCCCATGATCCAAGAAGGCCAACTGTTCAAATCAAGTCTACAATAAATATACCCCTTGACATCTGCTCAAGGTAAAGTTATACATAATTTCCAGAAAGTATTTCTGCAGAGCAGATGTCTATCGCGTATTATTCCAGTAGAGATTAGTTGGGTAAGCAGGGAAAAAGTATGCAGTAGTCATAGAGTTATAGTCGTACAGTGTGGAAACAGGCCCTTCGGTCCAATTCGCCCACACCGACCATGTCCCATCTACTCTAGTCCCACCTGGCCCATGTCCCTCTAAACCTATTCTATCCATGTACCTGTCTAAACGTTTCTTAAACGTTGTGACAATACCTGCTTTAACACTGCAATAGTACCTGCTTAAACGTTGCAATAGTACTGGTGATAAGACATAATGATGAACCAGCATTAAAAATTAAAATGCATATATTAAGGAAATTAAAAACATTGATACAAAAAGTTGCGCACTTAATCTTTTGATCAATTTTTTTTACACAGAAAGTGGTGCCTGGAATGCACTGCGAAGAGCGGTGGTACAATAGTGGCATTTAATAGGCTTTTGGATAGGCATGTGGATAGGTAGGGAATGGAGAGATATTGATTCAAGTGCAAACAGAGAAGATTAGTTTAATCTGGCAATGTTTGGTGTGAACATTGTGGGCTGATACATTAAAAATTTAAATAATGGCATACAGTATCTAGTGTGTTCATCTAATTTCTAAGATAATGCTTGGGACATAGAATAGTGCAGCACAGGACCAGGTCCTTGGGCCCACAATGCCCGTATCGAACATGATGCCAATTTAAACTAATCTCCTCTGCCCATACATGATCCATGTACCCTCCATTTCCTGCATATCCATGTGCCTATCCAAAAGCCTCTTAAATACCACAATCATACCAGCCCCCCCCCCCCGGCATTGTGTTACAAGCTCTACTCTCTGTTTGATCAAAGATTCAAGTTTTGTTTATTTTTGTAACCAGCAGATTGCTGCCCTGATGTACAATTACAATTTGCAAGAGTATAAGCATGCCGTGTGTTAGTGATTACCCTGGGAGGTGGCCCACTGTTGAGGCTGTTTTTATATCAAGAGAGAGAGATGTGTGAGGGACACACAGAGAGAGAGAGAGAGAGAGAGAGAGAGAGAGAGAGAAGAGAGAGAGGAGAGAGAGAGAGAGAGAGAGAGAGAGAGAGAGAGAGAGAGAGAGAGAGGAGAGAGAGAGAGAGAGAGAGAGAGAGAGAGAAGAGAGAGAGGAGAGAGAGAGAGAGAGGAGAGAGAGAGAGAGAGAGAGAGAGAGAGAGAGAGAGAGAGAGAGAGAGAGAGAGAGAGAGAGAGAGAGGAGAGAGAGAGAGAGAGAGAGAGAGAGAGAGAGAGAGAGAGAGAGAGAGAGGAGAGAGAGAGAGAGAGAGAGAGAGAGAGAGAGAGAGAGAGAGAGAGAGAGAGAGAGAGAGAGAGGAGAGAGAGAGAGAGAGAGAGAGAGAGAGAGAGAGAGAGAGAGGAGAGAGAGAGAGAGAGAGAGAGAGAGAGAGAGAGAGAGAGAGAGAGAGAGAGGAGAGAAGAGAGAGAGAGAGAGAGAGAGAGAGAGAGAGGAGAGAGAGAGATGGTGATAAATACAGTGAGGAGATTCACAAAGACATAGCGTCTTTGAGTATTGAAAAGCGCTATATAAATAAAATGTATTATTATTATTATTATTATAGAGGGTGATCATAAAGACCATAGATCTACCTCTCCTTGGCTTGCATTAAGTTTCAAATGCTCCAATGGCCTTTCCTCCTTGCTGGAGCCCAGGTAATTGTAGGCTCCTTTCTGTAGTCTATATACATTGGGGCAAAGTGAAAAAATGGCAATTCCATTCCATGAATTGGACTGGTCGTGTGACCCCATGTTCTTTAAACATTCGTGGTCCAACTCTGTAGGAGTTTCCAACAGTAATGAAATCTGGTCCATGTCTCCAAACTATTCAGATCTAAGTACTCTTTGAATTACTTGACTATGCAGTAAAATGAATTGTGTTTTTAGACAATTGTTACAGAAAAACAAAAATAAATTGCATCCAAATATCTTAAACTGCTTCACATCCCCCCCCCCCCCAAAAAAAAAAGATGTGTGAGGGACGAGACAGACAGAGAGAGAGAGAGAGAGAGAGAGATGGAGCTGCACGTGCTGCTGCTAAAAAAGGCACAGTTTGTTAGGGCAAGTATTCGAAATAGACTTGGATGCCAAGGTTATCAGCCCACTCCAGAATAACAGTGCTCTTGGCACAGATAATCACAGTAATGTTGAATTATTTGTAACAGCTCTCTGTAAGTGCAGTATTATACAATTAGCTTGAAGTTAGTTCCTTGTCTGAAAAGCAAGTGCTGGAATTATGATCTATCTCAAGCCAAGACCAACTGTCCATGGAACATGTCTTGAGCATTCTACCAAGTTGGACAAACACCACAGCCAAACTGCTTGTGGATGGATTTGGCTGGCAGGTTATTCATGCTTTTCAGTGCACAGAACTGCAAAACTGGACTTCAATTTGATTCATAAACTAGAAGATATTGTAAGATAAGTTTGGAGGCAATGACTTTACCTGAAATCAAATTAGTGTAACGCTGCATCTTAAAATGTTTAGTTTAGTTTAGTTTAGAGATACAGCGCGGAAACAGGCCTTCGGCCCACCATCCACACCGATAAGTGATTCCCGCACACTAACACTATCCTGCATTGGACAATTTACATTTATACCAAGCCAATTAACTACAAACCTGTACGCCTTTGGAGTGTGGGAGGAAACCGAAGATCTTGGAGAAAACCCACGCGGTCACGGGGAGAATGTACAAACTCCCTACAGACAGCACCCGTAGTCAGGATCGAACCCGGGTCTCTGGCGCTGTAAGGCAACAGCTCAACCACTCTGCCACCATGCCGCCCAAACTATATAATAATTCAGTAGTATGTTCACTGATGCCAATGTTCTTTTGTGATTAATGCTGCTCTTTTGTTTCAAAATACTTACAAGTATTGTTTTCAGAACATTCTCATTTATTGGAGTGTTTGGGAGAGAACGATTGAATGTTAGATTAAAATTGCCTCAGTAAAGACCTTTTGAAGTGTATGGCAATTACATGGGCCATTTCAATTTAAACATAAATTACTTTATTTCTCATTTGTCTGAAATATCGGAAAGTGTATGTGCATTATTTGGCAGTCTGGATTGTTCAGTCATTGAGACAGGACATCTTTATACATTTCAGGTCAAGTAAAGTTAAATGATTTGGGGTATTTTTTTGCAAAATAATGAACTTAATTCTAAGCAAGAAATATCAGTCTGTTGATCTGAGAGCATAAATCTGAACTAGTACCATGAGGAAGTGTGATGAAAAGGGTATCTTCTTAAAGGGAAACTCATGATGCATGGACCTTAGTTTGCTGCGTAAATTTCAGTTTGGATTCCTTTGATTAATGCGAGCAGATTAATTTTGTTTGAGTGACCCAGGTGCTTTTTTTTCCAGTGTCTTATGTAAGTATTGTAAAGCAAGAGGGCAATTAAATTTAATTCATAATAGATTATTTTCATAAACCAATTTAGGACAAAATTGGAGAGTTCATAACTAACTGAAGAGGAACTCTTCCAGTGATCACCTTGGAAGTTAGAATGAGCTCGGAGATCTATATTGAAAGAAGCACACCAATTGAAGTACCCTAGTTCCTGAAGTGGTTGACGCTCCTAATTTTCCTTGATTAGGTTGCACAGCGGTGAAACAGGTGATGCCATCGTCTCACAGCTCTGGTTACCTGCATTTGGTCCTGACCTCCGGTGCTGTTTGTGCCCAGTTTCCTCTTACATCCCCAAGACATGCTAGTCGATAGGTTAATTGGTCATTATAAATTATCCCTTGTGAAATTGGGCATGTGAGAGAGAATAAGCTGGAAGGAAATAAATGTGGGAGTGGGATTCATGTGATTGTCCTGGCTGACATTCATGTGATTGTCCTAGCTGGCTGAAATATGAAAACATGACAAGTGATGCCTCATCACAAACCTAAGCTGGTCTATATCATGAGTGCACTTGCCCTCGAAATATGTCACAACACTCTCCTGTCCCTTTAAGAATTAAATAACTGACAGATTTGAGTACATCCCTGAAGTGAAGATACAAAGCCCAAGGCTTCCAAAGGCAGTGAATGTTTCAATCATCCATTGCTTGAAGAATGCCCAGTCTTTGACGCTTCATAGATTTTTTTAACATCAAGGTGATATTACTTGAAGATTTGCAACGTTAATGTTTCCACGAGACATTGACTGAAATTTGACTAACAACAAACAACCATGCTTTCCATCAGGAGGCAATGCAGATTTCGTTAAATTTCATTTAAAGTGCAGATGAGTCTCTTCTGGGGCTGAATTTGAAATATGACGTGGTGGGAAAGTTTTGAAATAAGAAGTCTTGACTGTCTAGCTGTGACCTGGCAATGCTTCAAACTATTGACTTGAATCTACTCCAAGAACCGAGTGTGTGCCACATTGCTGTAATCGTGACTGGATTGAACTGGATTCAACATTGATGGAAGTTGCGAAAAGTGTAGCAGACGTGGAGACCCAGGAGAAGTTGTAAAACAGGTCTTTCAGCAGACAAAGCTGGCCTTTGTTGTGATGGCTTGTTGATTAAAGAAGTCATGCAAATATTTTAACTCGTTCTTCTCTAATCAGCCACTTTTATGCAACTTTATTTCAATCCTAACCCTATGCAATCTGTGTACCTGTCCAAATGTATTTTAATTGTTGTTATATTACCTGCTTCAACTACCCCCCTCACAATATTTTCTGGGGTCACATTCAGCTTCCATATATCTCTGCCAACTTTCTGGTCTTCCAGTATGTGATAGCTGTCAGGAAGCAGTGATCTGATGTTGGTAGATATAACCATGATATAACCTCATCAGGAAGACTGGCTCCATCCTGGGGCGGAGTTGGATTCGCAGGAGGTGGTCTTGGAGGGGAGGATGCTCCTCAAACTGCGGAGCATCTTGGACAATGCAGCTCATCTGCCTCCATGACACACTGGTCAACCCAAGCAGTACCTTCGGCAACAGACTGGTTCCACCAGGATGCAATACAGAATGCCACATGAGTTCCTTTTTCCCTGTGGCTATCAAACTGTACAAATCCTCCCCCTTTGGTCACAGGGTAGACTGACTTCATCTCCCCAATCTTTGCACATCCCCAATCCTTTCCACTCGTCACTTTAATTTTATGTTTCATGTATCTTGTGTTTTATGACTGTTGGCAGATCAGTTTCACACTGTATCTCTAAAGTCTAAAGCGAAGTCTAAAGCCTTTGTGGTTTTTCCTTTTTTTCTTTTGTTCCTGTGGGAATAGAGGACATGCCCAGCTAGAGTTGCCCTCCTGCTCTGTATTTTGCTTGTGACCATTGATGACCATTGGTGAGTGTGCCTAGGACACTGTTCCATCAAACTCTTGCTGTGATGTGCTAGGGCTGCAATGATTGAGCTCAAACAATCAGGATTAGCCTCCTTTGGTGTTCATTCACATTTCAGTTCCCTTTGATTCCATTTTACCAGGGCCCTCTCTGACGCCACCTTTGACATCAAGAGCAGCCACTCTCACCTCCCCGCTGGCACTCAGCTCCACTGCCTATGTTTACACCAAGGCTTTAGTGAGGTGCAGAGCCAGCAAGTTCAGGCAGAACCCAAACTAAGCATCAATGAGAAAGTTATTAATGAATAATAATTGCTGCTTGATTGTCATATCAACAACATGTTTATTGCTTTTCTGATAACCAAGAGAAGACTAACAGGAAGGTCATGGGCCAGGCAGTGCTACTCTTGTGCTCGGGGAGTTTCTCTAGAGAATTGGTTAGATTAAAGTGTTGCAGCTCCACTGGGAGAGCTGAACTGACACACAACCAATGCTGGTGTCTGCTTGCAGAATTATAGCGGAGCTGCTGTTTAGCTCCACAACCAGTGTTGTGCCTAGAGGGTTCATTTCTTAATATCCTGCACAGCAAATCAGAACTGATGGCAAACATTCAACCTGCAAGTTAGATACAAGATGCTGGATTAACTCAGCCGGACAGGCAGCATCTCTGGAGAGAAGGAATGGGTGATGTTTCGGGTCAAGACCTGCAGTGGCTGTTTTCCGAACCAATATCTGACCCTTGGTGATTGAGCATAAGTGTGCAGATGAAGCTTGTGTGCATGCATGCCTGGAGCTCAAGCTACAAAGCATCGCAAACTCGCTCATTTGACAGCAAATGCCTCCCACTCAACCTCCGCAAGGTTAACATCCCCTCCCAAACCAACCCTGGTCTACAACATTGACCCTCAGTAATAACGTTTTAACAATAGGACCAGAGAAAATGTAGACCACTTCCCGTATTGTCGGAGCAACTTCTAGGGGAAGGAAGGCATCAATGTGATATTCGCTGTTGCCCACAGTGACCAGCACAGCATTTGGTTTGATTGAGGAAAAGGATACTTCACAGCTGGCACAAAACCACGGCAGCAATTTTGACATTCACTTTTTCTTTAGACACTTCCCCCCTGCCGTTTAAAACATGCACTTTACTTCTCCATCTTCCAGTTCTGATGGAGGGTCATAACCCTTTTTGTGGTTTTGTGCCAGCTGTGAAGTATTGATCTTCATACATCCTTTTCCTCAATCAAACCAAATGCTGTGCTGGTCACTGTGGGCACAGCGAATATCACATCGATGCCTTCCTTCCCCTCGAAGTTGCTCCCACAATACGGGAAGTGGTCTACATTTTCTCTGGTCATATTGTTAAAACTTTATTACTGAGGGTCAATGTTGTAGATCAGGGTTGGGTTGGGAGGGGATGTTAACCTTGCGGAGGTTGAGTGGGAGGCACTTGCCGTCAAATGAGCGAGTTTGCGATGCTTTGGAGCTTTGGAGTATCTTCAACACGTTCTGTTTTTATTTCAGATTCTAACTGCAGTTTGATCTTTTACTTGGCGTGATGGAATAATTTCATGTCAGGTCCAAGACAATTGGACAAGTACATGGAAAGGAAAGATTTAGAGGAATATGGGCCAAAAGTGACTAGGTAGGACTAGTCGATGGGTCTTGGTTGGCATGGGAAAGTTGGGCCAAAGGGTCTGCTTCCATGCTGTATACTCTTACTTGACGTCTAAATTTAAGTTTTCAGCAAGGTTTAAACAATATCTTGTTTCCTTAAATTCTTTTGGTGGCTTACAGAGAAGTAATGATAGTTTTATTTCACATTTGTCCTATGACCATGAAACATACCTTTTTATGTTGCTCTGGTGTGGAGAAGGTTCACTGTGAGCCCAGCCCTTAAATGTTACCTGTGACATCTTTGTGTTGAGCTGCAGGAAGGTTGTTTTGTATTTGTTTTGATGATTTGATATTTGATTTCATTTGATGAGGCATTGAGATCGATGGATCAACGGATTAATATGGAAAGGTGTCCACTGGTCAGCATTGACGAGGTTGGCTAGACGGTCTGTTTTCATGCTGTATGATTCTATGACTTTATGAAGTTAATGACATTCGATCCTTCCACTTTTTTCTGCTTACATTGAACCAGGAATCTATGTTTCAGATAGTGCTGCATAGAGAAGATTTAAAAAATAAGTCCATTATTCACTACATCCATTTCACAATATGATAGGGATACATCATAGATTCTCCCACTGGTGAAAACATCCACTCTATCCAGGCCTTTCACTATTCGATAAGTTTCAATGAAATCCACCCCCCTTCCTTCCTTCCGAACTCCCATCCTTCCGAACGCTGAACAATGCTAAGGGGGAAAGCAATCATGTCAGGGTTGGACAAGTTTATGCATCTGCCCGCTCGAATAAAAGAATACTTAGGCAAATGATACTGGTAAATGATAATAAGAAATTCTTTAAAAAAGAATATAGGGGATGCGGTCTGCATTGAGGGATGAGAGAGGAATCATGGAAGGCCAATAATATATATGGAAGATGCAGAAAAGGAGGGCTGTTGGTGTTCCTAGCCATTAGTAGTGAAGAGAGCTGAGTGATCCCTCAGGTGATTCAGAGTGTTTATTAATTCGTGCACATATGGAAATCTCAGTGGGTAACCAAAGAACACTTAATTATATTCACTTCTGGGAGAAGACTTCTTAACTCATGAACGATTTCATCACCTTTGAGATTTTGATTTATCTTATTCATGAAGAAGAAGAAGGGATCACCTGATCTGTTGGAAACCTCTTTATGTCAACTAGTGCACAAAAGTATTATCAGCATTTAACATATTTAAGTGATTGTTGTGATATGATCAAATGTTGAAATCCCTCCTAAATCCTGCCATTAAATAAATCCCACTGGCCCTGCTACACCCTGTGTTGCATTCGGCGTAACATTGGTGTTGGTACAGATGAAGCACGTGTGTCTGTGGTTATAATATAACCTCCCTCTTTCCTTCTCTTGTGACTGGGCATGTGGCAGCCTTCTGAACTCAATATTAAATTCTACAACTAAAAGGCAACTTGATTTGTCGGTTTGTATCAGTAGTCCGTCTGCAATATTAGCTCAGCTCGTTTCTTCCCCATTGCTGTTTTCTTTTATTCTTTCTGGGAGTGCAGAGGGAGTTAAGCAGGAACTCAGGCTTATCTGCCCTCCTGTTCTGCATTTCACAACCCCCGCATTCTCTCGTCTATGTTCTTTTGTCTATGTTCTCACTCTCGTTCTGCCCCCATATAGTCATTGAACAGATAACCTTGTTTTTTGCAACTTATCCCCATGGTCACCTTGGTTTTAACCTTTCAGAGAAATATCTCTCTCCCCACTCTCCCTGCAGCATAACAAGCTTCTTTTGTCTCCTTCCCAGTTGTGACGAAGGGTCTTCGACCTGAAGCGCTAACTCTGTTTTTCTCCCCACATATCCCCAACCAGCTGAGTATTTCTGACATTTTCTGCTATGGTTTTGCTTTTCCATTTACTTTGCAGCTGGGATAAGCCGTGTGGTTTCCTGCTGAGCTGACTATCGTTCTGAATGCAGGATTCACAATCCTGTAATTCCCAGACATTTTATAAGTGTGATCCTGATAGTTGTCATAGAGTCAGAGAGTGATACAGTGTGGAAACAGGCCCTTTGGCCCAACATGTCCCAGCTACACTAGTCCCACCTCCTCACGTGTGGTCCATATCCCTCCAAACTTGTCCGATCCATGGACCTGCCTAACTATTTCTTAAACATTGGGATAGTCCCAGCATCAACTACCTTCTCTGGCAGCTTGTTCCATACACACACAACGCTTTGTGGGAAAATGTTACCCCTCAGATTCCTACCATTCCTGATATTCTTAAATATCAGGAATGTCATGATATTTTTATGAAGGGGGTGAATTCTATAGAGCAGAAACAGGCCTCTCAGCCCACAGAGTGTGCTCTGACCATCAAGCATCCATTTACAGAACTCCCACTTCATTCTCCTCACATTCTCATCTTCCCCTCCCACATCCAGATTTTATCTCTCACTTTTGTAATAGTGACAATTAACAGCTTCCCGCTCATCTTTGGGATGTGGGATGAAGCTGCATCACGTGGTTACAGGGAGAACGTGCAGCCTCCACTCAAGCAGCATCAGGACTCGGGATTTAACCCAGGCAACTGGAGCTGTGAGGCAGCATCTATGCTCGCTGCAGCGCTGTGCCATTGCTGGTTTCTACTTTCTTTCAGTGGGTTTGCTCTCCTGTAACCATGAAGAACCATGAAGAGACAAAAGGAGCTTGTTGAGCTGCAACAACTTTAACTTATTCTCTTCAATAGGCAAGTGGTGAGATATTCAACCCTGGTTTGTGTTGCTAATTGTAAAACTGAGTAGATTCATTCTAATATACTTTGCCTTTGATAATCATTCTATTAAGGTCAAAGGAGGCTTAAATAATTTTAAAAAGTATTCAAAAATATTAACAAATGTATTTAGCAATCCATTTAACCAACAGAATCTAATTTGAAATAATTGAGTTGAAGTAAAATTAGAAAAACAAACCGCTTAGCTTCACTTAGCTGTTCAGTTCAGTGTGGTGACCCCATTCAGATGAACGTAAACCGTGTGTTCATGGCTGGTATGAAATACAGGCTCACCTCAGGACTCCCAGGAATGGAAAGGAAGCAAGGTAACTTGATCCACTGGGTTTACATAAGAAGGAAACTGAGAGGCCACATGTAAAGTTGAGTGTAGTTTATTGTCATGTGTACCGAGGTACAGTGAAAAGTTTTTGTTGCATGCTAAGTTTTGTTGTCAGCGGAAAAACTATGCACGATTACAATTGAGCCATCCACAGTGTATAGATACACAATAAAGGGAATAATGTTTAGTGTACGATAAAGTCCAGCAAAGTCCGATGAAAGATACTTTGAGGGTCTCCAATGAGGTAGATGGAAAATCAGGACTGCTCTCTAGTTGTTGATTGGTCAGTTTAGTTGCCTGATAACAGCTGGGAAGAAACTGTCCCTGAATCTGGAGGTGTGCTTTTTCACACTTCTGTACCTCTTGCCTGGTGGGAGAGGGGAGAGGCCGGGGTGCCTCTGCTTGGTCTGTTTGCGCTCCACCGGTGGACTTACTGCAGAGTCCAGGGTTAGACCAGGAGACCAGATATGCTGACATCTGACTTCCAGCTCTGCATTGTGAAGCGCCGAGGGAACAAGAACAAACTGACCTGTGTGCAATATTTGATCAGCGATTGTCTATAGAACAACTGGTGAGCAATCAGCACAGTCTGACCCAGTCTGTATTGAAATTACATTACAACATGCTTTGATCTACCAATGTCCACTTGCTTGGATAGAAAAAAAATGTTTCCAATACAATTTTCCGTACAGTCAGATCCTGAAGCAAAAACAATCTTACTCAGTTTTGGAACAGATGTGATGTAAAGGACCGTATTTATCGTAGTCAGAGAGAGATGCAACATGAAAACAGGCCCGTCAAAGCACTGTGTCTGTGTTGACCATCAACCACTAATGTTCACACTAATTGTACCTTAACCCGTTTCATTCTCCTCATATTCCATCAACTCCCCCAGATTCCATACCTATGTCAATTCTTTCCGATTCGATCTTCTGAATTCCTTCGTAGAGTTATATTAATGTCCCAAATAAAAATATAGTTTTAACATAGTAAAGCATTCCAAAATTATTTTAAAAACTGAGAGGACTGCAGGAAGATGAGCGTCTTTATGGAGTTTGTAAAGGCATTGTAAAATCAGGAAATGGAAATGGTGAATGGCCCATTGTCAGTAGTAGTATCAGTATTGGGGCAGGTTGTACAAGTAAGCTGCTGGAAGCCAGGAAGCAATTTTTAGACAAGAGAATGTTGAACTTAGTTTTTTATTGGTTTTCATTTTATGTTCTTAGGGCTCATTAGCAAAGTATGACTGACACCAGAAATCTGAAGTCAATTGAAAGAATGCTGGAAACACACGTTGGATCAGGGAAACAGGCCACAGTGTTTCAAGCCAATGAGGTTACAACAAAATGAGCAAAATTAGCAGGAAACGAGTTTGAAAATGCTGGAAACAGTAGAAGGGTAGAGCAAAGAAGAGAGAAAGCGAATGATAGAGTGTAAAGCGGGAATATCTAAAATAATAAAATGTGTTGTGTAGTGAATCTGTGCAAACCACCATTTCTGGAAACCTTCCACCTATGCCTTCCACACTTTAACACACCATTCTAGCTCAGCAGTATATGTCAGAATAATGTAAAATATATGACTTGTGGAGCACATTTCTATCTGGAGTGGGAACAAGACTATCGTCAATTTTATACTGATGTTGATTTTGAGAGAACAAATCCTGGGAACAGTTCCCTGGAGGATAGGCATGTTCAATGGACCAACTAATGTTTGTGTGAGCGACCACCACTGTACATTTGATTGTGAGAAGAAAGGTATCCTACACAATAGAATGAGCTTTGCACATTAAATGCACTCAAAGACATTTCCTCCCGCTCACTCTGAGGACCAAGAACTGTCTGTGCGTCTCGGTTATAGGTCAAAGGTAGACACAAAATGCTGGGTTGGGGTGAGGCTACTTGTGATTGGATGGATTGTGGGTGTTTCTGGGTGCAAGGTAGAGTCGCAGTGAAGGGTCAGTTTTTGTGTGGGCTGCACAAGTGAAGCATTTTGACATCTGAGCAGGCAGAATCAAACTAAAAGTCATCAAAGGTGGATCTGGGTCGTATGAAAGGTATTGTTCATTAAAAGTAGCTTTGAAACTGTTCCTTTGTGCATAATCTCCAACTACCTTTATTACCTCGGCATTAACGTGGTTGATAACTGGCTTGGAAAATAAACACAGCTTTATGAATTCAGCTTTTAATTTACGTGACCATTTGATTCAGAACCTCATAACAATGGTGCCTATAAAATTGGTGAAGGATCATTTACTTTGGGTACCTTATTAAGAACCATGTGCAAGAAGGAACTGCAGATGCTGGTTTAAACCGAAGATTGACACAAAATGCTGAAGTAACTCAGCAGGACAGGCAACATCTCTGGAGAGAAGGAATGGGTGACGTTTCAGGTCGAGACCCTTCTTCAGGCTGGCCTTACCAGGTTAATTTTATTGCGTTGAGTTTCTTCAAAATTTAAATCAAATTTATATTTTCACTGGTGATTTGGATCTGGTGGTTGAGGCACTAGGAAAATCAGACCTGGTAATCCCATACAATCCTTGCTGCTGTTTGTAGATGTTATATTGTTTCCATTGGTTTTCAGTTTGCCAGAAAGTGAGCAAAAGTAATGCTTGATATAGCAAAGAGTCCTAGGCTGCCGACACTTAACATCATTTGCTGAGATATTATTAGTTAGAATCTTTAACCGAGTTTAGACATCAATATATCGTGTTGGAGCACTATAATCAAAATCTAGTTAATTAAGACAGTCTTGAACATTATTTGATCCTCCAGCCAACTTAATTTATTTTAGAGATACAGCATGGAAATAGGCACTCTGCCCAACCGAGTCCCCATTGACTCTCACCTGCTCACACTAGCTCAATGTTATCCCACTTTCACATGCCTATCCTATGGGCAATTTACAGAGGCCAATTAACCTATTAACCCTCCGTCTTAAGGATGTGGGAAGAAACCAGAGCACCCGGAGGAAAACCATGCGGTTATAGGGAGAATGTGCAAACTCCACACAGATGGCGCCTGAGGTCAGGATTGAACCCGGGTCACTAGCACTCTGAGGTAGTAGCTCTACCCGCTGCACCTCTGTGCCACCATTAGATTCAGAGAACCTGGATGTTTAGGGGCAGCACAGTGGTACAGTTAGTAGAGCCACAGTCTCACAGTGCTGGAGACCCAGGTTCAAACATGACCTGTCGTGCTGCCTGCATGGAGTTTGCACGTTCATCCAGCGACTGCCTGAGTTTCCTCCGGGTGCTCTGATTTCCTTGCACACCTGAAAGACACGCAGGTTGATAGGTTAATTGGCCACTGTAAATTACCATTAGTGTATAGATGAGTGGTATAATTTGGAGGGAGTTGATGGAAATGTAGGTGGAAAGGAAAAAAATGGGATTAGTGTAATAAGCAATTGGTGGGCTGAAGGGCCTGTTTTTGTGATTCTATGACTCAAAATCCCCAAAACGTGGGCATAAATCTGCTAGCAGACAGAATATTGTAGACAATTATTTTTTGTTACAGATGTTCCTAAAGTGTCTCACACTGAGATGCACAGCTGCATTTTTAACACAGGAGTTTATGCAGTATAGTTGCTGAAGTAGGCAAATATTTGCCTGAAGGATGTGCTCTTTGGAACAATGAGTGGTCAGACATTTGACATGTTGGTTTTGAGCCATATTCATGAACTCAGTGCCAAAATAAATAAAATTACACGTGCATCCTTTAACAGTCCCAGCAGCCATCTGTTAGTTTATGTGGTGCACACTCTAGTTCAATTGCACTGCATGTTTGACTGAACTTTCTTTAACTGCCTGTTCTTATATACATCAGGGAATGTTAACCCTGCAACTGAGCAGTTCTGTAATTAACTGAAGCGGATGTATGTTGCGAGGTGAGTCAAACCTGAGCAATATACAAAACAAAAGTTGCCTTTTGCTTTTTTTTCCCCCAGAAAGTGCCAAGGGAAATTAACACCATGGATTAGTAAAATAAGGAAGGTATTTTTCTTCACAAGAATGTAATGAAATGTGCAGTAATAGCAACATCCGTTCTGTTACTTTGAGATTAAAGCTGTGTTGAATTAGATGATTAGCAAGTCATTTAGCCACAGGGTTTTGCTTGTTATTTATTTATTTTGTGTGTTTTGTAAATGATTGAATAACTTAAACAAGAAATTGTATTTACATGCAAACTTGAAAAATGAATAGTGGACTCTTTCAATAAAAAGCTGATCTCAGTAAATTCCTATCTTACATCTGAATATTTAAACAAATCCAAATCTTAGGGCTTATGAAATCAAGGGATATGGAGAGAAAGCAGGAACGGGGTAAAGGTGCTCCTCAACTTACAATGGGATTATGTTCCGATAAACCCATCGGAAACTGAAAATATCGTACGTCGAAATGTATTTAAATACACCTGATCACCTGGCTGGAAGCGAGCTACGTGTCGCTGCCTAGCGTTTGAACCATTGTAAAGTCGAAATATCGTACATCAAAGCATTGTTAGTCAGGGAGCACCTGTACTGATTTTGGATGATCAGCCATGATCATCTTAAATGCCGGTGCTGGCTCGAAGGGCCGAATGGCCTACTCCTGCACCTATTTTCTATGTTTCGAAAAATACTAGACACAAACGTTAAAGTGATTATTTGAATTTTTATTTAAAACCGTAATTATTTCCACTTCAACATATATTTTAGACCCCATTGTTGCAAGCACCAGCAATATCAGAAATACTTTGGCTGGGGAGGTTGCTGGAACTGATGAACTAAACTGGGGTCCAGTTTAGGTGGCTTTTGGGACCAAGAAGGGCACTTTTAGAGGCCAGACAGGTGTGAAAAATGGCACCCACAGCTTGTGCACACATCTGCGATGTGCATACATTGGACGCCACATTGGGGTAGTCGTTGCAATGTATGCAGCGAGTAGAATCCCAGATTTGTTGCAACACAATGCATGATTACAATCGAGCCCTTTACAGTGTATAGATACATGATAAGGGAATACAATTTAGTGCAAGGTAAAGCCAGCAAAGTCCGATGAAGGATAGTCTGAGGGTCACCAGTCCAAGGTAGATAATAGATTTATTGTACTGCTCTCTGGTTATGATAGGATGATTCAGTTGCCTAATAACAGCTGGGAAGAAACTGTCCCTGAATCTGGAGGTGCATTTTTACCCTTCTATACCTTTTGCCTGATGGGGGAGGGGACAAGAGGGAGTGGCCAGGGTGTAACTCATCCTTGATAATGCTGTTGGCCTTGCCAAGGCAGCGTGAGGTATACATGGAATTAATAAAAGGGAGATAGACACAAAAAAGCTGGAGTAACAGCGTAACAGGCAGCCTCTGGGAGAGAAGGAATGGGTGACATTTTGGGTCGAGACCCTTTGTCTGAAGAAGGGTCTCGACCCAAAACATCACCCATTCCTTCTCTCCAGAGATGCTGCCTGTCCCACTGATTTACTCCAGCATTTTGTGTCTAGATTGTGTCTAACTTCGATTTAAACCAGCATCTGCAGTTCCTTCTTACTCAATAGAAGGGTTGGTTTATGTGATGGTCTGGGCTGCCTGCACAATTCACTGCAATTTCTTGCGGTGTCCACAATTCACTGCCATTTGCAGCTATAGATATCTGCAACAATTTGTAATTTTCGACTGCCATTTGGTTACAGGAGATCAGTGAGACTTTCTGATATCTCCTTTGGCAGGGGTGGGAAGAGCAGACATGTTGATCTGTGGTTACAGACTTCCCTATGCTGCAGTATGCATCTGACTGAGAGGAATCCGAATCCAGGGAGGAGCCAGCGCTGCCGTCGCAGCTGCGGCTTGCCTGCAGTCCGTCTGTCTTTTGTGTTTTTTGTTGTTTTTGTCTCAATTGTAGTGTTAATATGATGTAGTGTTGTATGTTATGTTTTGGGGGGGGGGGGTGGGAGGGAACGGGAACTGTAACTGTAACATTCTCTCTCCAGAACGGAGACGCGACCTTTGTTCTGTATCGTGTCTCCGTTCCCGTTGCGGCCTACCACCGGCCATGCACCTGGGACCACCTGGGTCTCTGGTTCGCAGAGCCCGCGGTCCGGACTCACCACCTGCGGCGCTGGCTGCCTGCGAATGCTGCGGGAACGGCTGCGACTCGTCTCCGGAGGCTCCGGCGCGGGCCGCGTGGACGTCGGAAGCCCGCAGGCCCCTGGATGGGGGCCGACATCGGGAGCTCCGGCAGCGGCAGAGGCAACGTGTCCGCCCGCCCCGAATTGCGGGGCTTGGGTCGGCCCGCCACGGAACTTTCACCATCCGGCGCGGCCTGAAATAGGCCGCGGGATTTTTTTTCACCGCCCAGCGGGGGCTTCAATATCGGGAGCCCCGACCGCCCCGACGTGGCAACTCCAACAGCCTGACCGCGGGACAAGACGGCAGGGAAGAGAAAAAGACATTCTGGCCTTCCATCACAGTGAGGAGGGACTGGAGGAGACTCACTGTGATGGATGTTTCTTTTTGTTTGGTGTTAGTTGTGATTGTATGTGTTATTGCATTTTTATTGATTAATCTTATTGGTCTTATTGGTCTTATTGTTCAACTGCGGGTAATGTTTCATTTTACTACACATTTATGTGTATGTAACAAATAAACGACTATTGACTATTGATATCACACCAAGGCTGCAGCAGAACTGACAGGGATTCCTTTCCTTTGAGGTCCAGCTGGTTTGTGACCACAGGCAGAGAACAATGTGGTCAGTGACTGGTATCCTATGAGCAATCAAGATGCTTACATCTTGCGGTCATCCACGGTACTAGATGTGATTGTGTGACTCTGTTCTTCGCGTTTCCACTTTGCCCTACATTGGAAATGAGTTTACAGTCCATTAGTGCATTTGTGACCAGTGAATCATGCCGCCTTCTCCTGCACAAGTACACAACGACATTTACATGTGAGCCACTGTAGCGAACACGGAGATGACCATGCAGTAACAATTATCACGGTTGTCACGACTGACAACTCTGATAGGGGATCTGCACTCAGGTGTGCAGGTTGTAGACGTTGTGAACCATGTACCACATCCAGGCTGATAAACAGAAAGCTGGCCTGATGAGATAGTACCTCAGTTGGCAACACTGCTCTGAAGCTCCTCCTCAGCCCTTGATGGAGCAGTTTGAAGATATGGGTGGACCTTTGATGTGGTGATCACGGTTTGACAGCCCATGGAATCAGGAGTGGTTGGAGAGCAGTGCGGAGTGGTTCGAGAGCAGATGCACAAGGAAGTGCCAAGTGGAAATGGTGAAGCGAATGAGGAAGGGAACAGGTAAACTGGACAGTCCCTTTCCTGAAGGTAGACACAAAATGCTGGAGTAACTCAGCGAGACAGGCAGCATCTCTGGAGAGAAGGAATGGGTGACGTTTCGGATCAAGACCCTTCTTCAGACTGATGTCAGGGGAATGGGCGGGACAAAGATAGAATGTAGTCGGAGACAGTAAGACTGGTGGGAGAACTGGGAAGGGGTAGGGGATGGAGCAGGGCCTTTCCTGAAGTCATCTCAGAACTCGGCCCCAATTCCTCATTTACCAACATACTCAGAAATGCCCTTTACTTTCTTTTTGACCACTTAGATGATTTGGCCAAAAATGCAAAATAAAATAAAATGTATTCCAAAATATTCCTCGTAGAATTTGTGATGAAATCCGGTAATGCTGGTTGCAAAGGTCAATCGATTCCTGTCACACATTCGCTTTGTGTTCTTCCTTGTATCTTTGAAGTGGATGGCTTCCACCTCTTTCAGGGCTCTTGGTCATTCGAAGATTTGTAGAAGAACTCAGAGGATGATCTCGACTTCCTGGCCCAGAGGGCCTGGCATTAGATTGCACAATCTCTAGGTGACGAGCTGCTGCAAAACAGCAAGGAATGAGAACAGGTTGATAGTCTATGGGCCTCTGTCACTCAACTGGAGCTGTGAGATCAGATGGAGAGCAGATAGATGGAACACCATGTCAACCTGTTTCTCTATCAATGCCCTTTAGAGAAGAAACTCGGTTTTCTTTGTGATCTATCTGATTACTGGCCCATGGTAAACTGGCTGATCCTGATTTGACTGCTGTAATGGTTCAACAAGCCACACAATTAAAGGGCAATCTGGGCAGTGAATGCTAACCGAGCCATGTTATTGTCTCATACACAAAAAAAAGGATCAGGAAGCCCCTTTCCTCACCATGATCCACAGTCCTTTGACAAGCCTTAGTTTGCCTGCAACTTTGGGATATGGGGCGGCTGCTGCTCATGCTATGGACAGCTGCAACATCAGCCAGCAGATGCAGGTCAAGTTGGAGAGTGTGCGTAGGGAGTAGGTTAACACTTCTACACTGGAAAGAATGCGTTGCAAACCCAGGCCCTATAAACCTACACCTAGGTACAGGTCTCCTCTTCGCTCCTTAATTTTGCTGCATGTTTGCTGATATTCTTCTCCATACTCTTTTATTGTGAAAACCCATCAGTCATCTTCTGAAACTCTCATCTGAGGCAACAGCAGCAGACATTGTCTAGTGAATTGGCACCGGCTTTATCCTTTCTACCAGCCCTGGCTGCTCAACGTTTCACCACACAGAGTGTCTATCTCCATGCAGCCTTCTAAATCATATGTAGTCAGTATAAGAGCTGATGGCTCATAGTTTAACTTCAGCATTACGTTCTTCTGGTGCATCTGCAATACTTGGCATGGTTGATCATCTTGGGCATTTGAAAGGAAAATGGCACCAACTGTGTTGGGGTTTTGGGAAATATAACATTGCATGCTTACATAATCTCTAGCTACAACTCATAAGAGTGTAAGGTTGGAGGGATGGTGGAATGTGTGAAGGAATGATTTGGTATGAGGATATTTTTTCACAAAATGCTGGAGTCACTCAGCAGGGCAGGCAGCATCTCAGGAGAGAAGGAATTTGATTTGAGAGAAGAATACTGATTTGTATCAGTATCTGCAGTTATTTTCCTACACTGGTATGAGGATATGATCATCTCCAGAGGTTTTAGTTGTGCCATTGGTTGCCTGGGGTGAGGCCTGTCCAATATTGGCTGTTGCCTTCCTTTAGTTAGTGCACGCCTTGCATTTTTGATGTTGCTGCCTCCAGTTGCAACAGAGGGGAACAATGCCAGTGCATATTGTGTAATCTGGGTAATTGTGTTGTCATTGTTGAATAGCTGGTAGCGAACAGCCTTTGAAATGTAAAGGCGTGTACCTTGCAGTTGCTAAGGTATGCGGGTGCAGTGAGGCATATTAATGTTAGGTACAAATCTTTGCTGACATAGATTATTGGTTGATATGAGCGACGGGTATCTGTTACAACAAGCAGCGTTTGCTTAGTCGTCCTGAGAGTGGGAAGTTATATTTATTAACCTTGGACACTCCTTCAAGGTCATCAAACTCCTTACACCTTGTCCATAATCCTCGGTGCTTGACATCTGCCTCATTTGCCCCTACTGTCTTTTGAAATTGTCATCTTGTGGGGATCTCCCCCTTTTTCTCCTCCTCTGCCAGGATCTCCACTTATGAACCTTGGGAGCTACTCTTTCCCATGTTATGATACTCTCAGATCCACTTCTGTTCTAGTATAAATGTCGGCACCAGCTCCTACCTCAGGGCAATTATCCTTATAAGAGGTACATGGTAGCTATAAACAAATTGTGTTGGCTTTAATTGGTAGTAGACTACGACAATATTCACATGTCTGCCAACACTTTGGGTGGCACAGTGAGAGAATCATCAACAGGATTAATGCACACCGGATGCTATTATTGTCAGAGTCAGAGGCAGGACTAAATTGGTGCATTGCCTTTATTGCAATCAACAAATGTGGGTATATCACCATGCCCATTCTTGGATCACTACAATTTACTTGTTCCCATTTTCCCTGGTGAACTTCCCTACCATTAGAACCCCTTCAATGTAAACCAATTATAAGCTGCAAAACCTCCATCTGTGCATATTGGCCTTAAAGTGCTTGTAGATGCTGATGAAGAGTAAAGTTTTTTCCAAATGCCTACAGGTAAATGAACTGTGCTCATCTCAAGTTGTAAACAAAATTATTCAAAAGCAACCAGATGCAATAAGAGAGTAATTTCCTAGTTGCCATTCACATTGCTAACTTGCACAGAAGAATATTCAAGAGCATATTATGCCGTGGAGTATTTGAGTCCACGTCGGCAGAGCAGTAGGGTGAATGGGCTCAATATGGTGACAATATTATGTAGGGAGGGAGGAGACAGCAACATGTTTTTTGTGGATGAGTTCTCGAGAGGAGGAAGCTAAGTACTCTGGAGTCAGGGCATGATGTTAAGCCCATGAGAAATGTTATCTGACCAAAAAATGTAAAGCCCAATGACATCCTCAGAATAAAGCAATAAACGAAAATGGACTGAATATCTTGAACAGTTGTAATTACGGTCACCAAACCAAAACAAGAAGAAAAAATATGCAAACAACAGCGATAGCAATCTAGTGCTGAAAGTTGACGGTGATTACTTGTGCGATTGGATCCCCAATTCCTGTTGAATGAGATTACTTATTACAACCACCAAATTTGCATGTCTATTCTCCTCCAAAGTGATTATTTATTGCTGCATGTCTTTCCTGTTGATAACCATTCTGAGCCACCTAAAAGGACACAAAGTGCTGGAGTAACTCAGCGGGTTAACTTTTTAACCCAGAGAATTGTGAATTTGTGGAATTCTCTGCCTCAGAAGGCAGTGGAGGCCGATTCACTGGATGCATTCAAGAGAGAGTAGGATAGAGCTCGTAGGGCTCGCGGAATCAAGGGATATGGGGAAATGACAGGAACGGGGTACTGATTGTGGATGATCAGCTATGATCACATTGAATGGCGGTGCTGGCTCGAAGGGCCGAATGGCCTACTCCTGCACCTATTTTCAGTATCTGTGTTATTTAAATAGCTATTTGATATCTGGGAATCAATGGCTTTAAGTGAAAGATTGGTGTATCCATTCTTTTTCTTTAAGTTTTATATTGTTGTGCCCATGTTCACCATGTTCCTTCTTTATATTGAGATTAAATAAGCCTTCATTTCTTGTAGGATATTATCAGCAAATGTTTCTCAAAACTTTGGGTTGTTGCATGAATTAGTTCTGCATCTTAACTTACAGTGTTTGCTTGCTACTCATATCTGATGCTACCCTTTTTCCTCATATACATGTCAACATGCTGTCTTTACTCTGGGGTGATGTCTGTGCTTAAAAAAACCCCATATGTTTGCATTGATTCATCGATTGCTTAAAATGGAACAGCTTATGGCTTGTATACGAGGACCCATCTTTTATGCATGTTCACCCTTTCAGGATGACAGACTAGTTTCAGTTCAAATAGTTGCTCATTGTTATCAGCAGAAATGAAAACCGAAACATAAGTCCTTGACTTCACTACAGATATTTAGACTTGGCATGCTACGTGCTAGGTGGAGGAAGTCTACTAAATTAGATATTTATATTGACACAGCTGTAATGTTCAACATCCTGGCTTTGGTGTTTTGTAATTACAATATTTCTGGCAAATTTATCTTTATAAAATTGATTGTTTGTGCCAAGATAGTCTTGGCACACTCAGATCTTTTGGCATGCACTCTGATCGTGTGCTCAACATAGGTCAGACCTAAAATGGCTGCCAAGCCTTTTTCTTGAAATGTCGACAGGCAGCGTGCAGTGTGGAACGGTAGCCAAGTTTGCTTTTAAACAGTTCATTGTTCTTAATGAGGCACAAAACGGCCTGGACTTTACGTAAAGCAGGACTTGGCAAGGCAGGATCATTTTCAACATCTGTGAAACTCTCAACAAAGTTATTGATACTGAGCAGAGACGTGAGCCTCTTTGGGAATTTACATTAAATAAAAAATATATTTTGTGCCCAGTTAATTGCTGTAAGTTTTCAGATAAGCCTATTGAAAATATTTCTCACTAAATATATATAGCTTATGCCACTCTTTAGATGCCACTCTTAAGTGATTGATTTGAAAAGTACACTTGTCTAGCAAATTATTCTAACAGTATGAAAATGTTACCTTTTAATCTGATTGTTATGGATGTATTGATCCTGTCTTCTTGCTTCATTGGGAAATTGTCCAATGATGAAGTGAAATATATTCCCGCCAATAACCCCACTAATGTATAAGAAGGAACTGTGGATGCTGGTTTCAAACAAAAATACACACAAACAGCTGGAGTAACTCAACGGGACAGGCAGCATATCTGGAGAGAAGGAATGGGTGACGTTTCGGGGCGAGCCCTTTCTTCCACATTTCGGATGGAAACCCCACTAACTCCGGTTCACCAAAAGCAGTAAAAATCTTCACCCTGCCATTAATTGTGTGTCGACCTTGTTCCCGAAGGAAGAATTTGACTGCAGCATTAAGTTGTATTTAAAAAGAGGGAGAAAAATGCCTTGTACAGTGTGTAGAGACAAACTATAGAGTATGTGCTGAGCCAAAGATTGGGCAAGGTAAGCAAAATGTTGGTCAAAGAGAGGATTTTAAGGGCATGATAGTTGTAGAGGGAGAGGGCTACAGGAAAGAAATGCTTATTGCTGAGGCCAACAGAAAGGGAAATTGAACAAATATTAGAATTAGTGAGTTTTGGAGTTCACGGCTCCCAGTTATTCAGTTAGAGACGATTATGGAGAAGATCAGGAATTGTATATAGTGCATGTGAAGGTGATGAATAGCAGGACAACCATTTTTTTTTGTTCAGGGGCGCCTCCACGACAAAATTCTGGAGTGCACAAGGCTCACAATGTACAATGCTAAGTAGGCTTAAGTAGGCTATAGGGACTTCCTTTGGGTGCTCCACAATGGAATAATGCTCAGAGAGGAAAAGGTGAGCCATTGATTTGGGGACGGGTCACATTGTGAGGTAGAGGACCAGGGCATCATTGGTGGGGAGATGGAGGCATTGATGTTCTACTGGGTGATGGAGTTATAATCACCTGCAGAAACAACTGATGGGGAGCTGTTCTTCAGGTAGCAGGTCAGTGGTAACTGCTGAGAAATTTACCCTCCTCAATTTTATGAATTGGGGCACAGAGCTAGATCACATTTGTGCTCTGAGTCCTTTTTCAGAGTGTCATACAATAAAACCTTCGTGGCAGGCCTGCCTCTCATATTCACTCGACCAAAATTATTTTTTATACGTGGTCTTTATTTTAAGTAATTAAAATACTACAATAAATGAGAAAAGTCCAAATGAATGAAGAGCACACATAGGTTTCCCTTGTAAGGGAGTTCGAAGCCCCATTATGTTAACATCTGTCACACAATTTCAATCACATCGTAGTAGGATTGCACAAAGTTATGAGTAAATTGGTTTCCTTGTAAGGTAGAATCTGCTTTCGTGGATCTCTCTGCAGCAGCTGTGGTTAAGGACTGCCCCTGTTACCTGTGTTCCAAGTTATTTGGTGCATATTCTGCCTGAATTGAATTGCTTATATTCTTTTGTTATTCATTGAAAAGGATGTGGGCTTTGCAGGCTGAGCCAGTATTTAATTGTCTCTTCCCTGATCTGATTTGAGTTGGGGATGGGCACCCAGGTATATTTGATACCTCTTTCGTTTAGCTATAACAAAACCTCCAAACTTTCATGAGATGTGTCTCTATGCTTGCATTTTGATATTATGCTCCTTATTGTATAGAGATGATTTAACAGAATGTTACTGCTCGTGAGTGTGTAAATCGTATTCAGCACCTATTTGCAATCTATAACCGGTTTTCTCTGGAGTCTTGGATGTGAGTGGAGAAATGATTTTAAAGCCATATTGGCTCGATCTTTTTTGGCATAATGCCTACCCATGGGTTTACCCTCAGGTCCTAGTGCTTGTACCAGATGGAGGTTTCATTTAATTATCTTAATCTTCCAGGATTGATGAATTTACTCTGCTTTCTCTGATTTAATAATTTGTTTTCTGTAACTGCAGGCATGTACATGTATTTGTGTGTATAGTGCATGAGAGTGCACGTGTGTGTCTTATGTGTAAGCATGTCACATGCAAATGTCTGGCCAAACAATGCTTTGCTTACATAATTGAAGTGTTGGATTTTCCCATTTATTTCTGGTTTGGCAACTGAGTTACTTCACTCAGCCTGGAGGCCTGGTGCCAGATGAGGCCAATGTTTGTTCCCTGCCTTCTGCTTCATTCTCTTTGTCTTCAGCTACATCCAGTGGTGTTTGATAGTCATGTGGTGCTCACCACAGAAAGAATAGTTCACCTTGACAGAAGGTGCAATAATAATCTCATCTTGACATCGTCTGCAATAACATTTATGGATAATACATAAGATAAATATAACACATAATCAGATTAAAAGGAAATGTTACCTTTGCCTTAAGTACGGGCAACATCTACACACAGACTATACTGACAGCTGCACGGTTGCCTACTAATGGCCCCTTGAGTGTCCATTATCATCCATTCTGTGCTGACTCTAGTCCACTCATGTCTTCTTTATATATGTATAATGCTGAATGATAGTGGAGGGCTCATGTGTCACAAACTTCGCCAGATGCAGTTGTTACATTAAGTGGCATACAGTCGAATGTCAAATTAAAATTGATGCTGTGTGGGTGAGGATTGAGGGTGCTAATTCTGACTCGGGGAGGATGGTGATGGTGGAGAAGGAGAAGCCTTAAAACAGATCTTAAAGATAAGATGAAACAGAACACGATGAGAAAGGGCATACATAATGTAATGAAAAGAAATATACTGATGTATAAAAAGATGTGGAAAGATACATTTGAAGGCATTACTAGTTTCTTTTGTTGGTGTAGACTAGTCACATTATAAATATGGGCCCAATCAGTGAATCAAGAAAGATGTGAGCATGTCCACAGAGATACATCATGGAAACAGGCCCTTCACCCCATGGAGTTCACACAGACCATCGATCACCCATTCATTTGATAGCACAGAATGCTTTGGCATTATGTATAAATTTTTCTGTATGTATGTAAATGAACTAAAATGTATTTTCACATATATTTGGGATAGCACTTGAAACAAATTTCACTGTTTGAGCATTTCATCGTCTGTGAAATGTGTGGTTATTACATAAGAACCCTGAACGCGCAAGAACCAGATAAATGAATTTACTGAAATATTAGTTGAAAATAGACAATGTTGGTAGATAATGTTTAAAGAAATGAAACCCGTTTAAGCGGAATCTACTTATTTTAATTTAAACACTTTTTTAATGTGTGTTTTCTGTCTGCTTTTTTAAAAAACTAGATTCAGGACAGGAAGACAGTCCCAGTCACAGTGAGTCTACAAAAAATAATCCAGGTAAGTGAATCACCTGAAACTCAGCAATACACTTTGAATGTTCATTTCAAAAGGAAGTGATAAACCTGGTCCGCAGTGTTCCTTTCACTTCCTCACATCAACCCCATTTCATATCCCAGCTTGTGCTCTGCCCCTCTGTTCACTCCTCTCTTTTCCCGGGATTGACTCATTCTTCACAAAAGTCAGTGCTGGAGTGAACTGAACTGAACTGAAAGGCTCTGGTGTAAACACCGATAAAATGTTATTTTCCATTTGTAAAAAAATGCTAATAATAAAACAATGCAATCAGGGCACCTACCACTGTGTCATCGTGAGGCTGATATCCATTCAGGAAATTCAGCCCACCTCTGTGCAATGGATCTTCGAGATTGCTCAAGTTCAAACATTGAGTTATGCATGACCTAAAAATATGCCAAGAATCTCACAAAAACAACTAGCATTACAGGGTGGTGACAGCAATAAAGTAACAAGAACACACTAACCTAGAAATTTAATAGCATAACGGCATGCTTTTTTTAAAGCATTATGCAATCTAAAATCAATTGTACTTTGAGTAAAATATGCTGGTGATCATTTAATTACAAAACTGAACCAAGCCTATGGTTCCCTGACCCCTTAACGTAAATAGCTTGCTACAGAAGAGTTGTGTTTCCTGATAAATGGAAACTTGCTTGGACAACAATAGTTTTGGAACAGCTCCACTCTGTAAGTCTAAATGTTGGTTACAATCTTGAACCCTTTGGACTGTGCGATCAGCATTGTAGTCTTGGCAGCACAGATTAGTACACAAAATAACACATTAATTTGAAGAAGTCTGAAGAAGGGTCTCGACCCGAAACGTCACCCATTCCTTCTCTCCCGAGATGCTGCCTGACCTGCTGAGTTACTCCAGCATTTTGTGAATAAATCGATTTGTACCAGCATCTGCAGTTATTTTCTTATAACACATTAATCATATTGGTGTTGATTATGTCGGGGGGGGGGGGGGGGGAGGTGCTCTGAAGAGCAAAGTTTCAAGTCAATCAAGTCATTCAGTAATTCAAACATTGAACACTTCGAGGTACACAATGGAAATGGCTGGTGAAGTATCAGCAGTGGAAGACAATGAATCAACAGTCAGCACCATTCACTTCTGGTCATGAAACTTATCCAGCTAAGCACGTGACTAATCCCTGCTCTTCTCACTCTTCTCAGAGTGGATTCTCTTCACCATCTCTGCATGACCTTGCTCACAATGAAGAAGAGAGTAAGCAGTGGTGGTGGCTGCAGCAGCAGAGACATGTCCCCATGTGGCATACATTTGCTCCTGTCAGAGAATGATTTGCTCCAGCACTGTGTCACTCTGATCGGACAACATTCTGTTGAATTGAAGAATCTGTCAAGTCACCAAAACAGCTTGTTTCTCATGTGCAGTGTCCTATTTCCCTTGAAGGACTGCGAGCTGTCTGCTCACAAATGGCCTGTCTCTGCTCGATGGAGTATCTTTGTTCCATTCAAGCTTCAATCTCCTCCCGTGTGTCAGAGCAAGCTTACATCTTGTTGGATCAAAGTGAGACTGCACAGAAGCTGAATGGAGTTGTGTTGCATCTATCCTGTCTTCAGTCTGAAGAAGGGTCCTGACCTGAAACATCGACTGTCCATTCCCTCCACAGATGCTGCTTGACCTGCTGAGTTTCTCCAGCCCTTTGTGTTTTATGCAAGACTCCAGCATCTACAGTTCCTTGTGTCTCTGTCTTGCCTTACCACCAGCTCTCCTCTAAACCACTGGGCACTGGGTGACAGAATTGTGTCCGAACCCATGCACAAAATAAAATGTGATCTAGAGCGAAGAGGACATTGTCTCCTGGCTCCGCACTACTTTCTCTGAGAGCAAAATGCCATGTCATCCTCTGCATTTGCCCAAGTAGGAGTCACAACATTCCTACCACCTCCTGGTGAATGCGGACGAGTCTAGCCATGAGAGGCTCCCACTGTGATCCCTATTTAAATTCTCTGAGGAAACGTAGATATGTGTACCTACCCCCTAGTGAGCACAAACACCATGCTTCCTTTGTCTGGTGCAGCCTTTCAATATTCACCACTTCTCCCTGCCATCCTTCTAAATGAACTTACTCATCATGCCAGTCTTTAAGATGGTGCTGGGGGGTATCAAGGAACACACCACACTGTTCTTCATCATCTTACCCCTTCTACGTCCCTCCCTATCCTGTCTTCCCTGCTTCTCCAAGCAACGGTGCTCCAAGGAGTGGGAAACTGGAGGCTTGTCCTGAAAGTCCCCAACGGTGGAACAGAAGGTTGTGCCCAAGGCACAGTGTCCTGCTCGTGCAGGAATGTGGATGGTGATGAGTCGGTCCACTGGGTCTAACCAGAGGAGATGAAGTAATAACAATGAAACACTGAGCTGACCTGATCGGGTTGTTGTAGTCTCTGCTCATGGGATGTCTGGGTCTCTATGGATGCCTGAGGAAGGATGGGCTCCCCCAGACTAAACCCACCAGTCAAGCCTCTCCCAATGGCTTCTCCTCATCCTCAACCAAAATTGATGTAATGAAAGTAATGGAGTGACCCCTTTGTTATACCGTCTTTCGAGGTTGACCCTTGTGTGGAAGGAGATGGGGCAAAGTGTCAGTGATGATATCAGGGGGAGGGAGCGTAGGAGAGAGTGTGTTGAGACATGTGGGGAGAGGAGTGGGCTATTGGAGAGAGTGCTCTGTGAAGTGAAAGGGGGTATAGGAGAGAAGTTGTGATGTGAGGGGGCAGGGGTATAGGAGAGAGTGGGTTGTGATGTATGGGGAGGGGTTTAGGTGTGGGTTGTGATGTGAGAGGAGTGGGTTTGGGAGAGAGTGTGTTGTGATGTGAGGGGAGGGGGTTTAGGTGGGTTGTGATGTGATGTGAGGGGGTTTAGGCGTGGGTTGCGATGTGTGGGGAGGTGGTTTAGGTGTGGGTTGTGATGTGTGGGGAGGGGGTTTAGGCATGGGTTGTGATGTGAGGGGAGGGGGTTTAGGTGTGGGTTGCGATGTGAGGGGAGGGGATTTAGGTGTGGGTTGTGATGTGAGGGGAGGGGGTTTAGGTGTGGGTTGTGATGTGTGGGGAAGGGGTTTAGGAGAGAGTGAGTTGTGGTGTTAGGGGAGAGGGTTTGGATGTGATATCTGTATGAGCGTGAGGGGTATAGATAAATGAATTGTGTGCAAGTGTTTGTCAGTATTCCCGAGTAATTAACATTTTTCAATCGCTGTCTTAACCTAAAATGAAGCAAAAAAACCTCCAAGCTGACAATAGAGAATGGTGTAAACACTCAGCTGATCAGACAGCATCAATGGGGATGGAATCTGAATGACCTTTTCAAGTCAAGGATCCTTGGTCAGACCTGATAATGTGAGAATATCCCTCCCTGCAGATGCTGCTCAACCTGTTGAGTGATTACAGAATTTTCTGGGGGTTTTTTGTTGAATATTTGCTGTCAAAACACCGCTTTCTCCTTTAGCTGAGCATTGTTGTTCTTGCCATTGGAACACTGGGATTCTCAGAGAAAGACTGTTTAGTTTAGTTTAGAGATACAGCGCAGAAACAGACCCTTCGGCTCTCCGAGTCTGTGCCGACCAGTGATCCACACACACTAACGCTATCCTAAACACACACTAGAGACAATTTACAATGAACAATTATACCAAGCCTATTAACCTGCAAACCTGTACGCCTTTGGAGTGTGGGAGGAAACCGGAAATCTGGGAGAAAACCCACGCAGTCACGGCGAGAATGTGAAAACTCCGCACAGACAGCACCCATTGTCAGGATCTAACCCGGGTCTTTTCCGTTGCGCCACCCTTGTTGATCAACAGGAATAAAGTTCAGCGGGTGTTTGTGCCGATTTCCTGTTGCTGTTTAAATCTAAAGGGCCTGTCCCACTTAGGCGATTTTAAGGCGACTGCTGGCGACTAGGCTGTCGCCGACAGTTCACCGAGGTGTCGCGGGCATGATCGTGAGGAGTCTTCAAAGAATCGTAGCGGATCTCAGTGCATCGCTGAGAAATTAACCGGATTGAAATTTCTCGGTGACAGCTGGCTTGTTGCCAGATATCGTTGCTTATTGCGGGCGCTGTGGCATGCTGTCCCCCAGGTTTTCTAGGTTGGCGCAGATGCATTTAGAAGCACGTAATATTAAATTAAGTAATGTCATTTGAAGATACCATAAAATACTTGTGTTTAACCAATTTATTTACCGTCAGGACATTTGACAGGTAGATTGGAGGCGACAGTTTGACAGTCAGGTAAAAGCGTGGGAATTTCGCGATATTTATGGCCATCAGCGATTATATTTAAAGTAGGCTCCCAACCCAGATATGCAACCCAGAAACCAGATATGCATCTCCTGTACATTTTCATAGAATGCTCACACTCGCACAAAAATCCATTTAACCATGCTTAAAATTAAATTTCTTAATACCGCTATTAGTAAACTGGAAGTCAATCCAGTTTATGCCTTGTTACCGTGAAGCTTGGTTTTCAAGTAACCCGGGCAAGATGTTATATTTCAAAACTCTCAAGTAATTACAGACTTGTCAGTGATTTCAGCGAAAATTAGGATGCGGAGAAGCATTGATAAGCGTGGGAATTTTACGATGTTTCTGAAGACGGTGTAATCTCTTGGCCAGGTGCTAGTTTCACAAAAAAAGTAACTTGTATCGACCTGACTCGGCATTGTCGTGGTCATTGTCGTAGGGTAAAAGAAAATGTTGGCGATCTGCTATGACTTTGATAGTCGCCGGCAGTCACCTAAAAAAATCACCTAAGTGGGACAGGCCCTTAAGTGTGACTGCTTCACATGCTGACTGCAGTTCCATTTTGTTATCTGCTGCAGTTATTTGTGAGTCTGCTTATCCAAAGGATTGCAGTTCTCCCAACCAGGTTATTATCTCCAGAGATGTTTGCTTAAACATTTTCACTGCGGTCCCAAAAAAATGTGTTGCTTATTTATCAAAAACATTTTTTTGGCCCTTGACCCACTTATGTTTACCAAGATGTTCTATCTGGCATTGCAGAACTGTGTTTAAATGTGGAAGGAAATAAAAAACATTTAGATGATGTTTCCACATATATACTTTATTCATGCTGTCATGCATCATTAAAAAAGTACACACAAGTATTTTGAGCTTCCAAATCTATTTATGTGAACACAAAAAGTAGTGAGAAACGAAAATTGTATTTAATTCTAAACTTGCAACATAAAATTGAAATTGATTCAGCTCAACTGCGAGTGGATTTGCACACACTCGGATTCACGAAATGAATAGGCGATTTAATGAAAAAATGTATTTATATTTTTGAGAACTTTTGTAAGGATTTGAGTGTGTTCTGCCGGGCAAAACAGCAGATGCTTTTGTTGTCATGTTGTAACACTCACAAGCTTGTAATCCGATCCTTGAATTTTTGGGTGTGGAAGTACAAGTGAACATTATAAACTGGATTAAATTTTAATTAAATGTCAACTGACTGTGATTAATGCCATATACTTCTATCATTCTAGTTTTCTTGTCAATGCAGACCCCATTTTTTAATGTTCAAATTATCCGCAAATATGTGTTGAAGTATTTCCTCTCTCTTTCCAGCTTTGACATGCTGCATATATGAAAGAAAGTTTAAGTGTTTTTCCATGTTTTTTAACCAAGAATAATTCTTGATGAAAGATATTAAAATTAATTATTCCAGTACTCCTTCACTCTCCAATGATTTTGATAGATCCATTTGCACTTAATCATCCTCTTTAACTCACCTTTGCATGGCATTCAGTGAGGAAGACATGGCTGATTCATTTTCTGCTCTCCAGTTACACCTCGCTAATTTCTCAACTTGCTAAGTGATTTTTTTCCAGCTTCCAAATAAAAACAATCTTTGGATCATTTTTTATTCATCTGTTCACAGAGTTGATGTGATGTCTTCTAATTTCCCCAATCTGTTCTCCCCAGATCCCTGCTTAAAATATCGAAAGGTGTGCTACCACAGGAACTGTGATTCATGTATTTAAGGATTTAAAAAATTGCAATTCTCTCTCTATCACTTTACACAGAGCAAAGAATAGTGCAGCCAACAATGTCCACACCGAACATGTTGCCGTATTACACTAAACTCTTTTGCTTCCAAGTGATCCATATCCCTCTCTTCCTTGCCGATCCACATGCCTATCCAAAAGCAACTTAATGCCATTACTTTTCCAGAACCAGAGGTCACAATTTAAGAATAAGGGGTAGGCCATTTAGGACTGAGATGAGGAAAAAACTTCTTCACCCAGAGAGTTGTGAATCTGTGGAATTCTCTGCCACAAAAGGCAGTGGAGGCCAATTCACTGGATGTTTTCAAGAGCGAGCTAGATTTAGCTCTTAGAGGGCTAAAGGAATCAAGGGATATGGGGAAAAAGCAGGAATGGAGTACTGATTTTAGATGATCAGCCATGATCGTATTGAGTGGCAGTGCTGGCTCGAAGTGCCGAATAGCATAATCCTGCACCTATTTTTCCATGTTTTCTGTTTATCTGCCTCCAACACCATCCTTGGTGGAGCATTCCAGGTAACTCTCCATCCTGCTCCCTGTCTAAAAACCTTGCCTCGCACATCTCATTGAAACTTTGTCCCTATCACCTTAAAGCTATGCCCTCTCGTCTTTGACATTTCCACTGGTGAAAAGGTTCTGGCTGTCTATCCTATCTATGCCGCTCATAATTTTTCCAAACTTCTATCAGGTGTCCACTCAGCGTTCTAAAAGCATCTATTCAGGAAATGTTTCAAATTGACAAATGCTGTCTTTTTTGAAAAAAATTATGTTTGATCCATCTATTTATCTTTAACTTTGAAATGGCAACAGTTATGTAAGTATTCCCTGTGAAGGATGTAGTCAGCATAAATGGGCGTTCAGGTGTGTGACTGTAGCTGGTGAAGGATGGCACTGACTGCACACGTAGCAATCACCAAGCAACCCCCTCTCCACTCCTCCCTAATGACCCAGGAGTATTCATCAAGCAGAAGGCCTTCCAGTGTGTCAGGATGCAGCTGCCGTGCAGTTGCGCACAAGATTCCCGAGCTGATGCCACGATGCTTTTATCTTTCCGCAATCTACCCTCCTTCTTCCCTTAACACCACAAAGCAACAGGCAATAACCACTTACAATGGGGCTGATGACACCCATGAGGACCCAACTAATGAGAAGCCAAGAGCAATGCAGTGAAAGCCAGATGTGGCGCTAAGCAAGCCATGGGCAGAATGCAGTTAGGTGGCAGTTTAGAGGTGGAGGGGCCTTCAGTGGCACAAGCCTGGGTCACCATGAATGGTCACAATGTACTGCATAAAGTGCTGGAGTAACTCAGCGGGTCAGGCAGCATCCCTGGAGAACATGGATAGGTGACAATTTGGGTTGAGATCCTTCTTCAGTCAGACCCAAAATGTCACCTATCCATCTTCCCCAATGATGCTGTCCGACCTGCTGAGTAACTCCAGCACTTTGTGTCATTTTGTAAATAAGTGTCTATAGTTACTTGTTTCTACAATGTACTGTGCCCTGCACAATTATGCACAGCAGTTGGCTTTGAACATGTCAGAGAAACAAGATGTGGAGCTAAACAGTTCTGAGAAGGTGGAATATAATGCAGCTAAACAACGACAGTTGCACCCATTTCTGCCCTGAACTGCCTCATAATTCCAAGGTCTAGCAGTCCAACCTTTTGATAACCCAATGCAAAGCTCACATTTCCCTTACACCAATGCTACTACCTACAAAGCAGTGCCCCATTGCTCTGCTTCAGATGATGTCTCACCATTCATCACACATAAAATTGCCACTTGCATGGCAACAACCAGAAGTTGATAATCCAGGCAGGGAAAGAATTTATGAATGTCCCAAAACCATTACAGAAACTGAACCAACCTAACACTGTGTTTCACAGCCATGTGCAGACCCTGGTGCTGCCATAAACCATGACTGTTCATCTTCCAAACTTCTGGTGCAACTGCTGTGACCTCACCTGAGGATAATCAGGCTGCTTGGTCATCTGCCTGCTGAAATCCTTGTAACAGATCCTTTGAAGCCACGTTGGTCATTGAGACTCATGGCAGTGGACTGGGCATTTACTGAGAACAACATGAGCCACACCCCACTTCCAAGTCCCCTGTCTCATCGGCTAGTCACACTTCTCCCTAGTCAATCCCCCCGGAGAACACGTTGCTACTGATCAATGGTGCACTGAATGGTCAAAAATTGGGTTTATTTCATTTCATTTTGAGTTGCATGAATAGGGTGCAGCTCGTGGGGAACACCAGCCATGCAGGTAGCTGTTCTTTTTATGGAGACGAACCTGTTACAGCAACATCATGCCACTGGCGCTCATAAGAGAGACTTTAGAGACACAGCGTGGAAACAGACCCATCGGCCCACCAAGTCTGCACAGATCGGGAATCACCTCATACAATAATACTGTCTCAATGAGAACACCACTAGTGACAATTTACAATTTACAGGAACCAATTACCTTACAAACCTGGACGTTATTTGAAATGTGGGAGGAAACCGGAGCACCCAGAGAAAACCCACGCAATCACAGGGAGAACGTACAAACTCCATACAGACAGCAACTGTAGTCAGGATTGAACCCGGGTCTCTGGCGCTGTAAGGCAGCAACTCTACCGCTGCACCACCGTACAGACCTTCCAATCTGTTGGCAAAAATGGCCTGTCGGGCTTATAATGGCTGCAGCTATCACTGCATTGGCTGTGCATACTGCACTTCCTTCTTATTCTCCTTCTCAGCACCTGAAAAGACTCATTACCTGCTCCTTTTCTTTGCCGCTGCTCATGTGTTTACTTGTCTGCCTCACATGGTGTCACTTTTTTACATCCAGATATTTCCTGGGTGCATGAGCCAACTCCCAAGGCAGTTGTAGACATTAATTTATGTCCCATTGTTCTTTTGTCTGTTAACTGAATTAAATTCCAGTCGTTCTTTCAAAGGACTTATCGTTTGGTGTTGGCAACTCAGTCAGGTTTTATGGCGTGTCTTGCTCCGAGAAGCAAGCTTCAAAAATGGTCTCCTGGAACAGGTCTCTTGATATGTTGGGAAAAAGACTCAGTTTCCGACCCTTTAAGTTATTTATGTATCAGCTCTCTCTTTGGATCTTTAATGCCACCGATGCGACTGACCCCATAATATTCATGCCATTGATCTTCACTCTCTCCAGGTCACGATCCTCCAAATGCAAACCATTGGCTCACCAAGGTTACTCTTCCAGAACCTTCCTTCTTTCTAGTGATTCCCAGGCTCCACCACCGCAGACTGCCAGCGTAGCTAAATTTGGACCTGACCCCTTTCTAATTCACAGTCCTGCCTCCGTCCTCTGATGTATTATTCCCCTGAATAGACCTGGTCCTAGACTCAACTCTTCTCTCTCGCCTGGCCTGTAATAGCAAATAACACCTCTTGTCTAAGGCCCTGGTTCTCAGCTGCCAGTGAATGTTCAGGCAGCAGGTTCACACCAGCTTGCGATCAAAGGCAACCATGAATTTCAAGCTGCTGGTTCTTCAGTGACCAATAAACTCAAGCATCTGGTTTGTGCCGATCACAACCTTAGGTGTGCAGCCTGAACAGATCTCTGCTCCCATCTCCCCAACTGCTCATGTTTCTTTAGTGCTTTAGTTTCTTATGAATCATTACTTTGAAAACTTAACTATCCGCCTCACATACCCCATGTCTCCCATCCACCATGTCTCCCATTCACCAGCACAGTGTGAGCTTTGTGGCTTCTATGACAGCATAACCTTGGGGAATCTGTCTCCTTCACAAGGTCACTGCCAGCAGCCTGCACCAGCTCTGGTGAGATGCTTAATTGTCACTGTGCTGGAGAATGAAAGATAGGAATTAGAACTCTCAAAGTGCGAACATCCTCTGTTCATTACATCCATGATCAATAATGCACTGAGTGATTTGCAGCCAAATCTGCTGACGGTTCAAAACTGGATGGGAAGACAAGTTGTGTACGTATAAAATTCTTAAAGGATTGAACAGGCTAGATGCAGGAAAAGTGTTCCCCATGTTGGGGGAGTCCAGAACCAGGGGTCACAGTTTAAGAATAAGGGGTAGGCCATTTGTGAATCTGTGGAATTCTCTGCCACAGAAGGCAGTGGAGGTCAATTCACTGGATGTTTTCAAGAGAGAGGTTTATCTCTGAGGGCTAAAGGAATCAAGGGATATGGGGAAAAACTGATTTTAGATGATCAGCCATGATCATATTGAATGGTGTTGGCTCGAAGGGCCAAATGGCCTACTCCTGCACATATTTTTCTATGTTTTCTATGTTTCCATGTGAAGGATGCACAGTATTTGTAAAGGGATAAAGAGATCTAATGAGGTGGGTAAAGATGTGTCAGGCTGAGTGTTATTTGGGGAAATGTGAAGTTATGCAGAATCATAGGAGGATTTGAATAGCAACATTTTGATAAGACTTGGTAAACACAAATTTACTTTTGGAAAACCATAGTGGTGCTGCTGATCTTACTGTTATTTGCTCAAACACTCTAAAACCACTGTCCTATCAATAGATTCTAGCATTTTCCCAATACTGACGATAGAACCAAAATCTGGAGTAACTCAGTGGTTCAGGCAGCATCTCGAGAAAAGGAATAGGTGATGTTTCACCTTGTGAAAAATGCCGCAGCATTGGAAAGAGGACCATGGATTTTGGGAGCTGCCACGGATACCCTTCAGGTTGAGGTCATGTCAATGCAAAACAAAATGCTTGTGCACGTGGAAGCCATTTCCAGAGATGGGAGCTCATTGTTCCCTATGTGAAAGTGGTGGCAGATCCATTTCCAAAGCTTGGGGTGCCCACCATGATGGAGCGACTGGTGTCTGGTATGATAAATCCTGTAGCCACATTTAGTCAAGACCTCAGTGTTGCAGCAGAACTCAAAACACTGGCACGTAGTCCAAGCACTCTGATATTTTTCCTCTTTCCACTTCCTGTTATACTTGTGTACAGTTTGATTGTCGTCATGTATGTATAAGTTGACTGGATTGCACTCAAACAAAAAATTTCACTATATCTTGGTGGACACCTCGCAACTTACAGGACTTGAAGGATCTGCTGCTAATGTTTTGGTGCCAGATACCACAGGACACCTGCAGGGGTCTTGTGGGGTCCATGCCTCGGCGGGTCGGCGCTGTTTTGGCGGCACATAGAGGACCAACAGCATATTAGGCAGGTGGTCATAATGTTTTGGCTTATCAGTGTATGTAGGCAATGAACTTTATGTATTTGGTTGGAAATGTTTATTTTTCGGTGTGGTTCATTTTGGCTATATGATGGTCAGTAACAGGTTTTACATTTTATAGTATGTCATCTTTGCTGGCAAGCCAGCATTCATTGCTCACCTGTTGTCGTCATCGTGGCTATTCCTCGAGGTCGAGGATGTTGGTCTACGTTCCGATGTCAGAACGAAGCCGCCTGTGCGTGTGTTTGTTTAACGTGTACTTGATGTTGCACTCCAAGAAGCACACGGTCCTTCACAAATCAATCAACTAATTCCAATGGCAAGGGAACGAAAACGATTGGAGCTGATAGATTTGTTGCTGTCTTCATCCGCCTTCACAGCCGTTGAGTTCATGATAACTTCGTCCGCCTGGTCCGCCGTTGAGGTCTTGTACGTTGGATCGTTCTTAGTCTGGACCCTCATCCTCGACCTTACCGCCATGGGAAGCTAGTGCATCCAACGGCATCGCTCTCGGACTTATGGGGGCACGTAAGCCTCTTCACCACAACAAGGTGAATGATCCAAAGAGGTGCTCATCTGTAGTTGCCCTTGAGAAGATAGTTTAGTAAGCTACCTTCTCGAGGTACGGGACTCCATTTGTTGTATGCTTTCCCACCAAGCCACCAGAGCGGGAGGAAGAGGATGAATGGAGGTTTGAGGCTGTAGGTACTGGAAACACACTTTAATTCAATCTGGCAGGCATCTTGACTACAGTATTTGCTCTGCATGCAGCAGGCAAGCACAGATCCTGAGAGTTACAGATCAACCTTTGAACACATTGATGAAATAAGAACTTCCTGATCAAGACATTTCTAATGTGTATATACAATAACTAGTAACTTTATGTTATTGTACTTGGATTGTTTGTGGAAGGATTTCAATGCTCAGTTAATGCCCTTTTTTAACTGTGGAGTTTTGATCAATCCTGCGTGCGTTTTTGCAATGGAGTTCAGTGTAATAGGACTCCAATGTGTCGAGTTACTACCAATCACTGCTAGACAATGTTTCCAGGATTGTGGTTACCTACTTTTTTTTCTGTCCAATTTTCTCCTTCCTTCACCCGAAGGCAAGAACTCACTTTGGGATATGGTTTCATGGCACTCATTGCCTTCTGGTATTTTATTGAAATAGCCACTATTACAGAGGAATGCATCAGGGAGTGGGAAGTCAAAAATATAATTTGATTTCTGAGGTGCAACGTGACGTTCTGAAAATATCTGCATTTTTGATAATTGGCCAGGTTGGTTTAATACAATACAATACAATACAATACAATATATCTTTAGTGTCATTGTACCCAGGGGTACAACGAGATTGGGAATGCGCCTCCCATACGATGCAATAATTTAAGTAATTTAGACAACAGCAACCCAACGAAACGAAACAATTGTAATAGTTTTAGACAGGGTAAAGTGCAAGTTGATCTATGCGTTGTGGCCATCCGGCTCAGCAGGACCGGTTCATAGCAGCTATGGCCCTGGGGATGAAGCTGTTCCTTTGTGAGGACATCAGTCTGAAGAAGGGTGTCGACCCGAAACGTCGCCCATTCCTTCTCTCCAGAGATGCTTCCTGCCCCGCTGAGTTACTCCAGCATTTTGTGTCTACTGTTGGTTTAATGTTATTTGACTATTGAGAGAGGGCATCACATTTGAGGCTAGATTTCATAACAGCTCATGTGTGGGCATGTATTCTTGCATGCACGCATGCATTCACATTCATGCAAGCACACACATGTGCACTTGTGTACACACTCATGTCATGTACACACCTGAATTCACAATTGAACAGAATGATATTTAAGTTGTACCACCATCCTTCAGTCACATCATCACAAAAGGGATCCACAGACCCTCTGGTTAAAAATAACTCATTACCGCACTCACTCACGCACTTGCTCACAACAAATGTTTTAGGTAATACGAAGCTGGCATTTCATTTCACCTGATCTCAGAGTTCCTGGATTGTTCGCCCTTAGACAATGACACGTATTCTGTATGGTATGACTAAAGTTGAAAAATAGGTTTCAATTCTCCAAAAAAAATCTTCTGGTTTGGCTGCTCTTCGCAGCTGGTCCAAACATCGGTGAATCAATTCGAGAAAAGGAATGGTTCCTTCATTAACTCTCTGTCTGCAATGTCGACCTAACCAAGAAGAGCCTAAACACTATACTCTTTGTGTACCGAGGAAGTTAGGTTAAACAATGAAGCGTTAAGCCCTTTGGCCCTTAGCTAGTAATTTTACAGTCTGCTTTTAATTATCTAGTGCAGCCAGCAATGTGTATCTGAGTATTTTTGAGTTTCAGGAGCTTTGACTGTACTTCAGAAAGGTTTTGATCCTGCACTTTTGCTACCAAGTTTAAAATGTGCAAGTGATTGGAACTGCATATAGAGATCATAAACCTCATTTACAAATAGCTATGAAGCAAGAGGAGCTGCCTCAAGAAGGCAGCATTGATTGTCAATGATCCCCACCATCTGGGCCTTGCCTTCTTCTCACTGCTACCATTGGGCAGGAGATAAAGAAGCTTGAAGGCCCATACTACCCAGTTTCAGGAACAGTTGTCTTCCTGCAACCATCAGGTTCTTGAATTAACCTGCACAGCCCTAATCCTACCTCAGCAATGGAACACTGCCGACCACCTCTTGCACTACCATGGATTTGTTTTGTATTTATGTTTTCAACTAACGTCTTGGCTTTATGCCCAGTATTTTCCTTTCCACTGTCTTGTTGAATTTATGTGTAATTGATTTTTTTTTTTTGTGTGCTCTCTGAGTTGTGATACCTATATTTCACCATATTGGTGCATCCAATAATAAAATCGACTTGACTTCGGGCATTCAACATTCTCCATGCATTTTTCCTTAAATACTTGCAGAAAAAAATATGATAGATAATAGGTCCATGATTTAAGTGTAGTGGCTGTTATGTTGGGTTTGTATTTTACTACCCATGGTATGTCTATGAACTGGTCTTCAGTTGAGAGTGGAAGATGGAAAGGTAGGACTGTTCTCCCTGGAACAGAGAAGGGTGAGATACCTTCCAATAAACGGTTTGGAAATGATGGAAGAGTTTGACCATTTAGATATAGAAAGTGGAATAGATTAAAAAGCAGAGGATGAGTAGATCATAAGTATGTCTACAGGTTCCCCTCTATCACCTCTCTCTATCACATCCTCAAAGAAGTCAAGCAAATTTATCAAATTTGATTTACCTTTCATAAATCTATGTTGACTAAGTTTGATTATATTCAGCTTTCCCAGATGATTTGTTATTTTCTCTTGTTCGGAAATTAATAACTGACCAATTTCCATTCGCAGCATTGAATATAAAAGTTCTATCACCCTCTGTAAGTGGAACTGATTCCAAGCTTCCCTCTTGAAAGACCTGGCTGCAATTTTACAACCATGCCTCAATCTCCTCAACCAGCAGTTGTCTCTCTCCATGTAACCCAGCTGTACCTTTGATATAATATTCTTTCTGAATTCCAGAAAATGTAACCCTAACTTGAGTAATTCCTTCCCATAATTTAACACTTGGATTCCAGGGATCATGGATGACTCCTTCACTCCATTCCACACTCCCCAAGGTCAATTCATCCTCTCTGTAAAAACATAAAGCCTACAACTGCACATAGTTTACTATCTTGAATCCCACACCTAATCCTCTCTTAGCCTGTGATTACTTTCTGAATTGCATTTTAGTTATCTATTTAAAAACACCGCAACGTCTGTTTGTGTTGAAATCGCTTCTAGTTTTTAACTATTTAGAAAATGTTCTATTTTATCCTGTTTAGATTCAGAATTGGTGACCTTGCACTGAAATCCATTTGCCACAATTTTGATCATTTGCTCACTCTATTAATGCTTCTTTGTCAATTTTTGCTTCTATCTACACTCTTACATTGCCATCTGTCTTGGTGTCATCAGTAAATTTGGATCCGTGACTTTCTATTGCATCATTTAAGTCATTTATAAATATTCTGAAAAGATGAAGAGACAATACTGACTTTCTCTGCCATGTCCTACCAAAGTGCATAAGATTTAATCAATTAATATCTTTAATAATACATCTCTCCCTCTTTTGTGAGAGATTTTGCTTTGGAATCCCATATAAAATAACATTATGAGATGATCCTATGAAAAAACATCCCATGACATGATTAATTTACACCTTCAAAACATTAAATCACATTTATCTGGCATGATTTATTCTTTGCAAGATCACACTGTCACTGATCCAACTGAAAACTTTTAAAGTGTTATGTTTCTCAAAAAGGAAATGAAAGGGAAGAATCAGGGAAAGAAAGAGCTGGCATGTTGAAAGGTCTTCTTCCTTGTGGTAGGTTTTTTATAATTCTATGCTTTCTGTGATGTGTGTGTACTGTGAAAGTGTTTTAGAGTTAGTTAAGCACTTTTGATGATTGGAATGTACTGAGAGAGGCAAAAGGTGCCTCAAAATCTCAAGAACAGCAGAGATAAATGATAAAATAAATAGACTTTGTGGGTGATTTTTGGCTGAGAAAACTCCTCAACTCCTTTGAATAGTGCCATGGATTTGTTTTATACATCCACCTGAGAAAGCAGTCAGAATTTCAGTAAGATCACATCCTGATCATATCTCCAACAGTGGAGGGCCCCCACAATGTCAGCCTGGCTGAAGTCTCTGTATTGCAGCTTAAACTCATTATCATCAGCCTTGAAAGTAAGTGTTTTTACTGTTTAAGCAAAGCTGGTCTGGTATAATTAAAATGTCAATGTGCACTCAAAACTCTGTTAAATTTTGAAGTGTATGATTAGTTACATTAATGGCTCATAGAGTCATGTTCTCTGAAGCAGGCCCTTTGGCTTAACTTTTCCATGCTGACCAAGAAGCTCCATTTAAGCTGCTTTCATTGGCCCATATCCCTCTGAACCTTTCCGAACCATGTACCTATCCAAATATCTCTCATCCTAAAGCTATGCCCTCTAGTTCATGATTCCCCTACCCTGGAAAAAAGACGCTGTGCTTTCACCCTATCAATTCCTCTCGTGATTTTATACACCTCCATAAGATCACCCTTCAGCCACCTGCATTCCACAGAATAGTCCTAGTCTACCCAACCTCTTCCTGCAGCCCAGGGCCTCAAGTCCTGGCAACAGCCTCTTAAATCTCTGCATCCTTTCTAGCTTAATGACATCTTTCTTATAGCAGGGGGACCAAAACGGAACATAATACTTCAAGTGCAGCCTCACCAACGTCTTGTCCAACTGTAACAACATCCCAACTGCGAAACTCAGTTCCCTGATTGCTGAAGACAGCGTGTCAAAAGCTTCTTCACCACCCTATCTATCTGCAAAAGCACTTTCAGGGATTATGTAGTTGTACTCCTAGATCTCTCTGCTCGACAACACTCCCCCTTACTTTGATTTTAGAGTCACTGTAAGCATTTGCAAATTGGGTGCTCTCTAGTGAATGTGAAAATTGAACCACTCATCATTCTTAAAATCCAAAACATCCATTGAACTCTTCCTTGCATGTTGGTTTGGAGATGATTATTAACATGTTAAATGGACAGATTGGTTTGGGTAATGCTCTCAAATTATATGTTTATTTAACACGTTTATGAATGTTCCTAAGTGTTGAACACCTGGAAAGCAATGCTGTTAAACTTAACGACATCATATAAACTCTGCATTTTTTTAATCAATCTCACAGAAAAATTGGTAGTGTCTGGTAATTTGCAAGTTGATCCACCTCTGTTATTAAATATACAGCCCTTAAATTGCCATTCTCTTCTGTTGTCAATTTTGCTGAGGTCATTGAAGGTGTGGATCAAAGGTCTTTGATACCTTGTCCAAGAGTGTATTCACCCAAGAGTGAATGTTGACAGGCTGCCCAAACAAACAGGCATCACAGTCAGTTCTGATCCCATCTTCCCCAATGCCATATGCACAGACTTTTCACCAAGGGAATCACATGTATAAACCATAACTGAGTTATTTAATTGGGGTATTAACTATTTTGGCACAGGAATCTTGAGATAAATTGCAGCAACCACATCACAATACCAACTAGAGCCTCAGTTGTCACAGGCTCAAAACCAGAAGACTTGTAGCTTATATTATACAACCATGCGATCTGCAAATGGGATCATAGTTTTCCTTCATGAAGTCTCTGAATGGTACAAGTGCATATAATTAATCAGCATTAAAGGGGGACTTTCAACTGACATCTAGATCCTATTTGATGCAATCATTGAATGAACTAAATTAATACAAAATATAATTGCGAAAGGAATTCATCATGAATAAACATTCAACAAAATAATACTATTGATCTCAAGAAGGGACACATCACCCATTCCTTCTCTCCAGAGATGCTGCTGGTCCCGCTGAGTTACTCCAGCTTTTTGTGTCTATCTTCGGTTTAAACCAACATCTGCAGTTCCTCCCTACACTATTAATAATAATGTCCACTTGCTGATAATACTAACAAGTCTAGTGCGAAATAATGAAAGGTGTAATCCTTAAAATTCAGGATATGGATATATTTTATCCAGTCATTTTTTTCTGGAACAGATCAAAATTATTGCTAATTAAATCAATTGTTGAACTGGTAATGTAAATTAAAGTATAAATATTTACATAAATGTATTCCATTCATTCTAATAAAATGTATGTATGCAAAGATGTAACATACAGAAAAGGGCATTGCTTTTGTTGTCAAAAACTTTATGTTGTACATGGAATTGGTAAAAGCCATATCTTTAGATTGCCTCTACATCTTTCTTGTTAATGGGGCAACCAGACCTGCAAGAGACCCTCATGTTGATTTAAAAAAAGGAGAGTGTGAACAAAAGTGAGTTTCAAATGCAAGTGTAGAATTATCTTCATAGCAGATTAAAGCACTCGACACTCAATTAAACTATTGCCGCAACTGTGCCAAAAATCGATTTTACTGCAGAATCATTACCACCAGGGTTCAAGTACAGAGGCAGGAATTGTCATGTCCTCCGTGCAAAAAATGGAGAGCAATTTAGATGTACAGAAAAGACAGGAAATATTACCTCAGGCAAGAAGCTTAGTGCATCATTCAAATGTTGAATTTGACAGTGAGGCCCAGGTTAAGTATGAATAACTGTGATGAGTGTGCCAACAGACATAAGAACAGGAAGACTATTCAGTCTTTCCAGCATTTTTGTGAATTTGTTTTTACTCAATTCTATTCAGTCCATCAACTTGGTTCACCTTAAATAAGATGATGGTATACCCATATTTTAGTCCATCTACTACCTTGGCTTCATATGCTTTTATTAACCTGTTTGGTATTATTAATCTTAATTGGTTTATGCTTATCAAACGAGGTGGCATCTTTGCTTAAGGTTAATATTACAGTGTTAGAACAAGGAGGATCAAATGCACACTTTATTTGGTTGGAGGTGCTTAACAATAAAAGATTTATGATGCTACCAGGTGTATTTTTAGCCACTCAAAGAGCAGGCAGAGGAGACTTGGAGAGAAACGACTGGGAGGTGAAAGTATAGAGTAATAAGAATGGGAGACTGTGACCACTCAAACTGGATATAAAGTGATTGGAAGAGAAAAGGAGGAATTTTTAAAGTACACACGGAAGAATTTTTGAGGGAAGTTGGCAGTGCTATGTGTTATATCTGGACATGGGGAACAAAGTTAGTCAATTGGATAATGCGACACTTGATGAACACATTGAGAATAGTTTTATATGATTTAGGTTGGTTGCGAAAGAGGACAAGAAGTAATGGAGAATCAATGTAGAATCAAATTACCAGGTGCAAATCACGATTTTTCATCCCAAAATAAAAGGGAGCAAATCATGCATATGTACCATACTGCAATTTCCTATGCTAATTAAGAGTCTAATTTTATCTGGAGTTTAATACATTATTGTGCTTTTTTCTTCAATTATATTTAATGTTGCGGTGCAGTAAAAGAAATGCACACCACCACACCAAAAACTGAACAGAATTGTGACAAGTTATTTCTTTAAATTGGCTTTTGTGATGTCACTTTATGAATATGAAATCTTTTAAAAAAACCTTTTGACAACAATTCTTTCAAATTGCCAGATGAACACATTGATTGGATGAACCAAAGTTGCAAAATTCTGTTGTCAGCAGTGACAACAGAAAGCTAAGATATTCAAAATGTTTCTGGGCTGTGCGTTTTTGTTGCGGATCAACCCGTCTTCACCATAATTATTTCCCCAGTGGAGTTGCTGCTTCAAATTCAGACAAATCTGTCTCCTTGTTCTCCTTCCTGTTGTCTTTTGAAGTTTTTTTGTGTCTTTGCAGCAACCATTTTTTTCGTCACCCCAGTGCACTTTTCAAAATGAGCTCAACCCAAAGATGAATTAGCTAATGAGCTGATCTGCAAATTTTTAAGGCATGCGTTTCACAGTGGTTCAGATTTCTTTGCAATTATTGAGGATATTAAGTGCCACTGACACTGTGCATTCTAGTTGGGCTCTAGTACAAACCTAGTACTTAACTATTTATTTCACACCACCAACACACATAAGAGAATAAACTAGCTAATGAACTAGCCTATAGGGATGAAATCCAAAGGCTGGCAGCATGGTGTTCAGTGAACAATCTGGTCCTGAACTCCTCCAAAACAAAGGAACTTATAATTGACTTTAGAAAAACCAGTGGAGATTACGACCCACTCTACATCAATGGGGTCTGTGTGGAAAGGGTACCAGCTTTCAGGTTCCTGGGTACGCACATCGCAGAGGATCTTACCTGGTCTACCAACACCATCACCACAGTAAAGAAGGCACAGCAGAGACTCCACTTCCTGAGGATCCTCAGGAAAACCAACCTGCAGGAGAAGCTCATGTTGTCCTTCTATCGCTGCTCCATCGAGAGTGTGCTGGCATACTGTATAACCACATGGTATGCCAGCTGCTCAGAAAAGGACAGGAAGGCCCTTCAGAGGGTCATCACGACGGCCCAGAAGATCATCGGCTGCTCACTGCCCTCCCTGGAGCACCTGTTCAGCCTACGCTGCCTCAGTAGAGCAGGCAAAATAATAAAAGATCCATCCCACCCCGGCCACCGTCTGTTTGTTCATCTGCCCTCTGGTCGACGTTTCAGGTCGATCAAATCCCGAACAAACAGACTTAAGAACAGTTTTTACCCCAGGGCCATACGAGAACTGAACACTACTTTTGCACTAGGCAACACCGTTAAAAAATCTTGTACTTAATATAATTGTATTTAATTGTATTTATGTATTTATTTGTTTTTGCATTTATTGCATATATGTTTGTACGCACCGTCAGGATTGGCTATTTTTTAATTTCGTTGTACTCGTTGCAATGACAATAAATGAATATTATTATTATTATTATTATTATTATTATTATTATTATTATTATTATTATTTAGTTTAGTTTAGAGATACAGTGTGGAAACAGGCCCTTCGGCCCACCGAGTCCACGCTGGCTAGCGGTCCCTATTCACCAGCACTATCCTGCACACATTTTTACAATTTTTACCAAAACTAATTAAACTACGAACTTGTATGTTTTTGGAGTGTGGGAGGAAACCGGAACACCCGGGGAAAACCCACACAGTGACAGGAAGAATGTACAAACTCCGTACAGACAGCACCCATTGATTGTCATGATTGAACCCGGGCCTCTGGCACTGTCAGGCAGCAACTCTACTGCTGTGCCACAGTTCTTCAACCCATAGTTGAAGAAATAAAAATTATTGTACCTTCATAATTAACATTTTGGCTTTTCTTAATTAGATCAGGTTATGTTGCACAAATACTATTTTTCTCACTTGAAATGTAAAATAATAACTTGTAGAATCAAAAATGACATCCTGTCTTACAACTGCACAACATTGTTTTCTAAAACACCCATCGTTAGTCATCTTCACTCTACCTAATCTATTTTGCTGCTTGTATTCTATTACAAAATAGAAAATGGTATCTAGCTAGATAAAAGCATTTAGTATTTCCTATCTGTTTTGGGGCATCCTTTCATATCGATTAAACTCTCGTGTGGAATAGCAAAGTATTTCACAAGCACATAATTGATTTCCATTCTTTATTTGAGTCAAACACAAAATGCTGGAGGGTCTCAGTGTGTCAGGCAGCAAATGGACAGACACGTTTCAAGTCGGGATCCTTCTGCAGCCTCTTATGGTCCCAACCCAAAGTGTGTTCTGTATATCCCCTCCTCAGATGCTGCCTGACTCGCTGGGTTCTTCAGAGGCTTGTATTATGCTCATGATTCCAGCCTTTGCAGTCTCTTGTGTCTACATTCTTAATTATTTGGGCTACAGTAGGTACTTGAGTTTCAAAGAAATAGAAACCCTGTTCTATTTCAGCTGACTTGCAAGTCTTTACATGGGAGAAGGTTGGAGATGGAATGGAAATCCACATTTGTTTTTGAATCCATTCAGTGAGAGTCCAAACCTCCAGTGCCCTGTATATTTGGTCAGTAAGGTTGTTGTACTTCAAATCTGCTAATTATTTACAAAATGACTTTTCTCTGCCTCTGTTTATTCATATAAAACTCAAGAACTATTCTAAAAGGTGCAGTAATTTTTTGAGTAATTAATAACAACTTATTATCTTTTCTCCTTCTCTTTTAGCATACCTAGAGGACAACTTTATAAAATCAGGAGTCTTCAGCATTGGAGAACTTATGCGAGTATCGCGAAGTAAGTGTTCTGGGTCATTGACATTAATCTTAGAGAGTTAGTTACTTATTTTATAATTGGCCAAAATTGTGGTGGTATCACCCATCACAAACTGGTTGAGATAAAGCAGATTCGTTTTCATGTCACATAATGTGCTTCACTGTGATATATCACTATATATATTTCAGCTCAAAATAGTCTTGAAGATCTGTTTACTCTGTAGAGATGGTGGGATATAAAGTCATCTTCGTGTACTGCCACTGAGCAGGCACAGTGATATGGGCATCGACATGATTAGTAAAGATTATTTTTCACATATATCATATCAGCAAAACGTATTGGAGAGAGTGATATTTCAGAAGATCCATTGTTCTGCAACAGAGAGTATCACATAGTGTTCCAGTAATGTGCATTTTATGAATTATTTACTTTGCATAAGTTTGCTGCGGACTACAAAACAGAATATGTAACTCAACCCAACCGATTTATCACTATGGATCTACTTCTTCATTGATTTAGGGAAACTGGAAATATGGATTCCATATCATTCCATGTCTATCCAATGACAGAAAGAGTTGCTGATTGACTTTTACAACATTTTGTACAGAACCACATTTTTCTGATCATGGATGGTGACTTTTCAATTAAAATTGAATTTTTCAGAAAACCCGTATGAACAGAAGTGTAACATATTCCCAAACTCCAGCATAAATTACAACAATTTTAAGTTAGTGAAGCAGAACAACACAGACTATTTTAACAAGAATTTATTAATTATTTTTGGATATCAAAAAATTTATTTCTGTTGGAACTTCTTCTCTTTCTGCTCAGGATGCATTCTCTGGAATGAGAGCTCTCAGTGCAAAGAGGAGTAATTATAACATTATGTACAGGGAGATGTGTAATAAACAGCACTGCTGTGCCAGGAACACGGTGCGAACCCAGGCATTGCCCCATGTTGTGCAGCAAAACGTTTGGGGGATAAGGCCTGCACTGTTGTTCCCACAGCAAATAAATAGTTAAATTGAACTCAAGGTAGCTCGTTGTGGGATGAGCCACCATGGCAATATGCAGGGGGCTGTTTGGGTGGGTTGGACCAAGTTGTACAAGCCACTCCAATGAGACGTGGGGCTTCGAGCTGCACCTTGGCCCACACAGTGAGTGTGGTACATTGTTGGGAATAGGCAGCCTCTGTGCCCTGTAAGAACTCACTGCGTAAATCCTACGATCTTTCTCATAACTCCCTGGTGGAGGTAATGGAAGTTGCTGTCATTCCCCATCTTTGTTTGTACAACTTTACCTATCCTGAAATTTTGTCATTTGGTAATAGGTTTCAAGGCACGCAACTATGGAGTATAACCAAGAACTTAAAATTAGAAATAGGAGCAGCAACGACCTATTCAATTCTGCTTGCCTGTTCTGCTATTTAATATGATTGCGGCTAATCTTTTACTTTAGCACCACTCTCCTGCAGTAATTCTATATTTTGGATTATCTCAGTATCTAAACAAGTATTCACCTCTACCTTGAATATACTCACCAGCTGAGACTCCACACCTTCCAAACATCCAGATTTTTCTTCATTGCAGTCCTGAATGCCCAGCTCCTCATCATGAGGCTGTTATCCTTGCTCTCGGCTCACTGTCATGAGAAACAACCCAAGAGGAATTGTGAGTGCTTCAAGGAGATCGCCTCTTATTTATCTAAACTCAGGAGCGTCTAAGCCTAATCTGTTTAATTTCTCCTCATGCAGAAATCCTGCTATTCCAGCTATATGTGAACACAGTGTGAACTGTGAGGAAGATGCTATGAGGTTACAGGGTGACTTGGACAGGTTGTGTGAGTGGGCGGATGCATGGCAGGTGCAGTTTAATGTGGATAAGTGTGAGGTTATCCACTTTGGTGGTAAGAATAGGAAGGTAGATTATTATCTGAATGGTGTCAAGTTAGGAAAAGGGGACGTACAACGAGATCTGGGTGTCCTAGTGCATCAGTCACTGAAAGGAAGCATGCAGGTACAGCAGGCAGTGAAGAAAGCCAATGGAATGTTGGCCTTCATAACAAGAGGAGTTGAGTATAGGAGCAAAGAGGTCCTTCTGCAATTGTACAGGGCCCTAGTGAGACCACACCTGGAGTACTGTGTGCAGTTTTGGTCTCCAAATTTGAGGAAGGATATTCTTGCTATTGAGGGCATGCAGCGTAGGTTTACTAGGTTAATTCCCGGAATGGCGGGACTGTCGTATGTTGAAAGACTGGAGCGACTAGGCTTGTATACACTGGAATTTAGAAGGATGAGAGGGGATCTTATCGAAACATATAAGATTATTAAGGGGTTGGACACGTTAGAGGCAGGAAACATGTTCCCAATGTTGGGGGAGTCCAGAACCAGGGGCCACAATTTAAAAATAAGGGGTAGGCCATTTAGAACGGAGATGAGGAAAAACTTTTTCACTCAGAGAGTTGTAAATCTATGGAATTCTCTGCCACAGAAGGCAGTGGAGGCCAATTCTCTGAATGCATTCAAAAGAGAGCTCTTAAGGATAGCGGAGTCAGCGGGTATGGGGAGAAGGCAGGAATGGTGTACTGATTGAGAATGATCAGCCATGATCACATTGAATGGTGGTGCTGGCACGAAGGGCCGAATGGCCTACTCCTGCACCTATTGTCTATTGTCTATAATCAATCTTAGTGTGAAATGTCAATATACTTCCTCTATTACAAGTGCATCGTTCCTAAGACAAGGAGATCAGATCTGTACACAATGTTCCAGATGCAATCTTTGTATGAATGGAGTAAGATCTCTACTTCTGCGCTCAAAGCTTCTTCCAATAAACGCCAACATGCAATTTGTCCCCGAATTGCTTGCAAATAAACTTTCAGTGATTTATAATAATAATAATAATAATACATTTTATTTATATAGCGCTTTTCATATACTCAAAGACGCTTTACAGAGATTTTGAGAACATAGGGAAATTAATAAATAGATAAATAAGTAAATAAATAAATGAACAGAGAAAGGAGACAGTAGGTGAGGTGACCTTCAGTGGTTGAAGGCAGTACTGAACAGGTGAGACTTCAGCGATGTTTTGAATGTGGTGAGTGTGGGGGAGTCTCTAACGGTTTGAGCAAGGATACCCCAGATCTCTCGCCTTTCAATAAAAAATCTGCTTTTCTAATCTTTACACTGAAGAAGGGTCTCGACCCAAAAAAAGTCACCCATTCCTTCTCTCCAGAGATGCTGCCTGACCTGCTGAGTTACTCCAGCATTTTGTGAATAAATACCTTCGATTTGTACCAGCATCTGCAGTTATTGTCTTATATTATTTTACGCAGGTGATTTTGCATGTTTTTGACATTATATTCTTTATCTAATTGATTTACTTCTTCAATTATAAACCCCCTCTGCAGGACCGCAAGTATTTTTCTGCTTTTTGGCAGCTCTCCTCTTTCCACTCGAATTTTCATCTGTTTTTGTGAGATCCTTCACCATGGAAGTAACTTATCATGAGTGTCAGACATAGTGGAATAAAAGAAGTCTATTTCCAAAGCTATGCAAAGCCTGTCTATGACCATGTTTTTCCAATTCACCTGCCTCTAAACCTATCAGCAGACACTCGCTTCAATGTTGCTTGTGACCACACTCATTTGACCTTTGTCTTTGCCTTTCTTATTTTTGTCTCATATTATCCATATGACATTTTTTTAATGCAAGCATTTACCTGCATCTGTAAATTGTCTTATCCTTTGTTGCCTCTGGAGCTGGTCAACCATATGTTTCTTCTGCAAGTTGAATCACCCAGAGTGCCTATTGCTGTGACTATATTGGTGCATACAGTATGATCCACAGTTGGTTCATTCTTTCTAATGCTTTGGAGTATATTCTAACATGAGGATCTTCTGCAGTGATTCAACTTTACATCAGCTAATTCAATGTGCTGGTCTTGAAAATGCTGAATATCCATGATAATACACATACTTCATTTTGTGCACTTTACATAGAAGTTCCCTGCACATAAATACTTGCACATTAGCAAATGCATTCTGTGACAACCTTGAACTGCCAGTATTACATTGCCCCATGTTCTAACATCTCTGTTTGTAATGAAAATTTTGGAAAGTCAGTCTCAATCCCAAAGGGAATACCGAAGAAAATGCCCTTTTCCAGCCAGTCTCTTTCCAAGGTGTAATTTCTATTGAGCCTGCACTTCATGCTGTTATGGGCCATAATCTTTCAACTCTCTACCTGCTTCTTGCCAGTCTGTAGATTTGAACCCTTTTATCAGCTAATCCACTCATCTTCACTATTCTGTATGAGGTGTGTATGGTCCATTTAAATTTCTGTGTTCATGCCATTTGCAATTTTTGATGCTGCTTTCCATGTCCAAGTCCAGATAATTTCTCCCTATCACTAGAAGAAATGGTTTATCCACTGACCCATGGCTGAGATAGTGTTTGGAACATTTTATTCCTCGGGCATTTATTAATCATTTACATGATCTTTTTTATTCGGTTTGTCACATCTCTTTTAAACATAGAAAATAGGTGCAGGAGGAGGCCATTTGGCCCTTCGAGCCAGCATTTGATTTCCAAGCAAGTGTTATTTTCTATGTTTGCAATCAATGGTAGGCTGATTGATCCATAGTTATCTCTTTATTTCTTACTTTTCATTACAACAAGGGATATTGCTTCATCAGCCTTCATTCAGTCAATACTTCCAATGTACAAATATGTTTAAATATCTGTGCTATAACTCCTGGTGATTTCCTCAGCATTTTGAGGTTGACTGCCATAAAACCTAATGATTTTTCTATCTGAACAATAGTTTCTAGACAATATTTATTATATCTAATTGCATTATCACAACCATGTTCATTCCCACAACCACAATCCTTGTACGGAAAAGCTGAGGGAAAGGTCACATCTGCTGGCTTCACTATTTCTTCATTTAGCATACAGCTATTTTTTCTACCTTAAAAAAATTCTATCAATTTTATAACCATCTCCTTATATTCCATAATATTATCTTTCAGTAATAGGAGATTTGTTGCATCTCACTTTTAACTACAAAACTAATTTCAATTTTTGTGCTGCAGCTTAAGTTGAATCCTCTTAAATTGGGGGAATATGGTTAATTTGGATATTAAGTATTTCATATTTGGAAATTTACCATCCAATTATTTATTTGTCAATGGGATATCCTTTGAGTCATAGACTTCTGTACCCACATCCCTACAGCTGACTGCACCAGTCTATAATGGCGCAATATTGCAATGGCCCTTTCACTACTAGTAACTAGCCAAACTTGACTCCATTGACTTTGGGAGAAGATATGATTTGTCTGATATATGAGTCCTTTAATTATTCTTCTGATAAAATTTGCTAAGATACTCCAATTTAAGATGAAGATTTATAAAATTGTGTCAGATAAGGTTTGCTGATACAAGCTTTGTAAAAGTACAAGATAGTTCAAAAGAATAGAAGAAAAATATGGGGAAAATAACGTGATTATTAAATAACCTGACTAAATTGGCTCATTCTCATTTTACTGCTCTATAATTTTTCTTCTTTTCCCATGCAAGCATCTTTGACGTTTCGCATGTTACGATATTACACCATTTGAAAATACACACTTTCCATTTTTTTGAAATATATAGTTTACTTTTAAATAATTATTTTATGCTAATTTAATTATTAAAACATGTTTCCTTGTTGCTTCAAGCTGCACAATCTCTGGTTTGAGTTTAATATGCCATCAGTATGACGGGCATTGTAAAAATATAATTTATTCAAGATATAAACGTTATAAATGGTTGAGTCATAGGTTTTAGTGGGCACAAACTTGCATCCAGGAACTCTGTTGAAGATGATAGAAGTATGTCAAAATAGTGGCAGCACTGTACACGTTAATTGGATAATAGGATGATTCAAAACTGCAGACATGTAATTCATTAATTGCGGAACACTCTTTTGGAGTCAAATTGTCACAAGAAACTTTCTCAATAGAATGGTTGAAGAAGTTTTGGAAATGGTCCACCCGACAAGTTATAGCTTCTGGAACAGGGCCCTGAAAAGATATCTAGGTTAGAGCAGAAAAGTCAACCATTGTTCTTTATTGCCTCCTCTTAGCAAATTTGTATAAGTTTAGTTCCACCTTTCAATTAAACGTTATTGAGTTTGGAATGGGATTGGTAATCATACCATATGGTTTAGAGACTGATGAGATTTTGGAGTTGGTTTACCAGTGGACCCACCCTTTTTCAGACAATAATCCCCTTTAATACACAAATCAAATGCCATTCTGATAGGAATTGGTTAGTGTGTGTTACATACACACTCCAACAAGCATCACAGTTATTGGAGCCAAACAATTCAGCCAAATACATTTGGAATTAATTTTCTTGGACTGCAAGGATCATGGTGAGTTCTCAATTAAGTCCCAAGGAAAATGAATGTGGTCTGCTATCACTCTGGAACTCCTGCAGATCATTGTTTTGACATCGCCCTTCCCTTCTGGAGGACAAAGCTCCCCAGGAGCCTGTCTGGCAGTGGGATAGCCTTTGACATCTGGAATTCCATGCTCTTCCCACCCCTCCTCCCACCCCACCTGATTGCAACTGATTCCTGCAATTTACCAGACCAATCCAATAATGTCTCAAAATCACAAAAGGCCTTTTCACTTTGACCGTGCGTAACTACATAGATAAACTTGATTCGGTTGACTTTGGGCAAAGATAAAACCAGCCTAAGTTTTGATGTACTTTGACTATTCTACTGACATTTTGTTCAGACTACCCACACAAAGTGAAGACCTGTAAAACTGTTTCTGATCAGGTTTGTTGATTCAAGTTTTGAAATATATCAAATATCAAATTCTTCAAAAAGTAATGAGGTAAAACTAGGGGCAAAAGTCAAATCAGTATATGATAATAATTTCCAAAAAAGTTTATAAATTCATTTGTACAATTTATAATGATCAAATTATGTTGTCGTAAAAGTAGTCAATATATTCATGTATTATGTTCTTAACAAACTTTACTCCAACTTGTAAATGTACCCCAAACATTTTTTATTCTTCATGAATATTATAAAGTTATTATGTGTGTAGAAAGATTGATAATCACAACTCATAATTGTTTTACATTTTCAGTGGCTATAACTCAAGGAAGTGGGATTAGTTACAACCTTGCAGAGATTCAAAGTCAACCATTCTACCATGACATAAACTCCAGCCTACAGAGGTCACTGTCTTCTCCACCAGGAAGGTAACCTATTTAACACATTTGTCTTTTAAATTATCAGGATCTGAAGCAATATATAGAAATAAATCCTAAAATCTATGATTTATGCCTTCTCTGCTGTTTAACTATTGTTCATTAAAACATGTTGTAAGGTAGAATATTTCAGTCATAAGAGTTCTTTATGAAATAAAATGTGTTTAGAAAACTACCTATCTGAAAAAAAAGATACTTACTTCAACACTGTTAATTTATAGCCCAGAGCCCAATGAGGACCCAAAGACCCAGGAGTGGTGGAAATGTACCCATGGTCCACTGGTGCTAAATGCATGACATTGTAGGTATGTGCATTGCACTCTGCATGTGAAATTTGACTCCATTGATTGCAATGGAACTGATCTTCAGAAGCAGTGTACAAGATACATAGTCTGATGCTTCATGCATACTGCAGAGGATAAACTTCTCATCTTTACCCGATAGTGGCGAGAAATAGTTGCATAATAGTTATCATCTGGACTAATAATCAGAGTGATACGAGTTCAACTCCCATACCTGGAATTAAATTATTGCTGGCCATGAAATTGCCAGACAAATGTAAAATCTGTCAGAATCAATGATGTCCTTCAGAGCCATCACCTCTCCTCAATAAAGTTGAGGTTAGACCATTAGTGCCACCAATACCATGGTCGGTGAATGCATTTTGTAGAACAAATGCTGCTTGTAGAACAAAAGTGTAATTTACTTCTTCCTGGAAGATCTTCTCGAAGGCGTTTATTTCCGTAGAATTGTTGCTAATGTCTGTACCAAATTTTAGTTCATAACAGACAAACTTAATGGTTCCTATATTTGTAAGATCTCCACAAATGATGATACATTTACACCGGTTTCAGTAATATTCCCATACTCTGCTGTGATCCTTCAATAGACAGGCTAGGCGAGAGAGCGGCAGAGAGTGAGGAAATACAGTTGGATTAAACTGCATTTATGGGCGGCAGAGTGGCATAGCAGTAGAGCTACTGCCTTCGAGCGTCAGAGATCCGGGTTCAAGCGTGACTGCGGGTACTGCCTGTGCGTAGTTTGTACGTTCTCCCTGTGACTTGCGTGGGTTTTCTCCGAAATCTTCGGTTTCGTCCCACATTCCAAAGACCTACAGGTTTGTAGGTTAATTGATATAAATGTAAAATTGTTCCCAGTGTGTGTAGGGTGGTGCTAGTGTGCGGGATCGCTGGTCGGTGGGCTGAAGGGCCTGTTTCTGTGCTATGTCTCTAAACTAAACAAAACTAAACTAAACTAAATTTCAATGCTAGAGGCCCGAAAGGCAAAGTGGATGAACTCAGGGCATGGCTGGGACATTATGGCCATTACAGAAACCTGGCTAAGGGAGGGACAGGGCTGGCAGCTTCATGTTCCAAGGTGCAGATGTTACAGGTAAAATAGAAGTGGGGAGGTAAAAGAAGAGGGGGAATTGCTTTATTGACTCAGGAGAACATCACAGCAGTAGTCTGAGATTACATTATTGAAGGATTGCCAATGAGGCTATAAGGGTAGAGCTGAGAAATAAAAAGGGAATGGTCACCTTGTTGGAATTGTATAATAGGTCATCAAATAGTCAATGGGAATTAGTGGACAAAATGCCAGAAGAATATAAGCAGCTGCAAGCCAAATATGATGGCATTTTAAGATGGTTATCAAAAATTACAGCAGGGTCTTGATCATTTGGGCAGTTGGGCTGAGGAATGGCTAATGGAGTTTAATACAAAGAGTATGAGATATTGCATCTTGGGAAATCAAACCAGGGCAAGATCTTTGCAGTGAATGGCAGGGGACTGGCAAGTGTTGTAGAGCAGAGGGATCGAGGAGTGCAGGTACGTACTTCCTTAAAAGTGGCACCACAGGTAGAAAAGGTGGTCAAAAAGGCTTTTGGCAAATGGGCCTTCATCAGTCAGGGTAATGAATGTGGAGGTTGGGATGTTAGGTTACAGTTGTACGACATGTTGGTGAGGCCACAATTGGACTATTGGGTTCAGTTTTGGTCAACCTGCCATAAGAAGGACGTCGTCAAGCTGGAAAAAGTGCAGAGAAAATTTACCTCCGTCGAGGTAAGAAATTATAAAAAGTTTCCCCCAACCCCCTCCCGCACCCCCCACACAAAACAAGCTAAAGGACACAAAAAACATACATGTAACACATACTAAAAAAAACAATGAAGAAGGAAGGGACAGACTGTTGGCGAGGCAGCCATTGTGGGTGGCACCTTCTGGGATGAATGACCATAGTTCTCTTAGCTTTAATATAGTTATGGATCAGGACAGGGCTGGTCCACAAGTTAAAGTTCTAAATTAGGCCAAGACCAACATTGATGGTTTTGTTCTAATTTTAATCAAACTGGTGAAGTAGTGCTTACAAAAGTCGATTGGAAGAGGTTGTTGGCAGGCAAAGGTCTGTCCAGAAAAATTGGATGTTTTTAATAGTGTGATGCTGAGTGTGTAAGGTATGCATATTCCTGTTCGAGTGAAGGGCAAGGAAGGTAGGAGTAAAGAACCCCAGATGATGAGAGAAACAGAGGCTCTGATCAGGGGGAAAAAAAGAGGCATGTTTCAGGCATGGTCAGCTGGGATCAAGTGTATCGCTGGATGAGTATGGGGAATTTAGGAGCATACTTAAAAAGGGAATTCAGAGAGCAAAGAAGGAATATAAGATAGTTCTGGCAAGTAAGATTAAGGAGAATCCAGTGAGATTTTATAGATATATTAATGGAAAAGTATAGCTAGAGCAAGATTAGAGCCCCTCGGGCACTAGAGTGGTCATGTATGTTGCAACCACAGGAAATGGGCTGTCTTCCATGATTATTTCTCCTGTTTTTACTAGGGAGAAAGACATGAAGACTAGGGAACTTAGGAAAGTTAATGGAGATGTCTTGAGGGGAATCAGTATTACATTTAAATCCTACTAAAATTATTTGCCCCCAAAAATGAATTTTAACTGGCTGTCAGATGACATAATTTAATGTTGCATACGGAATTGGGTTCTGAAGCAATCCTTGTTTGGACACAACTTCATCATTTTGATTATAATTTTAAGCATGATATATACTGACACGTTTTTAGCATGACTCATGGCACCTTCCATATTTGGAAGGGTAGTAGCTCATGCACCAAAAATATGTTACTTAGCTAGATTTTTATGTTATTTTCCCTTCAAAGTTAACTTGACCTCAATGCTGACAAACTGCCTCAACGATCCAGCTACCAACATGAGTTTCGTGCATGGGAACCCCAGTAGCTAACAGCACCCAAAATCAACCTGCATCCCTGTTATCTTTTTAAATAAACCATTCATCATTTGAAGGTTTGGTGGTAAATTGAGGTTGTAAAGATTAACTGAGTTTCTTGATCCATGGGGAATGTTGGAGTTTGAGAGATCTGGAATGGATGCTATGGCTGAACTCAACCAATGCTTTTGCCCCATCCTGAGGGTACCACATTGGCGGCTGATGGAAGACAACATTTTGAGTCCACAATGCAGAGCCTGCAGCCAAGAGAAAATGAAGATATAGCTCCCAGCAGGAAATCTTCCAGAAAAGAGATTTAGCAAGCAATTCTCCTTCATTGTCTGGCCGAGAAGCAATGTGAAAATGATACTGCTTCTAAAGGCAAGAACTTGCAAGGATCTTCCTAAGCAGGCCATCAGGTTGGAGAATGACTTGGTCTCCACTCTTTTTATGCATTCTGAGGTGGATCATGATGCCAGTGTGCAAACTGCAGACTCTTCCTCAGAGCAATGTCCTGTCAGATCACAACTCCACCCAGTGGCAAAAAAGAACACAGGAGGATGTGGGATCAGAGGAAAAATAGGTTCAGTAGGTAGTTTAGTTATGAACATCTTGTCATTACAGGTGTTTAAATAGCAACCAAGACATTGCGTTTCAGGGTGAATGGGGGATGGGGATGGAGTGACTCAAGTCATGGTTGTCACCTGCTGGCTTGCAGTTCCAGATGTAAGAAAAAGAGGTACATGGCTGGGTGATGTATCTGGTCTGGTTAAACCATTGGCAATATCTAAGAAGGGTCTCGACCCGAAACGTCACCCATTTCTTCTCACCAGAGATGCTGCCTGTTCCGCTGACTTACTCCAGCTTTTTGTGTCTATCTTCGGCAGTATCTGAAATCTAGGAGAAGTAGGTGTGAGGGAGATTTGAATGTAAGTTGATGTCAGTGAGTCCACAAAAGGCAAGTAGATGCCTGGCACAATTCTAAATATAAAACTCAGTTAGCCGTAGAGATTAATGATGGCAAGTATCTCCTTTATAAGAATTGGGGATACGATGATATATTTTCCTGTGCATGTATATAAATTTAGAAAAGAATACTTGCCGCATTCATAGGATGACACTCCTAAGTATCTGTAGTGGTTCATAGAAACATAATATAACCAGATATGAGGAAAGAGGGCAAATTAGGTAATGCAGAAAAATGTTGTGTAACTCCTCCATTACAGCAGACACATCAAATTCAGCATGTCCTGACCTATCATGATTGTAAATGCTTCACTTATGCAAGAATGTAGCTCTATGGCATGTCTAAAATGTTTTCAGACCACTTCCAACTAACTGTTCAAAAATCTGATCATAAGGTCTTAAGGAATAGGAGTAGAATTAGGTCATTCGGCCCATCAAGTCTATTCCGCCATTCAATCATGGCTGATCTATCTCTCCCTTCTAACCCCATTCTCCTGCTTTCTCCCCATAACCCCTGACACCTGCACTAATCAAGAATCTATCTGTCTCTGTCTTAAAAATGTCCACTGATGAGATATATAAAAAAGTGTACAGGTATTCTTCCCCTGAGGTTGCCCAGGCTATATGGTAATGTTAACAGAGAAATTATGAGTGATCACTAACATTACACTGTAATCACACTTTATATTTTCTGTCTTTGTTTAACAACTTTGTTTAATAACGTTATTTAATCCCAAGTCGCTGTCAATGATTCATTGACACTTTACAGACTGTAGCCTTCTCCACCACGATCAAAGCAATCATTGAATTGACCTGAATGTAATCTACTTACAAACTATTTTGTTTGCAAAATATCATGGAAATAATGCAACTAAGCCACAATTGCGGCTGAAGAAAGTCTTTCTGAAAATGTTATTATACATGTGTTGTAATTCTTTCACATTAAAAATTTCATGATAAATGCAATTTAAAAATTATTTTAAAATGTTTTTGCTTCCATTATCATATGTGTAATGTTGTTTGACATTCTGTATATGTTAAGCATGTTAATTATTATTTTTTAACTTCCTGGTATATTCTCTGTATCAATTCTAAGACGGGATTAATTGTTCAACAAGTTTGAACATAGAACAGTGCAGTGCATGATAGGTCCTTAAGCCCACAATGTCTATGCTGAATAAATAATCCTATGCTGAATAAATAAATAGCATGTACATCCCTCCACTTCCTGCATATCCATGTGCCTATTTAAAAGCCTCTTAAACACAACTATTGTATCTGCTTTCACCACTACCCCAGGTAGTGCGTTCCAGGTACCCACCACTCTGCGTTAAAAAAAAACCTTGCCCCACGCAATTGCTTTAAACTTTCCCCCTCAGATAATAAAGCTGCACCCTCTAGGCTGACAGTTTCACCCTCAGTATAAAGGTTCTGACTTTCTATCTTATCTAAGCCACTCATAATTTTATGAACCAATCAGGTCTCCCCTCAGACTCTGACGTTGAAGAGAAAACAATCCAAGTCCAACCTCTCCTTATAACAAATACTCTCTAATCTAGGCAACGTTGTGGAAGAAACATAGAAACATAGAAAAATAGGTGAAGGAGTAGGCCATTCGGCCCTTCGAGCCAGCACCACCATTCAATATGATCATGGTTGATCATCTAAAATCAGTACCCCGCTCCTGCTTTTCCCCATATCCCTTGATTCCTTTAGACCTAAGAGCTAAATCTAACTCTCTTGAAAACATCCAGTGAATTGGCCTCCATTGCCTTCTGTGGCAGAGAATTCCACAGATTCACAACTCTCTGGGTGAAAAAGTTTTTCCTCGTCTCAGTTCTAATTGGCCTACCCCTTATTCTTAAACTGAGACCCCTGATTCTGGACTCCCCCAACATGGGGAACATTTTTCCTGCATCTAGCCTGTCCAATCCCTTAAGAATTGTATACGTTTCTATAAGATCCCCTCTCATCCTTCTAAATTCAAGTGAATACAAGCCCAGTCGATCATACGCTAGTCCCGCCATCCCAGGAATTAACCTGATGAACCTACGCTGCACTTCCTCAATAGAAATAATGTCCTTCCACAAATTAGGAGACCAAAATTGCACACAATACTCCAGGTGCGGTCTCACCAGGGCCGTGTACAGTAGGAGTTGTACCTACATAACTCTGCCCAAAACTTCCACCTGCATATCTCTACCCAAATCTGTAATTGATCTAAATCCTCCTGTAGCCTTCCATCCTGTGCACAACTTTGGTGTCATCTGTAAAGTTACTAACCAACCAATTGACTTTTATGTACAAGTCATTTATATGTACCACGAACAACAGAGGTTCCAGCACAACTGCCTGGGGATCCACCACCGGCCACAGGCCTCCAGTAAGCTAGTTCTGAATACCAAGTCATCGTGGATCCCATGCATCTTACTCTTCTGGATCAGCCTACCATGAGGGACTTTGTCAAATTCCTTCCTAAAGTCCACAGTTGCTGCCATTAGGGCCACACAATCAATGTGCAGCACTTTGGTCAACGTGGGTTGTTTTTAAATGTGCTATACAAATAAAATTGACTTGACTTGACTTGACACATGGCCTAACCGCTCGCAGCAAAAAGTATTAGAAAGAGAAAGTGCTAATCACAGAGATCTCTGGATATCTGTGGTGATCTTATTTTAGGGTCAATTACAGAAGTAAGGCCTTTATTTTGCTGTCTACAAGTTCAAGACCAACATTTTGTACCAGGACTCAATGAGAAAAGTTTTGTTTATCCTATTTACTTGTGCCTTAGGCACTAGTAAATTTTGCTGGAAATTCTGACTGTGTAAACCTGAACTTTGAAAAAAATTACTGAAATTATTTCAAAGGGAATTGTCAGTTTTGGCACCTCATCTTAAAATGAATTGTGTTTTTATTCACCAGCAAACGGCCTAAGACCATCTCAATTGATGACAGCATAGACACCAGTCCAGCTGGAGAATTCTATCCATCTCCCAGCTCACCGACAAGTGTCAGCAGAACATGGCATGAAAGGGATCAAGGTTAGTTCTTGGAATGAGTTTGATGAGACGTGATGTATAGCACAGGTGTACTTCCACAAGCGCATGGACATAAATTAAGATGAAATATGATTTATGTTCCAAGTCAAGAAAGCTGGTATTATCAATTAAGAGGATGATTCATAATAATATCATGACAGACTTGGCCATAATAAGATCATAGGTGTATGTTAAGAAGTTTTTGATGCAATTTCCCACTAATATAACATATCACTTCCATGGTTAATGTTGCTAAAGAATAAGAGCCACAGCAACAGAGAGCATTTTCTTCATGATGAAGTTGTACACAATTGTGACATTGCATATGGATATGAATGAATAACATCTGCACACTGCGGAACTTACTGAAAACAATTCAACTTGCTGCATTATAGTAGCTTGTGTTCATATAGCTCCATGTCTACCACTCATGCAGTAAATCATTGAGAGTTCCGGATCTGAGGGTCCAGAAAGCCAAAGACCAGTTGTGGAATGCAGAAAGTCAGAGACATAAGTACACAAAAGACCAGGAACCTGGGCATGTCAGTGAGCACAATGTAAAGATGATTGGGAGAAAACATTTGGAAGTTTTGGATGTGCTCAGATTTACAGAGGATACATGTTAAGGACTGTCCTAGACACCAGAGTTATCAAGGCTACCAGTAATAACATGAGTTTGATGATTTCAACTCAAGAAAGAATTGAATCAGAGGCAGGGACTTAAGAGACAATTAGTCTGGTTCAGCCTCAAACAGTGACCAGGAAGAGGATGTCCTTGGAAAGGAGTTTCTATTGGTATTGGAAGGAATTGCAGATGCTGGTTTACACCAAAGATAGACTCAAAATGCTGGAGTAACTCAGCGGGACAGGCAGCATCTCTGGATAGAAGGAATGGGTGACGTTTCGGGTCGAGACCCTTCTTCAGACTGAATGTCAGGGGAGAGGGAGTTATAGAGATAAGGAAGTGTAAAAGATCAAAAGAGATGCAGTTCAAGGAAAATGTAGAATAGGCCATTGGAGAAGGTGAAAACAAAGCAGACAGAGATACAATGTAATCAGAGGAACAGTCAGACTGGTGGGAGAACTGGGAAGAGGGAGGGATGGAAAGAGGGAAAGCAAGGGTTACTTGAAGTTAGAGAAATCAATATTCATACCACTGGGATGGAAGCTGCCCAAGCAAAATATGAGGTGCTGTTCCTGCAATTTGTGCTGGGCCTCACTCTGACAATGGAAGATGCCCAGGACAGAATGGTCAGTGTGGGAATAGGAGGGGGAGTTAAAGTGTTTAGCAACCGGGAAATCAGGTAGGTTTAGGCGAACTGAGCGGAGGTACTGATGGCAATGCATTCAGTTTTCCCAATGAGAGGAAAGTTCTATTCTTTCAGTGCTGCTCTCATGGACTAACAGTGCGACAAATCAGGGACCAGAGACCTTGAGAGAGGAGGTAGCGCAGTGGAGAAAAGGTAAATAAAATAACCCAATCAAAAGCGGCAGGTAGGACGAGAAGCATAAAAGAGACAAATTTACCTTGGTCACCATTATAGATGATATCATTTTTGATTTTGGTCAGGATCACAACATCATTGTGCCCAGCACCACAGTTTGCTCCCAAAGCAGTGCATCAGTGTAAGGGTTAAGCTTTGTTGAAAATTTACAATATTCTTTGACATTGAGGCAGCAATTATATTATCCCATTTATATCTTTATTATAATATGAATCACATTCTGGGCACACCAAGAAGGTAAGTACCAAGCCAAGCAATACATTCTTTAGAAGCTGATTGGTAGGAACAAACATCATTGATTCTGAGAATAGTTGGCACAGAAAGTGGATTGGCAGGCAAATTGAGTCTCTTGTAATGAAATGAAGTTAGAAAATAACACAGTACCGTACAACAATAGGCACTTTGGCCGATGATGACAGTGCCAAGCATGATACCAGATAAAATGAATCCCATCTGTTTGGACATGATCCTTATCTCTCTATTCCTTGCACTTTCCTGCACCTATCCAAAAACCTCCTAAACACCTCCATTGTATCTGCTTCCGCCACCACCCCTGACAGCATGTTCCAGTCACCTACCAATCTCTTTGTAAAAAAAAATTCCCCACACATCTTTAAAATATTCCCTTTCTGACCTTAAACTGTGCTCTCTAATATTTGACAATTCCTCACTGGAAAAATGGTTCTGACTGTCCACCCAATCTGCACCCTTCATTTTTTTACAAACTTCCATCCAGTCTCCTCCCCGCCCCCAGCTTCCGATGTTCCAGAGAAAACAGTTCAAGTTTATCCAACCTCCCATCCTTTGATAGCTTTCTTCATTGTCTGCAACTTCATCCAATTTTGGAATCGACTGCAAACGTACAAACCATCCCATCTATGTTTTTGTCCAAGTAATTTTGCAAACAACAGAGGTCCCAATACTAATCTCTGCTGAGTACTTCTGGTTACAGAGATTCAGGCAGAATGGTCCTGAAAGCAAAGAGGGCTTTCTGCAGTTGTACAGGGCCCTAGTGAGACCGCACCTGGAGTACTGTGCAGTTTTGGTCTCCAAATTTGAGGAAGGATATTCTTACTATTGAGGGCGTGCAGCATAGGTTCACTAGGTTAATTCTCGGAATGGCGGGACTGTCGTATGTTGAAAGACTGGAGCGACTAGGCTTGTATACACTGGAATTTAGAAAGTTGAGAGAGAATCTTATTGAAACATATAAGATTATTAAGGGATTGGACAAGTTAGAGGCAGGAAAAATGTTCCTAATGTTGGGGGAGTCCAGAACCAGGGGCCACAGTTTAAGAATAAGGGGTAGGCCATTTAGAACGGAGATGAGGAAAATCTTTTTCAGTCAGAGAGTTGTAAATCTATGGAATTCTCTGCCTCAGAAGGCAGTGGAGGCCAATTCTCTAAATACATTCAAGAGAGAGCTAGATAGAGCTCTTAAGGATAGCGGAGTCAGGGGGTATGGGGAGAAGGCAGGAACGGGGTACTGATTGAGAATGATCAGCCATGATCACATTGAATGGTGGTGCTGGCTCGAAGGGCCAAATGGCCTCCTCCTGCATCTATTGTCTAATGACACCCTTCTACCACAAGCCTCTATCTATTATGAGTAAGCCAATTCTGAATCCAAACCACTAAGTCACTGTGGGTTCCATGTATCCTAATTGTCCGAATCAGCCTACCACAAGAGACCTTATTAAATGCTTTACTGAAGTTTCATGCAGGCAACATCCACTGTCCTACTCCCATAGAGTTATAGAGTCATACTGCGTGGAAACAGGACCACCTGTAAAAAAGTTACCCATCAGGTTCCTATTTAATCTCTTCCTCCTCACTTTAAACCTATGTCCTCTGGTTCTCAGTTCCCCTACTCTGGACAGGAGACTCTGCGTATATCTAATCTACTCCTCTCAACATTTTGGAAATTTCTATAAGATCATCCTGCATCCTCTTCCTTATGAATCACCTTCATCACCCTCTCAAAAAATGACAATCAACTTTGTAAGACATGACTACTAGCCCTGCATTTAGCCATACTGACTGCCCCTTAATAGCATATTCTCTTCTGAATGCAAATAGATTCTATCCCAAATAATCCTCTTCAGTATTTTTTGCACCACTGCCATGAAGCTCACTGACCTACAATTCCTAGGAATATCCCTATTTCCCTTTTTAAGCAAAGGAATACCGTTGGCTACTCTCCATTCCTCTGGGACCTCACCTTCTCTTGACTCTCAATAACCTGGGATCGTATCAGGCACTGGGGACCTAGCCACCTTAATGCTCTTCAAGAGACCCAACTCTTTCTTGATCTCAAAATGCTCCATTATTTTGCTATATCTAAAACTGATCTCATTGCCCTCCAAGCCCTTTGTCTTGGTGAATAACAATGCAAAGTACTTCTCTGACCCCAAGCATAAATGCCCTCCTTTATCTTTGAATGATCTTGCCCTCACCCAACTTACCCTCTTATTTTTAATGAATGTATAAAAACCATTGATATTCCCTTTAATCCAACTTGCTAATAATATTTCATGGTTCTGCTGGTCCTCCTCCTATTGTCCTCGATGTCTTTCCTGCTTGCTGTATATTCCTCAAAGGCCCTGTCTGATTTCATCTTCTGTACTTCTTTTCCTTTGTAGCCACATTTACAATTTCTCTCGTTATCCGAGGTTCCATTACCTTACCACCCTGCATAGGAAAGAACTGCAGATGCTGGTTTAAATCGAAGGTAGACACAAAATGCTGGAGTAATTCAGTGGGACAGGCAGCATATCTGGAAAGAAGGAATGGGTGACGTTTCGGGTCGAGACCTTCTTCAGACTTGACCCAAAACGTCACCCATTCCTTCTTTCCAGAGATGCTGCCTGTCCCGCTGAGTTACTCCAGCATTTTGTGTCTACCTTATCATCTTTGTCCCTCCTTAATGAAATGCTGCCCAGTCTAAGGATTTAACAGCTCAGACATCGTAACTGAACTGAGGTACTGTGTAAAAAATGACGCAACCTATTCACAGAGCTGAACTGCATAATGTTCAGAATGCTGTGTATTGTATTATATTCCCTATTGTGTTTTCAGTGTTGCTGTTGTGTTACATATGACTGCAAATATCCTGCTTGGCTGGGTTAGCAAGATTAGATAGCTGTTTAACAGGTAATTAGTTCTTCAAGCTCCAAACCTCATGTCAATTAAATATGACATCTCAAATTAATGTCAAACATGGAGCAGTGAATTGACGACACTTTGGCTTTTTTAAAAATTAGTGGTTTTCAGGAACTACATTCTTCTGGCCTCCTTTTGCGTGGATACTGCTTCCGAAGTGTTTTCAAGTCTAGGACACTCAGAACAAGACTCCTGCCTGACCTTGACTGCACACTGGCATGAGTATTATGTGTACACCTTTAACTAAGAAAGACACTTGAATCCAGAAAATTAGAGATACAATTATTCAATAAATCCAATGATAATCAGATCCCTATTAAAAATAATGAAAAATCATGAAGATAATAATGGTTAATGGAAATTACAATGTTAGCTTTGTTACGCTCTTGACCTTTTGTGAACATTAGAATTGAAAGCAGGAGTAGGTAAAACGGCCTCTCAAATCTGTTTTACTTCTTTACAAAATGACTCATGCGCCATCCAATCCCAAAATCATCTAATTTCACTGGTGTCCAAAATATCTCATCCTTAAAAATGCAAAGATTTACAACTCCTGGCATAAATTCATTTCTCCTTACTTCAGTGCCATATGGCTGATCCTTTATTCTGAGATCATCATGAGAATCTCTAGAATGAGGAAATTGATTTTGTTTGTCAGAATCCTGTTTGTCTCACTGAGATCACATTTCATGCCTCTAAGACTCAGTGATTAAGGCCAGTCCCACATAATCTCTCCTCAGCAGACAACCTCCCTGACCCCAGAAATCAGTCATGCACTTCGCTGTTGCACTAGCTGCATCTCAAGCATATAAATCTTTAAGAGGCCATAACCGCACACAGTACTCCACTTCAACTGCAATGTCCAGTACAATCCAGTACAATCTCTGTAATAGTTGCATTTTAATAAAAATTGCAGATGCTGATAATCTCAAACAGAAACAAAAAATACTGGAAACACTCAGCAGGTTGGGCAGCGTCTGTGGAAGAAAAATAGAGTTACCATTTAAGATTGGTCATATTTGTTTCCAGTATTTTGTGTTTTTATCTCAACAATTCCTCATTGTTTTTACATTCCAACCAGTGAAACAAAGGTTGATAAACTAAGTACCTTTCTAATCATTGGCTAAAACTGTTGTGTTTCTGTTAATGCTATCAAATTGGAGATTATCACATCATACCAATGCACAAATGCAGAGGTTCCCTTGTCATCTGCCATTTGTATACTCTGCATCCTCATTGTGCACATGGTATTAGTATTGGTTCATTATTGTCACACAGTGAAAGATTTTGTTATGCCAAGAGAAAAAAAAGCAACGTGCAGGATGTAGGGATACAGCATTACAGTGTTAGATACAATTACAGTTGGAAAGGGTACAGGGAAGATTTATGAGGATGTTGCCAGGACTCGAGGGTCTGGGGTATAGGGAGAGGTTGAGCAGACTGGGTCTCTTATTCCTTGAAGCACAGGAGTAGGGGAATTGAGAACCTGAGGACATAGGTTTAAGGTGAAGGGTAAAAGATTTAATAGGAATTTGTGGGATAACATTTTCAAACAAAGGATGGTGAGTGTGTGGAATAAGCTGCCAGAGGAAGTAGTTGAGGCATGGACAATTGCAACGTTTAAGAAACAATTAGCCAGGTGCATGGGTAGGACAGGTTTAGAGGGATGTGGGCCAAACGCAAACAGATGGGACCAGTGTGGACGGGACATGTTGGTCGGTGTGGGCAAGTTAGGCCGAAGGAGCTGTTTCCACGCTGTATGACTCTATACGGAAATATTGCAGATGAGAAAAGTGCGAAGGCCACAAGGAGGTGGGTTGAGAGATGGTGACAACACCCTTATGAGAGGTTCACACAGTAGCCTGGTAACATTGGGGAAGAAACTTTCTGAATCTGGTGGCAAATGCCTTCAAGCTATTGTATCTTCTTTCCCATCTAACTGTGTATCATAAATAAATCTGGTTACATAACACTTTTTTCCCATCCAAACCATTATATGTTAAAAATAGCCTATATCTGTTCATGTAACATCATGCTGGTAACAGTCTGCCAACTGGAAAACCATGCATTTCTTTCTTGCTCTGATTCTTCTCCCATACCATCTATTAAATGTGCAAATACATTACCTCAACTGCATGAGTCCTAGCTTCATATAGTAGCAGCATTTGAATTTTGTACATTCATCTTTAATAATAATAATTACCTGGTGGTTTTTTACAAATATATTAAAATTGGACTATTTTATTCTGAAACAATGGACAGCGAGATGGATAGTAAAGATTTAGCAAGATATGGGCCAAACATGGACAGGTGGGACTAAATGGAGCATCATGGACAGCATGGACAAGTTGGGCTGAAGGTCCTGTTTCCACGCTGTATGACTCTACGACTAATAAATATGATTTCATGAAATAATACACGGATGCTGAAATAGAAATGTTTATAATTATAAAAGAATAGAAACACTAGTTGTATATTTGGCAACTGCAGTAGATGATCTGTGCACAGAGGGTTAAATAAGATTGAGTATAATATGAAGAACTCTAAGTGAAGACTCTTTACAAGATATTGATTTCTTTGACCTCATTGGGTTTATTTCACTGAATGGAGGCGTCTAATTAAAGTATTGAAAGGGCAAAAGTTTAACGATTCATTAAAATTGGTTCTAGAGTATGATAGATTTAATCTTGGTTCTACCAAGTACAACACTTTAACATCTGACTATTGTTTCCCCTTGTGAAACTTATTTAATTTGCTAGCTGTGGCTTCAATCCCATTGTTTTGACTGGAAGATGAACATGATCTCTTTTAGGGATGTAGTTATGCCAATTTAGTATTGTCCCTGTTGATTTTGAAGCTTAGCTTCAGAGCAGTTAGTCAAGATGAAATCTAGTTCTAAAAATATTATTATCATCTTATGTGAGGGTGAGTGACTTTGACATCAGAATTGGCAATAGGTGTTTTCACGAGAGATACCGGTATCTATAACCAGCCTGACTGAGCAACGGCACATTTGAAGTGACCTTTCTTCACAGCATTACTTTAAAACTGCTTAGCAACTGGATCCTCAACTGAAAGCTTCTGTCTGAAGACCCCACTGCATCGTAACATAAAAATACTCGCGCTCACAGAGGGGTGGCTGTCAGGCGCTAAGTTGCATTATGCTCAAGAAGCAATCTGTTTAAGTTTCTGTAAGCCTGTAAACAAACCATCTTGCTGAAAATGTTCCCTGAAATAATGCAATGCCTCAGCTCACTTGACAGTTTTGGAATCTACTTGTTAACGAATAGAGTGGAACACATGAATCAATGCTGTGGGGCAATTTATTAATATTGGTGACTTTTAAAAATATTTTAAATGATATTAACTAAGACTAATGCCAGAATCTCAGGCACAATATATTATTTCTACTTCAGAAAAATTGCTTTTACACAAAGAAGCTTTGACAACGCAAGAACAGCATCTGTATGTTGTACAGCCAAATTTTAAATACCGGTCCTTTGTGACTTAAAGCAGAATTGCTGGACCTGAATAATAATTACTAGCAGACAAACTAATATTCCCCACCCGTTATTAGGTTTACACAAAAGATGTTTGTCAGTGAGCCACCACTGCATTTGCCAACATAGTTTGCAGTAATTCAGCAGTATGATAAATTAGTGGCTGTAATAAGCTTGGTCAGAACACACAAAAATGAAATACATTTGTAAATAGTTAGCAATGTGCGAGTAAGAGGGATAACTGTAATTAGCAAAAACTCTAGCTTAAAAGGAAAGTTAGGAAAATAGAGTAGTAAATCTGTGCAGGAAATCTATATTTAATGGAGTAGGAATATCTTGGGAGTAATAACAAGAAAGAAGTCTAATCAAGTACTTTGGAAGTACCGGAACATAAAATACTTGAATCACTTTCTCTGTTACTTTCATCTGAAGGTTTTGTTCAATTTTCATTCCGTTTTGAAACACCAGCATTTGTCAGTGTAAATGCCAACTGTCAGTATCATGTGACACTTTTATATTAATTCCAGAAGAGTGATACTGAAGTCGAGGCCTGTGATTCCTGGGCACAGCATCGTAGCCAAGCCTGATTTTTCTTTTGTTACCCAGCAACTGTACTGCACACATTCTCTAGCAAAGTTCAATACAGACCTCCTTCCTTGTGCTTCAATCTCTCTGCTGAAAATCTCATAAATTCAGGTTTCAGGAGCAGAATTAGGCCATTTGGCCCATCAAGTCTACTGTACTCATAGCTGAACTTTGCTAGCAACTTAAAATGATGTAAGTTACATAGCCCACCAGTTAGCATTGTCAGTGCACTAGAGTGAAAACATGTGGCACATGATTTGACATTGTCCAGAAAGACAGTTGTTGCCATAACAAAGACCCCATTGGTGTACATTTGAGACACTGCGCAGATTGGAACTGTCCACATCATACCCTGTGTAATTCTGGTTGACAGGTTCTCGTTAGAGCCGATATGCTGATTGACAAGGGCTTACAAGTAAGTCATCAAGTGAGGAAGACTTGTCAATGGGTTTGAAAGGCTTGGTATCCTGAGTGGATGAATGGAGATGATAATAATGGGTGTGCCGGTAGCATTGAATTATCATGGACATTTGCTGGTCAGTGTGTTCAGCACTTGTGTGATGGCTAGGAGCCTTGGGAATGTAGTGGGGAGCAATATGTCTGATTCGTACCATGAGATTTGATCTCTACTAGTTTACTAAGTCAGCCAACAGAGCCTGAATGAAATAACGTGACAGGTAATGAACATGGTTTAAAAATGTTGGCACTCCACATGCAGCCTGCAGGTTTGGCAAGGAGATAATATCTTGATTTGATTTTTACTGCAGACTATTGTTCTGCTAATGTGATACTTCAGTACTGTTAGGGGTGACTTCAAAATGTAGCACACATTTGACTGCACCAGTCCACCCCTGTCCTTGATCACTCCACAAATAACTTGCTTGCTCCTCCACCAACTGAGCACATTCCTCCACAATGTATAAGCACATCATCCATAATAAATAAATTCAAAATGAATCCACGATTTCCTTTTCACGGCGTCCAAAGTAAGACATCACGCTGCATTGCATCAGCATTGCGTGCACATTGGTTCACCCTCACAGCGATCTTTAAGCAGTATGAAATAAATTTAAGTTGGATCAAAATACCAAGTGCTAGAAAACTCAGTGTTTCAGGCAGCATCTGTGGAGGTAATTATGTGAAAGCTACATGGAAGCTTATGTGAAAGTTTTTGTAGAAAACGGTTTATGTCCTTTCAAAAGAAAAGTAGCTGAGTTTATGAAAATAAATGAAATAGAAAAATGGAGTGGTGGAGTTTTGTAAGCACAGACAAATAAAGCTGAGAGCTTTATTTCTATATATTGCACACAGAACAACTCATTACTTATTGAATTCTTACAATTCCAGATCGGTAGTGGCAAAATCCCAGTGGATCTTTGCAACTATAACTTTTCTTATGGATAAAACATTTAAATAGTAAACCATTTGATATTATTTTTACCATGTACAGGCATAAAATATTTTGTTTGTCTCATAGTTGTGCTTATGGCTGTAGCGTACCTTAACTAATGATTTGAACAATGTTTTAATATAGTCCAATATTATCACTGTAAAGACTGTTTTTTGGGTAAAGTTTAAAATGCTGTGTTGTTTCCATACAAAAGAATACATTCATAGTTATCCAGAAAATAACATTACAAATTTTAAATAATGCCATTTTAGCTGTTCTTCCAGAGCCAGTGATGCTAAGTGATTCCTGGTTACAGTGATCATTATTGTGTTTGTGTTATCCAATATCTGATTGGCGTGAAAGCAAAGAAGAGGAAGATTAGCACAAACATTGTTCTAACTGGATGTCACAGCTCAGAAATGCATTCATGCAGCCAAAATTTATTTTGACTACTACCCCCATTTGTCAGTAATTCAAATCACAAACTGTGATGAGCAAAGTAATGTGCACCTTATGCTACTGGTTATTTCCATTGTGTAGTCATGCCTGGCATACCTACTGGTGACAGCAACCATTATATAATGCCCATTGGACATGTCTTGTCACTTGGGATTCATAATTGCCTTTAATACATGGTCTTGTGGAAATAGGGTGTGAAGTGTTACTTACTTGCTTACTTAAACGAAGCCTTGAAGATACTGAAGTTTTAATTATTTCAGGACAAAGCAGCACCCTTGAATGGCAATCCTATCTTTCAGAAACCCAACTCATTGCTGTCCACCTTTGACCCGTTGGTTGCAATATCACTTCACTGTTACTTCTTTGAAAGACAAAATATTCATTCCATGTCATTTGAACACATGCAAGGTGCCCTGCAAGTCTAACCTGGAAATACACTGCAAGTTCTCCGTGGATGATCAGTGTAAAAGACTTCAGAGAGTTCTCCGTGACTGTCCAGTACAAAAGGGAGTTCCTTCAGCTGAAGCACAGCAGCAAGTCAGGAAAGTGACTTCTCCACATCCTTAATGCAAGAAGGATAATCAATAAATGCTGACTCCACAGTGGGACACATCTCCTATGAACCATTAGAGGTAAAGGGAAACCCAGACCCAAAAGATCATCTCCATATTCCTAATACTCAGTTCTTGATTCTCTACACTGTCAACGCAAAATGCCAAATATTAAAAAAATTAGATAAGATACAATGGCTGACTTGCTTGACTTCTGTACACCTTGCCTATACGACCACTTTAACACTGCTCCCCTAATGGTTACAGCTCATTTGCAGTGGAGAAGAGTATATACACAATGACAAAAGTAGTTGAGGTGGATGGACTGCAAAGATCTTCTTATCGAGTCCACATCACAAGATTAGAAATTGTTCAGCCAGAGCTGAACACACTTCTCGGCATCTGCGTACAATGGCTTCTTGTGCGTAGTGGTGGAAAGATTGGTGGAAACAGGGCTGCAATGAACGCTCTTTCCTTGACCCCGACTGTGAAGATAAACATTAGATATGAGCAAAGATAGATACAAATTGCTGGAGTAACTCAGGGGGTCAGGCAGCATCTCTTGAGAAAATCGATAGGTGATATTTTGGTTCGGGGTCCTTTTTCAAACTTTAGACGCGAGCGTTCCCTTATAGTCGATGAACTCTGAATTAACACTTTTTATAAGACAGCTTGGATTTTCATCTTGGGTTTTCTAAGATCTTCGGTTTCCTCCTACTCTCCCAACCTAGACAACCAGGATACGTTCGCATCCTGCGTCCTCACGGCGGTACAGTGGTCAGCGGTAGAGTTACTGCCTTACAGCTCTTGCAGCGCCGACTGCTCAGGTGCTGTTTGTACGGAGTTTGTATGTTTGTATGTTCTTCCCGTGACCTGCGTGGGTTTTCTCCGAGATCTTTGGTTTCCTCCCACATTCTAAAGACGTATAGGTTTTTACGTTAATTGGCTTGGTTTAAATGTAAATTATCCCTAGTGTGTGGAGGATAGTGTTTGTGTGGATTGCTGATTGCTGAAGCGATTCCTCCAGACAATTGTTTTTCCATGAAAACAGGGTGATCACATTTTTTAAGTGCACAAAATCATTGCACGATGTATCACCAGAACAAACTGGCATGGCTCCCTTTTCAATGTCGTTTTCAGAAATGTTTTCCAGTAAAATGAATGTCCACCCTCGTAGGCTTTTCCAAACTTTCTGTGACTGGACTGAAAATAATTCATTGAGGACGGGCCACATATGAATCATTAAACTGCTCAATTTCACAGTTAGCAAGTCAGTATACAAAATGAAAATCAATGTTAAAGTATGTTTCCTTAACTTAGATTCAAATATTTTCTTAAGACTAAGAAGAATAGTAAAAGGACATCTGAGCTTTGAAACCAATCAAACCTCAAATGTATTTCATCTGCACTAGTATTATGTTTAAAGATAAAGTATCAGTTTAAATAGCCTATCCTGATAGATAAACCTTAAACCTGGGCTCCATGATCCCAGGAATTAAAGAGCATTCTTCCGCTAACTCTTTCTTTGATCAGTGATCTACTAATAGCTCAGCCAATATAATCCATTGACTATTACCCCCCTGGAAATAAATTCTTCACAGTTGCACCATGCATCATTTGTTTAAGCCTTTTGTTCACTGGTTGCAGATTCCCATATAACTAGCATAAACTAACATTAAAAGTATTTGTCATTCTCATGTCTTGAGGGTGCGCATCTCATGCACACATTCTGGATAGATGGGCACACAGTCGCAAATGGCATTTCCTTGTAGGAATGCAAGAGTGTTGTATGAGTAGTGGGTCCAGTCTTTTGAATGAGTTGATATGCAAAGCTTTTGCCTGCCATTTTGTTTGAACATAATGTGGTTTCATTCAAGTAAGGATGGAGGAGATCCTCATCAATATATGTTTCTTACCAGCACTGTTAAATGGAATTACTTGATCAGAATTGTTGTTCTCGAGATCATATTTGCTGTTATGTTCTCCTAAATTGCACTTTAAAATTTGCACAATTGACTTTAATTGTACGGAACATCCACGCACAACATTCCAAACTCTTCTTTCCTTCCTTAAGTTAAAAAGAAAAAGACAAACTATTATTTTCATCAAGGTTGTAGTAATTTCACAATTATATATCTTTTTTGCATTTAGTTTTGCTGATGAAAGATTATTGATTGTTAGGGTTAGAAGTGTGTTGCAAATAGTACATTTGTACCAAAAGAATTTTCCCGGTGGAATTTTATGAACCAATTTCCTCTGTCGTTTTTTGCTTGGACCTTGGTTTATCACATAAGTCACTAGTCTAAAGTGTTTAATTGTCATATGGAACAATGAATTTTTACTTGCATCAACTTAACAGGTCCTTAAATGCAAATCGCACATATAAATTAGTTTAGTTTAGTTTAGTTTAGAGGTACAGCGCGGAAATATACAATAATTTAAAAAAACAATAAACTAATAATGCAAAAAACGACATCTGCAGCGCAACCAAGTACGTTCATAAAAACAAAGCCAATATGTGCTGGAGTAACTCAATGGGTCAGGAAGCATCTCTGGAGAACATTATTGGTGATGTTTCTGGAGGGAGCTTTCTGCAGACTGATCATGGTGGTTGGGGTGGGGGGAGAAAGCTGGAAGAGAAGAGGAGCAGGATAAAGCCTGGTGAGTGATAGGTGGATGCAGGTGAGGTGGGGGGAGAGGGTGATATGCAGATAATTGGACAAAGGCCAGAGATGAAAAGACAAAAGGTATGAGATAAGGATAGGAGAGGTGAGAAATGTGAAGCCAGAGGAAGGAATATAGGTAGAAGGGGAGGAGGAGGAGAGAAATGTCTGCAAGGGGCATAGGGAAGGGAAGGGGTGGGGAAGGGGAGAAAGAAGAAGGAGGGGGGGGATTAATTAGTTATCTAAAATTGGAGAATTCAATGTTCATGCCATTAAGTTGTGAACTACCCAAGAAGTTCATAGGTGCTGAGATTAGTGTTGCATAGTGTTCAAGACCCAATGGTTACTGAGAAGAAGCTATTGAACCTGGTATTTTTCAGGCTCCTGTACCTTCTCCCTGATGGTAGGAGCGAAGTAGAATGTTGCCAGGGTGATGTGGGTTTTTAATAGTATGGGCTGCCTTTTTGAGGCAGCACCTTCCTTAGATCCCTTTGATGGTGGTGAGATCAGAACCTGTGATGGACTGGACAGCGATGACCAGGCAGAGATCATTCACAGCAACTAGGCCAAAACTGGTGATGGTGGGTTCTCCTGAGAAAGAGGCAGAGTTGTGCTGAAATGATGCACCTTTCTAAAGTGGTCTAATACACCTGTTATAAGTATTTACCTGTTTTCATATTTCTATCTATGACTTGGTAGAAATGTCATCTCCTACAATGAAGAAGCCCGAGAAGAATATATATAGTGACCCCACATCTCCACAAGGTTCATCACCACGACTGAACACTTTCCCACAGCATCATCACCCTGGCATCCCGGGACACAGTGGTAATTCAATTCATACTTTATCTGTATATTAAATAAATGCAAAGAAATTGGAAATTGCAGTTGATGCATCAACCTCTCAAGAATTTTTTTTTGATGAAGTACAGTACTTTTCGACAAGTACATTTGCCTCTTAACCAGGTTGGGGAGATTTCATTTCAACCAAGAGCATTTTATTTGACCACTTTAACTGTTGCACAGTGCACTCAGTACTGGTGATAGTATTTGGAGCCTGGCTAGTTGGAGCCCACTTGTGTTTTGTGCTGTGTGGTATATGTTGAAGCTTGAGGGGAACTTGGCTACTTGTTACCTCTGGACTACACTAACTGATCAATACATTTTGGTGGATTATTTCAGAATAAGTATGCTTATTCAGAAACAGAATAAGGAATAGGGTAAGTTAAGTCGAGTCCATTTGAGTATATTGTCATATGCACAACTGTAAAGAAGTAAAGGTAACATGAAAATCTTGCTTGCAGCTGCATCTCACGCTCAAAGACTCAAACAACACAAAAAAACATAAATACGAGAAGAAAGTGAAAAGAAAAAGACTGTGCATCAGAAATAACCTGTATCCACTGGCATCATCTTTTTCTCACTGCCTCAATAATAAATATGACTAATGGAAAATTTCAGATAAAGTGATTTTATAATTTCCTGGAAGGATTCAGTATTCACGATTATCGAATGTAGAAGAGTCCATCCAATGTTCTTAATTTTAAAGAAATAAATCTTGACGTTTGGCACTCTGAATTATGTGCAAAGGGTCCTTCATGAGTCGTGACTGTGTTTTTCCAAAACAATAATTGAATTATTCTCTTCTAAATAGTTTTCCTCTGAAATAGTTATGCTCAAAGGACAAATTCAGCAAAGAGGAACAGCACACTTTGAATGAACAAGTTTAAATAATCATAACAGCAATCTGTTAAACTGATTACACACCACGATGGTAAACTGACAAATTTAATGGATGCTTAGGGTTTACTTAATTGTAATATTTTCTGCACGGAATTATGCTTGGCAGTATTTACTACGCCTTTACTAAGCGCACATTATGCACAGAAACAATGTTTACTGTTACAGGAACTGAAAATATGCAATGTGCACATAAGACCAGTGGTAATTTACACTATAGAAAATGTCTTCAACTTTTTCTTTTCTGTTTCTAGTCATCTCAACGAGAAGCCCACCTCCTCCTTCACCGCTACATTTTTCAGCCTCCTCCATTCTCCCTCCTGCTCCCAGTAGTTACTTCTCGCACCCAACAATCAGATACCCACCGCATCTTACCCCTCAGGACACAGCAAAGAACTTTGTACAACTTGGCTGCGGACCGTCCAATTCACAAACAAACCAGGTGAGTTAGTTTTTAACACTTTCCAATAAGTGGTACTGGCTTAGTTTTGTATCGTGTACAAGATTGTTTGCGTGCTATCCAGTCACATGTTACATGAGTAAAATCAAGCCAGACACGTACACCAAGAGCAAAGAGAAACATGCCAGAGTGCAGATTATAGCATTACAGTATTACAGTTACGGAGAAAGTGCAGATAATAAAAAGTGCAAGGGCTGCAATGAGGTAGTTGGGAGATCAGGACTTCACCTTCATCTTATGGGAGAACCATTCTGTTGACTGGTAACAGTTGGGGTGAAGCTGTTCCTGAATCTGGTGGTATGTGCTTTTCAAGCTTTCACATCTTTTGCCTGTCGGGAGAGGGGAGAAGAGGGAATGATAGGGGTGTAAATGGTCCTTGATTATGTTGTCTGCATTGCTGAGGCAACGTGAGGTGTAGCTCAATGGAGGGCGTGGCTGACTTGTGTTATGGACTGGGCTACGTGCACAATGCTCTGCAATTTCATACAATCTTTGGTAGAGCTGTTGCCAAACAACGTTGTGATGCATCCCAAAAGGATGCTTTCTACAGTGTTTCTGTAGAATTTTGTAAGAGTTGTTAGAAAAAATCTAATTTTTCAGTCTTCTGAGGAAGGAGAGGCAATGGTGTGCTTTCTTGGCTGTAGCTGCAATGTGGTTGGTCCAGGACAAACTATTTGTGATATTTAAAACTTAAAACTCATAACCATCTCCACTCCAGTGCCTTTGATGCTGGCTGAACGTGCGTTACCTAATTTCCTGAAGTCAATAACTACTTTCTTCCTCTTGCTGACATTAAGGGGGAGATTATTGTCCTGGCACTGTTACTCAGCACTTTATCTCCATTTCATCATTCTTCAAGATCTGGCCCATAACAGTGGTGACATACGTATACTAGTTAGAGCAGAATTTGGCTGCACAGTTATGAGTGTAGTGGGAGTATAAAAAGGGGCTGAGAATGCACCCTAGCAGGGCATGTGGGTGGAGAATTGTCATGGAGGATGTTTTGTTGCCTCTCCTCACTGATTGTGGTCTATGGGTCAGGAAGGCAAATAATAGAGTTGGAAGTGCTGCCCAATGAACCACTGTGCAATACTATATGTATTTCTCTGAATCATTCTAAACTGGCTTTAAAGCAAAAAAAATCACATGCCAGGAATACATGTGTTATTTTTGTTTCTTTTATTAAGTACATGTGATTTTTCCATGGCAGTGGTAAGTATGTGGAGGGGTTTGATGCTGGAATAGGGAGCGGTGTAGGTCTCAGACTTTTAACATTCACAGCTGTTAATTGTCTGACTCTAGCATTGACTGGAAAAGGTTCTCACAGCAGCTGCCAAAGTTTGGGAATTTATTGTCATTGCTGATTTTTGTTAATCATTTAAATCTATAGATTAAAATTTTATTATTTGTGCCCAGCCACTGTGTCCTTTTATAGCAGCAAAGCTTGTGCAAAAAGCCACCTAATCAACTGTTCCTAAAATGTATCTATGAAGGAGCCACAAACCTCCCACCAACCTTGCCCCCACTCCCACAGTTTGTTGATTGTAAGACCAAGATATTCCTCTGTACATTCCCCCATACTCTTATTCAACCTCAACGGAATCATTTTTCCAATCTTCAGTCATACTCACTATTCCTGTTAACTGTTTCTCTTCTTTCTCTTGTATTTCTCAATCTGGATTATTGTTCATTCCCTTCTTCCCATTTTCAAAAACAGCTACTCCGCTCCTGCTCTCTTCCAGACTACTGTTCATCTCTTTCTTCTCAGTCTAGATTACTGGTCCTCATTATTTCCTACTCTGGTATTGTACAAGTACTCGGTGAGATCATACTTGGAGTATTGTAGGCATTTCTGGTTGCACTGCCTTTAGACGTGTGCAGAATAGATATATGATGGTATAAGAAAATAACTGCAGATGCTGGTACAAATCGATTTATTCACAAAATGCTGGAGTAACTCAGCAGGTCAGGCAGCATCTCGGGAGAGAAGGAATGGGTGACGTTTCGGCTCGAGACGTCTGAAGAAGGGTCTCGACCCGAAACGTCACCCATTCCTTCTCTCCCGAGATGCTGCCTGACTTGCTGAGTTACTCCAGCATTTTGTGAATAAATCCTTCCCTTTCTGGAACATTCCTTCCCTGATACCCAGAATTACAGGTCCCCTCTTCCTCCCATTCCTCTTTGCTCTATCCAGTTTGGATCACTGCTCCTTTCTGCCATCTACTCAAGAGTGTTGCCCTCACAATATTCAATGCTTTCCCTCTGCCCTCCACAATTACCCCTCTTCCCAATTTGAGTTATTGTTCCTCTCCAATCCCCCTTTGCCATTTGAATTACTTTCATACTCTCAACTGCTGAAAGACGATGTTTAAGCAATTGATGTGTGTTTCAGTGAATTGTTGCTGTTCTGAGTGGCAGTTGCATTTTGTCATTGTCCGATTTTATAAGGTGGCATCATTTATACGTTAACAGCAAATTACTTTGGTTATAATCCAGTAATGTTGTCTCCACCCTAAGCTATTTGAACCCTAGTGGTTTGGTGATTCTATTCCCAATCCCCAGTGCAAAGAGATTATTGACAGGACTGCTTCCTAACAATTTTGACACTTGCATCATTTGTCACAAAGTCAGTTTTATTGTCCACTATAATGAAAGAAAGAAAATAATGGGACATACAGAAGAATGCTAGGGCTGTTGGGAGCAAAAGCAGAGGTGGAATATTTGTTCATGTCTGGTGAATAAACCATAGAAGGACAACCTTTAAAACTGGCAAGTGAATGCGTTTCTGGCAAGAGAGAGTACATGAAAGGAAGCTGTGTAGGTGGTGTTGATCTATGAAAAGAAATGGGCTTGTTCAATATGTTGCTTTCTTTCCTGCAAGAGCATAAGAATTTGGAGCAGTGGTAGATAATAAGGTCTCTGGAGTCAGCTCTGCCATTCAAAATCTTCATGCCTGGTTTGATCTTTAGCCTCAGCTGCACTTTCCTGCCACTGCTCCTAAAGATTGAAAGTGTATTTCTGCCTTGGATGCACTTAATGAATCAGCCTCCACTTTGCTCTTGGATAGGAAACTACAAAACATCACAAACCATTGACAAGAACTTTCTGTTCATCTCAGTCTTAAATAAGAAACACCTTACCCTTCATCTATGGTCCCTGGGTCTAGATTCCCTTATACCAGAGGAAACATTCGTTTACTGTCTAATCTGTCAAGACCCCTTTAAAAAACATGTATACTTCAATAAGATCACTTTTCATCCTAAATTCCAGAGAATATAGGTCTTATCTCCTTAAACTTTCCTTCATGAATCAATCCGGGGAATCTCCTTTCCATTGCCGCTGAGCCAAACATGTCTTCCTTTAAATAAGGAGACTAAATCTGTACACAATACTCCTCACCACAGCCGTGTACAGTGCTTCCCTGTTCTTTTACCTATCTCTTTGCAATGACAGCTGAGATCCCATTTGCCTGAAGAAGAGTCTAAAGAAAAAGTCCCGACTCGAAACGTCATCTATCCATGCTCTCCAGTGATGCTGCCTGACCCACTGAGTTACTCCAGCATTTTGCGTCTTTTTATTTGTAAACCAATATCTGCAGTTCCTTGCTTCCACAATTTCCCATTTGCCTCTCTGATGACTTGCTATACCTAAATGCTAAGGTTTTATGTCCCGCAGAGGAGGATACCCAGGTCTTTCCAAACACCACCATTCAGTGGCCTTACACCATAGAAGTAATATTGTGCTTTTCTTATCTGGATAACTACATATTCCTCCACATTATACTTAATCTGCTCCTCACATTATTGATGAAATAGCACACTTCTTAATATTACAGGATGGTCTAATTCACTTCCATCTACAGATATTTTCATACTGATGCATAATCGGCTCAGCTGTCACAAATAGGTTATTCTGGCTGGTTAGTTTTTTGAAATGTAAGCTTTTATCCTTACTCTGATTATAGTATCTTGCATGCGGATCTGGTGGCAAAACTTTATGAGAGGCTTTGCATTGTTATGTTTGACTTTATTACTTTATTCTTACATCTTAAGGCATTTGCAGTCACGGAGGGGTTAAATAGCCCATTCAGTGTATTCTATATTAGTTTTTAAGATGTATGTGGACTTAATGTAAGAAGGAAATTATGAAGGATGTGTTAAATATTTTCATCGTTAAATAGTACACTGTCCATGTGTTCACAGCTCGACTAGCCTTTTCTCATTTCCTAGAAATGTTTATTAAAATATTTCATAAATTAGCTCTAAATTAAGTCACTGCACACAAAGTGAACCCTTGTAAAATTCAGTCCTTGTTATTGCAAGTCTGGGCAGGATTACATTTTTGTAAAAATAAAAATGAAGCAGATGGCGTTCACTGGCTAAGAAGTTTTATTTCGTAACTTGCATTACAAGTGATAAAAAAGGGAGAAGTGAGATGCTTGATCATGTAGTTTTATTAATAAATGCATCCTGTTTTACGGAAGCTGGTGTTATTTCCTCAGAGGAAGAATGTAGTAATTGAGTATTCAGTAAATAGTCTGCATTGTGAGTCTTATCCTCGAGCCCTTTTACTAAATAATCTAAAGAACATTGACGAACAGCAATGATGTTCAGAGGAATTTTGGAGTCCAAATCCATAGTTCCCTGAAAGTTGCAACTCAAGTAGATAGAGTATAAAGAAGGTGGGTGGTATGCTTGCCTTCACCAGTTGGGGCATCGAATATAAGAGTCAGGAAGCCACGTTGAAGTTTTATGAAACTTTGATTGGACAACAATTGGAGTATTGTGTAGAATTATGGTCACTCCATTACAGGAGGGATGTGGAGGCTTTGGAGAGGATGCAGAAGAAGTTTACCAGAATGCTGCCAGGGTTAGATCATTTTACTATTAGGAGAGGTTGGACAAACTTGGATTGTTCTCTCTGGAGCTTCGGAGGTTGAGGGAAGACCTGAGAGAAGTATATAAAATTAGAAGAGATATAGATTGGGTTGACAGAACCTTTTTCCCCAAGGCCGAAATGTCAAAGACTAGAGGATATAGCTTTAAGGTCAGAGGCGAAAGGTTTAACGGAGACGTAAGGAGCAAGTTATTACAAAAGGAGCGGTGGATGCCTCCAACACACTGCCAGGGGTAATGGTGGAAGCAGATATGATGGTGGAGTTTATGAGCATTTTAGATAGGCACATGGATGTGCAGAGAATGGAGGGATATGGATCACATGCAGGCAGAGGAGATTAATTTAACTTTTCATGCTTGGCACAGACATTGTGATGGGCTTGTGCCGTTCTGTTCTATGTTCTATATGGATGACACTACTTCTGAAAGAGAGCTGCAAAAATACTCTATACTTCACCCCTGACTTCTATTCCTGCTTGCAACCTCTCCAAGCATGAAGACTGTCATAACTAACCTACCAAAAGCACAAGAGCAGATGAATCCCTCCACTAATTCTCTAACTTCTATGTCTTATTATGTTCAATCTGTGATTTATTTTGATGAGCTTTTGTTGAAGAAAAGGTGGAGAAGAGGGCAATCATTTAAAAAAAAAAAATTCTCATAATTACCTTACTTTAGCTACAAACAGTAATTGGCACTTGGGAGAAATGGGGAGAGACTGAACTTGTGAGAGGGGTTTTCTGTTTTCCAATGACTTGGAAAGGTTTGTACAAAATCACTTCCTTGAGATTTCCATCCTGGGAAAAAGATTCTGACTGTCTGAAGAAGGGTCTCGACCCGAAACGTCGCCCATTCCTTCTCTCCTGAGATGCTGCCTGACCTGCTGAGTTACTCCAGCATTTTGTGAATAAATGTCCATCTTATCTATGCTTCTCATAATTTTATACACTTCCATCAGGTCTCCCCTCAACCTCTGAAGCTCTAGTGGTGGGGAAGATGCTGGAGTCAATTATAAAAGACGAAATTGCTGAGCATTTGGATAGCAGTAACGGGATCATTCCGAGTCAGCATGGATTTACGAAGGGGAAATCATGCTTGACAAATCTACTGGAATTTTTTGAGGATGTAACTAGGAAAATTGACAAGGGAGAGTCAGTGGATGTGGTGTACCTCGACTTTCAGAAAGCCTTCGACAAGGTCCCACATAGGAGATTAGTGGGCAAAATTAGGGCACATGGTATTGGGGGTAGGGTACTGACATGGATAGAAAATTGGTTGACAGACAGAAAGCAAAGAGTGGGGATAAATGGGTCCCTTTCGGAATGGCAGGCAGTGACCAGTGGGGTACCGCAAGGTTCGGTGCTGGGACCCCAGCTATTTACGATATACATTAATGACTTAGACGAAGGGATTAAAAGTACCATTAGCAAATTTGCAGATGATACTAAGTTGGGGGGTAGTGTGAATTGTGAGGAAGATGCAATAAGGCTGCAGGGTGACTTGGACAGGTTGTGTGAGTGGGCGGATACATGGCAGATGCAGTTTAATGTAGATAAGTGTGAGGTTATTCACTTTGGAAGTAAGAATAGAAAGGCAGATTATTATCTGAATGGTGTCAAGTTAGGAGGAGGGGGAGTTCAACGAGATCTGGGTGTCCTAGTGCATCAGTCAATGAAAGGAAGCATGCAGGTACAGCAGGCAGTGAAGAAAGCCAATGGAATGTTGGCCTTCGTAACAAGAGGAGTTGAGTATAGGAGCAAAGAGGTCCTTCTACAGTTGTACCGGGCCCTGGTGAGACCGCACCTGGAGTACTGTGTGCAGTTTTGGTCTCCAAATTTGAGGAAGGATATTCTTGCTATGGAGGGCGTGCAGCGTAGGTTCACTAGGTTAATTCCCGGAATGGCGGGACTGTCGTATGTTGAAAGGCTGGAGCGATTGGGCTTGTATACACTGGAATTTAGAAGGATGAGGGGGGATCTTATTGAAACATATAAGATAATTAGGGGATTGGACACATTAGAGGCAGATAACATGTTCCCAATGTTAGGGGAGTCCAGAACAAGGGGCCACAGTTTGAGAATAAGGGGTAGGCCATTTAGAACGGAGATGAGGAAGAACTTTTTCAGTCAGAGGGTGGTGAAGGTGTGGAATTCTCTGCCTCAGAAGGCAGTGGAGGCCAGTTCGTTGGATGCTTTCAAGAGAGAGCTGGATAGAGCTCTTGAGGATAGCGGAGTGAGGGGGTATGGGGAGAAGGCAGGAACGGGGTACTGATTGAGTGATCAGCCATGATCGCATTGAATGGCGGTGCTGGCTCGAAGGGCTGAATGGCCTACTCCTGCACCTATTGTCTATTGTCTATTGTCTAGAGTAAATCTTCCAAGTTTGTCCAACCTCACCTTACCGCTGATATTCTCTCATCTGGTTGTAAATAACCAGATAATAATTTATAAGTAAATTATAAAAAAATGTTTATTTGAGTGCCTAAATTCAAAGTAATTACTGAAAGAGAAAAGGTTCATGAGATTTGCAGCAATGTCTGTTGTGGTATGGATTGCCACACCAGAAGTAATAAAAGCAAAATTCCAAATAATGTAGTTAAGAGAATCGAATAATTGAGGAACGTCTTGCAAAATAAATATATGAAAGTTTAAAGCGGGAGATTGGAATTATTTTTGTGCATTTCTGCATTAAAGTTTTCCAATATCCCAAAAATGGTCTTCATTTGGATGATTCTTTGTTCAAATCTCCTTTTTATATCCTTTGCTCCAAAAGCATTCTTACTTTTCTTATCAGGCGTTATCATTTTAACACAGATAACTTTTGTTATAAACATTCCACACGCTGGAAGTGTTTGCTTAATTTCACATATTTATCATTCCCCTTAATAATTTGCAGCCCTGTGAAAATCCAAAATTTATATCCCAAGAGATGTAGTGTGTTGGATGCCTTGGCCCTTAAGTTATGAGAACAGTACTGTTTGAGCATTATTTTGTTGAGTGTTAATAGACATACGAGTTAGTTTTTAAAATTGATTGGGAGTAGATTGTACAGTATCTTTGCATGTTTCCAGGAATCGTAAAAAACTAACAAAAACAGCACAATTTTTAACCAATAGTTTAAACATTTACAGAGTGTGATATAGGGATTGGGGAGTACACTTACAATTTAGAGTAAAAGTTGGAATACCATAAAAGCATATAGAAGCAGAATGTGTATTATTTTTAAGTGATTTATATGTTGAAATGTTTATCTGAGGAAATTACAAACCATATACATAAAGTTAGAATTTTACAGCCAAAGATTTTATGAAAGGTTAATCTTGGTTTAAATATTAACCATTAAAAGCCTCCTCATATCTCTTGAAGCAAAACATAACAATTTCAAGGTATTTTACAGTGGGAAGGGTGGGTGAGCAATTGAATTACTTGTCAGAACATTGATTCGGCCTGATTAGGCTGGAGGGGGTTTGAAAACAAAGGAGTACTGACAGGAGGTTTGGAATCTCTGTGCTAAATTGAGCACACGCAGTATTCCTGGCAGCTTTGCATTATATTAATGCCGAATGTTGATATTTGCTGGAAAGTCTGGATCTTTATTTATTTAGAAAAATGCTAATAGCATGATTTCAACAGCACAGCAGTTGTATATACATATTGAGCTGAAAAGAACATCCCTTAGGCCTGTGAGTTCAAAAGGTTACAAGTAATAAAAGTCACAATTTATTGGGGAGAATGAAGGCAATCTTACAGATAGGTTTATAGGAAGCTTTCAAAAGCATGAAGGAGATAATGAGGAAAAAGGTTTAGAGTATACGATCACATTCAATTGGGAATTCTGAAGGGACGTCTTTATTCGGGGTGGTGAGAACGTGGAACTCGCTCCCACGGGAAGTGATTGAAGCAAATGGTTGAGACTCATTCAAGAGAAGGATGGAGAAGAAAATGAATGAGAAAAGAATAGAGGGCTACAGGTCCTCGCTGGGTAATGAATGCTGGATTTATAGACACTCTGTAGATATGAGGGAGCGTCTGGGAGAACGGCAGCTGGATGGGGCAGACCTACTGGCAGTTGTTGGTCAGCAGGCATCTCCAGCTAGGTGCACATAGGCCGTTTCCACGTGCGTTTCCTCCCACCCACCTCCCTGAGCCGCAACAACCTTAGGGCAAGGCCGAGCCGAGCAGAGTGGGGAGCACTGAGTAGACTCACTCCCTCTCACTAAATCAGGGAGGCCGGCTGGCGGCCATTCTTCCCATTTCTGCCACCGCTGTCTCAGTTCATTTTCCAATGATGAACAGTTCATGTCACCAACAAGTTAGAGTCATAGAGTTACACAGCATGAAAACAGGCCCTTCGGCCTAGCTTACCCATGCAGACAAAGATGCCCCATCTACACTTGTCCCGCCTGCCTGCTTTTGGCCCTAATCCTTCCAAACCTTTCCTATCAATTTGTCCAAATGTCTTTTAAATGTTGTGATAGTACCTGCCTCAATTACCTCCTTATTCCAGATACCTACGATCCTCTGTGTAAAAAAGTCCTGTGCAGGTTCTCAGCAATGGAACCCCATTGTCCTGTGTGCCTCCTGTACATTGAGAGATTTAAGAGAGGAAAGATAGGAGTGGAACTTGGGCAGGTTGGTCTGGATGCCAGGTTCAATATCATCTATCTCAAGTACTACGGACTGAATAAGAATGTTAGGCACTTAACAACAATACTGAGCTTTTGGGCTAAAACACTTTTTATACCTTTGCAGTATAAAAAGAAAGATTACCTTTGAGTATATTATGTAAAACCATGATCTGGTATACTGATCCTCTTTGTATTTTTGTGTTCCCTTTCACAGCCAAATAGTAGTGGTCAAGTAGTGGGCAAAGTGCCTGGTCATTATACATCAGTACTGGCTCCCTCACCCCATCATGGCATGTCCAGACCCGTGAGCCTGGCCATGTCTTCAGACACTAAACCCATCACTACATCAACCGAAGGTGAGGCAACATCATCCCCATCATCCAGTAAGTACCATTAAGTTAGATGTGTAGGGAGGAACTGCAGATGCCGGATTAAACCAAAGATAGCCACAAAGTGCTGGAGTAACTCAGCGGGACAGGCAGCATCTCTGGAGAGAAGGAATGGGTGACGTTTTGTGTCGAGACCCTTCTTCAGCCCAATTAGGGATAAGGGAAATGAGAGATATAAACGATGATGTAGAGAGATAAAGAACATTGAATGAGAGACATTCATTGTTCTTTCTCTCTCAACATTATCGTCTATATCTCGCATTTCCCTTATCCCTAAGTAGTCTGAAGAAAGGTCTCGACCCGAAACGTCACCCATTCCTTCTCTCCAGAGATGCTGCCTGTCCTGCTGAGTTACTGCAGCTTTTTGTGTCTATTAAGTTAGATGAGGTGGTATCCTGTGATACAGGAATATAATTCACATTTATGAGGTAAATAGAATAATATCTATAAAAGTTTTACTTTTATGCTTGGTAAAATGGTTTGTTTTGCCCAAGGTGCATTTTTTGCCACTTTCTCTCATTTGCATTATTAAAACAGAACCTAAAATATGCAAACACAATAGAATGACAATGATTTAACTGAGTCAATTGGATGTTGAGGACTAATTCCTGTGAACACAAAATGAACTTCAGTAACGGCCAGCTTATTTGACCATTAACTGATCAGCTCCTCCGAAACAATGAACAGCATCGGACAAAGATATAATTATACTTGAACTTTTGATTTTACGGTAATAATAAATTATTCCAGAAAATCTGGTTTGTGACAGCTGCAACTTACAATTGAAACGGTATTGTAAGCTTTGACTGACCACAGCAAATTTCAAGAGAGCAGTCTCAGACTGTATTAATGATGAAAATCAGATGTGCTGGAATGTGCTGGGATAGATCATCTTTTTCCCAAGTACTGTGGTTAAACTGCCACACTGTTCTGTATCTCTGTCTGGATGAAGTTAACAAAGGCTCACTAATGTGTTCCATGGGAGACTGTCAGCAGTGAAATAGGAGAACAATGTCTTCTTTTGAGAAAACCTCTAGACAGCTGCGACTTGTGTACTAATTGATTTGCTGTGGCTTTGCAGCTTCTCAGCTGTTCAAACCCGTGTCTGGTCACGTATAAAGTACAGGTAGTTGGCCTGGGCCTAAGAATTAAAGGTGAGCTTACAAAGAGTGCTGCAAGTGTATATATTTTTTGTCCTAAACCACAAATCTGCTACGAGGTCTATTGGAGTAATCCTACCGTGGCATTGCATTGAGATTTGTCACACGTTTGTTTATAACATTACGTCTAATTCAAAATCAATGAAAAATAAAGGTAAATTCGTGGCTAGCCCTGAATTTGTAGATTGAGTAAGTTTTGCTCGATTCCTCCAGGAAAAGCAGCAATAATTCCTCAATGCTTTGTCAAGCTTACACAGTGAGTAGCTGACTGTACAGACTCAGTAGGGAAAGCTCTCAGTTTAATCCTCCGCCTGTGTTTAGATCACACAATACCGGGGTAGTGGCTTTGCAATTCATCTCAGTGTTCCTCGTTAGGAAAGTTAATAATTGATTTTGGGTCATACTCCTCGATGCCACTCTGTGATCTTTGGTAATGGGGAAAGACAGGATAACACCAGACCCTGTGACTGAACAGTCTGACAACAATTCAAATCCAGAGCCTTTCAATAATATTATAATATTAGCTATTTATCAGGTATTGGGAGACAATCAGCAGCCATGGACACTCCTCCAAGAGCAAGGAGAGGAAGGGATAGAACTAAATTAATGCCAAAAAAAATAGATTTAATCTCAATATTTTAAAAGATGATTTTCTACCAGATCTTATTTTTATGCTAAAGGTTCTTTTGCTTCTTTTTACCCGTTAGTTTTGTATTTTTCTGTATTACCTTTTCCATTCACACAGACTAAGGAGGAAAATTTCACAATTCATACAGCACACATCGTCAGTAAGATAAAAACGGAAACTGGAAGAAATCACTAAGCAGGTCCAAGACACAGGGCGTAACATTTCAGATCAGTGATCCTTCACCAGAAATGCAAAATGTCAGAGAGAAAGCAGGTTTTAAGATGCGGAGAAAGGAGGGGAGAAGAAATGAGGTAGAAGCAGGAGCAATTAAATAATAAAGTTGCTGATAGTACAGGTTAAGATGGGGGTAATAGGATCAGTAAAACAACAAAAGAAAAGTCTTGTAGAGATTAAACCACAGTATTATTATCTAAAGTGGTTGAACTCAATATTGTGCCCACAAAATTGCATTAAACCTAGTTGAAAGGTATTGCACCATTCCTCAAGCTTACATTGAACTTTACTCAACAGTATGGGAGATTGTCAATCAGAGAAGGTTAAATATAAAAGTGGAGACAACCAGGAACTCTGCTCACTCTTACACTGAACAGATGGTTTTGCAAAGCCAGTTATTTCTATTAAACATTACCCCTTAGACTTTGCAATATCCTGATTCCCACTTGGCTATGTGTTCCAACTATTTTCCTTCAGCATTTTCTGCACGTATATATTTTTTTTAATTGTTTAAAACCGAAAAGCCAGGTGAAGTCCAACATCCTAAATAAATCACAGATTTATGTATATGAAAGAAAGAAGGTGATCATGACAAGCAATTTTCTCTCCTTCCTATTGTATGCAAAGTTAGAGCAAATAGTTGCTGAGAAATTTGTCCCCGTTTCAGTGAAGCTGAACAGCTCTGTGGTGTCTATATGCTCTACAACACTTGTAAAATACTCTCCATTGAAATTAATCAAATGAATTTTGGGAAGCAGAATAGAATATGTAGCTTCTACCAAACACCATCTCTTATACCACCAGCTGGAGATAACTTTCTAAGCAGGGGTCTCTTCAAGGTTTAGATTATTTATTTTTCATCAGATTTTATATGCAAACCTCCTATGCACTCCCCTCTTAAAAAAGAAATGACAGCTGACAGTTTTTTTTCCGAAAGATGGTTTTCCTGAAAGAAGAGATGTTCCTTTGCTCCACTCTGATGTTGTGTCTCCAGCAGTTAGCTCAAACACTTAGGCAATATCAGCAACCTTTAGACGTTGAAGTGGACCACTCCCTGTATTCTGAGAATAAAAAAAACTGTGAATACACTGAAAGTTGCTAACGTGATCTGACAGTGATTAAAAACATGATAATATCCATTGAAATCTAGGGCATAGGGCAATCTTCAGAATTAAGCCAAAGCACATCATAAGGAAAGAAGATTCATTTTGTTTAACTAATTATTACAGCAATCACATGGCATTCCACTGTATGTGATTTCTTTCAGCAGATTGAAAATTAATGTCTCCTTTTAAAAAGGCGGACAAAGAAAGAACTCATTGAATGAATTATTCTGTTGTTATTGCCAGAAGCTGTTTTGCCCAGGATTGAGATAGGCATAGGTAACAGTGGCTATTTTTTGCTATTTAAAATAAATCCAAAGCAAAATAGAGCTGATGTTGGAAATCTGAAATAATACAAGTGCTGGAAGCACTGCAAGTCAAGGAGCATCTGTGGAGCTGTCTAATCTGCTGAATACGTCAAGCATTTAAATATTATTTTTAACTAAAAAATATATTTTGCCTCAATTTCTGAGGGGTTTGCCATATACAACAGTTTGCTTTAATAATGCAATGAAAGGTTTATACCGACAGTTTAAAAAGACATATTACCTTGATGCTAACCTCTCTTTGTCTTTAATCAGCCTACGCAGGTTCAGGTACACCCTCAGCCAACCGGCAATTTGTGGGACTCAGCTCAAGGGATCCAGCCTTTCTACACCAGCAGCAGGTGGGCACGATTTTTGTCACTCTTTGTCTAGATGTAAACATTTCCAGATCCATAGTATTAGCGCACTACTGATCCACAGTATATATTTTTTAACGTAGAACTGATGATGAGAAATCATGGGGTGAACTTAGCCTATCTTTACCTTTACGGCAATGAATACCACTTAGGCCCAACCCCAAAAGATAATGAGGCTTTAGTTATGATGTGAATCCTAACATGGCTTCATTAACTCTAGGATAAACAAGAGTTCACAATAACATTATTGATCATGCTGTTACAGTGTTCCATGTGCTGCTGCTTTGCTATGGGAGTCCTACTGCTTATGTCTAATACATAGCTGTCAGATATTGTGATTAAAAGAGTTTAAGGGTACAACTTATTTTTAAAGAAGATAGCTAACATTTCTGTAGGCTCTTAAAAGATGAGTCAAAAACTCTTCTCCACAATTAACCAATCTTCCATGAGTAGGTGTTGCTTAACCAGCCAAAAGAAAGCGGATAAATAACTGGTGAAAAAAAAGTAAGAATTTAGGAAAAGAGTGGGGAGTGGGATTGCACTTTTGAAAGACCTAATATAGACAGTGGGCTGAATGGTCTCATAGAGTTCTGTACCATTCTCCTATTCCATATATCATGAAACACTCCGTTAAATATCCTCTGTCAATTTGACAACCTTCTCCAAAGAAGGAAAAATAAGTTGTCCGTAACATTTAATATAGAAGTAAACTTAAGCAGGTATACTGATGATTTATCAACTTGATGGCCAATAATTGCACATAATTTACAAACAATGTAAGACCCTAACACTCATCTCCTTCAGAGTAAACAAATACAATGTTAGTGTTAGTGCATGTGTTAGAGAAAAAGACATACAGTATGACTGAATCACTGCAAGGCACAACCTTCATCTTTCACCTACACTGTCAATTTAATGCACAAACATTTGACCCTTGGTTTAAGGATCATCATGTAATTATAATAGAGGAGGGCTGGAAGACTGGGAGATATCTGATATCCAATGCAGGCAAGTAGGATTAGTATAGGTAGGTACAACAGTTGCCATGGATGTGGTGGGCTGAAAGGTTCAATTCTGTGCTGTACGATGCAATGATCCTATAACAGACATCTTTGATATTGTTCTAGTTTATTTGAAACTCCTATCAATTATTTTGTTCCTTTAAGGAATTTGTCACATATGTGTAAATACATGTGGTGGTTGGAAAATAAGATTTATGCACACCTCATGAAATAGGACTAATTCTAAGCAGTGCTGAGACAGCTCCCATTCACTACTCTCACCTGCTGAAACAAATCTCAGATTGCCAATTAAAAATGCCGTCCCATCATTACATTTTTCTGACTTTAGCACTTAGGCAAGATGGGTTTAAGCATTACAGTATTTAGTACAGGATTTAGTTAAATGTTTAAAGCGCAAATGCTCTTTTAAAAAAAGATTGAATAGATAGCAGACTTGATGGGGACTGCCATGGTAAATTGAGAAAGCACCATCCATGACAATTTGATGGTTTCAACATTACGTCTGCAATAAAGTGCATGCATATGTCCATTATTGCTCAAACAATGTATCTTTGCCAGATTAACCTCAAGCACTCATTTTAAAATATCTGAACACCACCACAAAAGCCACAAAGTAATAATTAGTGGTTTTGCTTCTCCATCCTTTTTTGTCATATTTATTTGTAGTCATTCCTTTCAATTTTCCCTTTTAATATTTTTGATTAAATTGCCCTTAAAACAATCAGCTTTTCAAAATGGAACTATCATGTTTATCTAAAGTTTCATGTCTGGTATATTGATCTCCACAAGTAGATTTTACTGATAACACCGATGCCAGAGACATGAGACCAAACTTAGCCAAAGTTGTGCATGGTCAATGTTTTTTTAAAAGGGAGCTTTAGCTGAATGAATGAGGTAATTCTGGCACTCTGCCCCTCTATTAGTCACACAGGTATGATTCTGCAATGAATGTAAATTAGCCCTGAAGCAAGTTTGTTGAGTGTATTTTACTCTGAATTTCTCCCAACTCTTCTCCATTCTCTACCAACAACTCCCTGATTTGAAACATCATTTTTATATTGATGGATGCATCCTGTTCAGGAACCGCCCATGTTTCTTTTGCTTATGCTTTCATTCTAGAAAGCATAAGCATTTTATGGACTGGTTTGTGAATATCATCAGAAGCAGCTTCACATGTTGGTAGCTGTTTTGATCATGTTCTCTCTTTCTCTGGTGGGATTTAATGCGCGATCAAATTCTTCCTAGAAAATGATTCTAAACGTCAAAAGCAATGCAACCTTGTTATTGAGAGCTCTGGTGTTATGAGAGGTTTTTCCCCCTGAAACAAAATCTTGTTTCACAGCCACAGCAGAATCGATTCATGGAAGCAAGACCTCAGACTGTAATACATTAGGTGTCTGATGAGAACTACTGTTTTGTCATGTCTAGCGCAGTTTCAAGTTCTGTATTACACATGATAAGAACAAAACAGATTATAACCAATAAATACCGAAATGCAAGGAAAAATTATGCTCCTTTCCATACCCTCAGTGAAACATTATTACAACCAATCCAAATTCAAATTTAAAGATCGTTTAATAGACTGAAATACTCCACCTATTTCTTACAAACACAATTTTCATTCTTTGCATTAGCCGTGACTTATTGAAATACAATACTGAAAATGTCTACAGTGACAAAATGTGGAATAATCATAATACTATATAATTTACACATTGATAATTACACCGTAACTAGTAAGCATCTTTTGTACTATAAAGTCCTGTTAAAACCATTTTTAAATTAACTAGAACCTATCACAAGTAACAACACTAACAGTGCTCATGTCCCTTGAACAAATTACTGAAACAAAAAGTGCTCTTATCAAATTGTTTGAACTGTATAGTTTAGAAGTAAATGTAAGTTACTAATATAAAGCAGCTGGTGGTTTTGTAATATGCCTGAAGTAGCGTTAACAGATCCAGCATGGAATATAAGATTGCACTGTGTCAAGCATGAGTTTTAATTGATAAGACTGTGTTATGTGGTACATTTTAAATATGTATCCATCATTTATTATATCAACGCAAACTAAAATAAGTAAAGAACAAAAAAAGAAAAACTAGAAACCAATTTTATGAATAAATAATTGCAATAGTTACATTTTGTATATATCATTCAGAATTATAGTTTATGAACTTGAAAATAACTTGAACATAAATTGATTGGGTGTAAACGCTTGGATTTTTATGTAGTCCTCAAGAGATGTGAATTTAGAAAAAGCTTTTATTACTTATCTACTTTATGGTGTTAGAAACATACGTATTTATCATTGCGTATGAGCCAAGAAAAGTGAAAACAAAAATTGATGGGAAAAACCAAGTTGAAGTTTTAACACCAGATATTTTAATAGGTGGTGATCCTTAGTATAAATAACATCAGTTGTATAACCTTTTCCCTTTGATGTTGCGGCTTTGCATAGTGATTTATATTTCTGCGGTATGATATCATCTGACCATATGCTCTGTTGTGGCATTGTTAAGTGGCTTGTGTTCCAAGGAAATCCTGAATATTTTCTACAGTTGAATTGTGGACAGCAAAGCTCTGTCAAGCAAATAGTGGGATAAGCTGGATCCACTCATTCTTCCACAGTTATTTCATTTGAATGTGGTAACATTGTTTACAAGAAGCAGAACTCAAGATTCCATGTTTCGTTCAGCCTTAATCAAATAATGTTGTTCTGAAATCTGTAGCTACACTTTGAGCGTAGATGTATTCGCTAATCTTTCACCCTGTAATTTCTAAGTTAAAAAACACCAAGCATCACAGCCACTAATACCGGCTTTACAAAACGTAATATGGCAGGAAAAAGTCAATTGAACAAATACAAGTTTGAGAGTACCCTATCTAGGCATCTAAGTGAATGTATGTGGGGTCAGTCTATTAATTTGGGGCAAACATCAGGGTACATTTAATACTTTTGTATGCAGGTATATTAGTCTCTGCTGAAACTAGTAGTTTCTTTTCAAAGTGATGCAAACGTGGCAGAATGCATGGAGAAAGAGAGGACATGGCTTATAGTTTTCTAACTACTTGGAGTTCTTTCATCTGTCAGTATAAAGGAAGTCTGAGTCTTGATGTGAATCTACAGCCATGGTCTCTGTCTGACATCTGTGGCATGGCCGTTAATCAAGCAGCATGAGGTAGTTGGTGGCAGCTTGTTGCAGTGTCTATCTATAACTAATTAGAGCATACAAAATGGGTCTGCTGCACTCATCGGAATAGCAACAAGCAAAATCAGTACACTGCTTGCTCTGTCTGTATATATAGTTAATTGGCCAGTCAGGTTAATGAGCAATTGTAACAATTAGAAATGAATAGCAACACATTAAAAATTAAGGTATCAAGTGAGCAAATTGCACTTGCACCACAAACCAGCATTTGTAAAACAGTGAAGTTACTGTATACTGACTACAAATTGAGCATAGCATTTTGAAAAAATTGATCCGACAATTTAAGATGTTAACAATGTTAGAAATGCAAGTATACACGTGGAGCTACATATTACAAGCACAGGATGAATGCGTTCATTAAAATATAAACCATTCCTTTCCCTTTACTTTGTATTGTGAGGGCTGACATTGTCTTTAGTACCTAAATGCAAGTCTTATATGAATATAATTCATGCATTTGGAATAGTTCCAGTTTTCCGGTATTATTCACTTTGCTGATGACAAAGTAAAGTCCCCAAAGCTGAGGGTGGTCCAATAGTCCTTCCATTAAATTGATCTTCAACATCCTGTATGGATGAAACCAGAATCAACCTAAGATGGGCACTCCAGTAGGTATATTAAGGTATAATCTATGTTTAGCATTAATAATCTACATTCCTAATTTGCAAATTCTGTTAATTGGCATAACATTGGTATTCACAAAATTAAATTTGACTGACAACCCTTCAGCTTTACCATTTTCAAAGATTTTATCCTTTAAACTGGAATTGTTAAGCTGCTGAATACAATACGTAACTTAGTTAAACTTGGTTGTTGACAGGTTGTAGTTGAAGTGAAGTCCGGGAATTTAAGTGCTGTTCAGGAAAAGTTGGTTGGTAAAGTTTCACTCTGGTTGACAAAATGATGATGATAGAATAAAATAGAATTGGTTGTACAAAATTGACGTGCCACCAACTTCCTCCTCCAACGTATCCCACAGAGAGCATCTGTCGCAGCACAAATCTACCAGATTTGTTGTAGAGTTGAGACAAGTTGTAGGGAGCATGATCAGCCAGATTGAGTCTTACACTTCTATGATTACTTTTGGTTCTAATATGATTTATCAGTCATGTCCGTCCATTTGACAAATTAGCATGAATGTTGCACTGGCTTGAATGCTTCAAGGCTGATAAAGAACATATCTATCAAGAATAATCTGACATCACATGATTGACTCTTACACTATGGTTTAGCATTGTTGTGTTGCATTTTTCCTTTAAAGTGTGGTGCTTGATGGAAGTGATGGCCTCACAAAGGATGCTGTAATGATAATATGATGAATAGAAAACCACACCAATGTAAGATAGCTCTTCCCCCAGCAGGGAACTTTATGGGAGTGTAAGGAAGTGTGATGCATTCAGGATCCTAAAGGCACCATGTTCTCATTGTGTCCTGGACTATATGAGTGACGGTTTGACATAAAGACAAATCACAGGACTGCCGAGGTGAAGGCTGAATGTATAGATAGAGTGAGAGGAAGTTGGGTCACATTCCACATATGCTTCATCTAAAGGAAATGAGAAAGGAAACTGCAGTCAAAATACTGACAACCCATGGAAAATCAGGCTTGTTTAAGTTTATTGATTTCCTGTCCCGCCTAACATTCCACACAAAATCTATCCATTTTTGTTGTCCTTTCTTGAGAACAAATCACCCAAATTTACTTTGTGTTTCTTCAGACAGTGGCACGGTATGGTCATTATTGAAAGAGATGATTTTTAAATATGTTGGTATTGCTATGTAATTCAAAATTGCGATGAGCATAAGTAAATCCCTTGTTCCATCATGATCCAGCATTTTTTCATAACCAGGTACTAACTACAATGTAAAAAGTGCATTTAATATGTGTAAATTCATGAATAGTGACTAGTTAGTGTTGCTCAGTATTATAACACCCCTTGGTGGTACTTTTTAAAAAAAAGAAGAAATGACTCCATGTTGGAGATTACCTATGTTAAGTATTCATTGATGCATAGATTTTCAATTAGTTAAGACCACAAGAGCATTAAAATACTTTGGTCTCGTAGGAAAGACTAATATAATGCATTTTAAGTGCATTTAAAATAACAAGTATAGGTATTACATAAAATTATACATTTGTCATGGTACCTACAGTACATTGTTGTGAAAGTGGCACTGAGTAAGCGAGAGGATAAAACAAGGAGCGTTTTAAAGAGCAATTTAATTCTGTCAATTCACATAGAAATGATTGTGCACAACTATTTTGTATTTTGCTGGACATGATGGAAGAGGCGAATAAAAAGTAGCTGAGGCAGCCCGAGCTGAGTGGCATGTTAAATGATGACTTCCACTTGGCTGTTTACTCTAAAAGTTCCTTTGTGCAAAAAATGGATCAAACCTGTGTCCTGTGAGTACAGGAGAAGTATGGCAGGAATTTTGACTACCATTTAACTCCCATGTACATGGTAGCGTTGTACTCTCCAGAGGGAAAGGTGGAAGTATTAATGAATGTCACGAGAATACATGCATTGGGATCTCAATGTATATAAAGCTGTGTCCTATATCTAGGTACAGGCTGCATTTGCCATTTGCTCTCCCAGCCTTTTCAGATACGAGACAGTTTGGCGCCCCGGTGGAAATCCGTGGGACCATATTTTGTGTGAGGAAAGCATCAGTTGTTTCAAACCTTCTCTGAAGGAGCCATTCCTGCATCTCTGAAAGGGAGGTATCTATCATTGCTTGCAATGTTCAGTGCAAGTTATTCTCCATGTAAGGGGAGGTTGGTGGAGGCCATCGATGAGAATGGACATCCTAGTTTGTGCACTGCTGTAAATGCTTCAGTGGCTGAGGTGAAGAGAAAGAAAAAGGAAACCAACTGTTGTGAAGTAACAGTGGGAGGAGATCACACTTAAGGTCAATTTCAGGAGCAATGTGCCTCTAGCTTATCCCACAAAACAAATGCCTCTCTCCATGCTTCCTTCACCTCCCAATAAATTTCATCAAGGTGACAATCTTACCTGACATTTAGATACTGTACCATATCCTCACATGCTTACCACACTTCTCCAAGCATTACACCCACACCTCACAATTTCCACACATTGTCATTAATTTAACAAATACCAGGCTAATCTTCCAGACCCGTTGCACTGTACCCACCAACACAATTCCTCTATCTCTTGCAAATTGCCAAGGGGCACAGCCATTTCCATCACATTGCTCTGAAATATATTGTGATCATCAATGAATCCATAGCCAGCAGTGTTATGGGGAGCTCTGAAGAGGATGACATATCCATACCTGTTCTTCACTTCCCATATCACACCTTCTCACATCCCACATTCCTCTTATCCCACCATTTGATCATCCACTGCAGCCATATTGTGCCATTTATGCGGAGAGGGAGAATTGAAGGTGGTGAATGGAGCACATATCAAGTAGGCTGTGTTCTGGATAGTTTTCACGCTGTAAGACTCTATGACTCTGTGATCAACAAGGCCCCATCCAAACCCAATGTAATATGGTCACATGAGTGGTCCAAATACCTCCGAACTCACAACACTGCTCCTACTTTGTTATCAATCAGAACTGAAAAGTTTTTCAAAAGCTTCTGAATGCCCAAAACCATTCAACAACTAATAAATTTGAAATAAGTGATTAAAACATTTCCAAACTGTATATAAATCACTGGAAAACATTTAAAAATAATGTTAGTATCAAATCATACATCAATCATTATTGAAAGAGTGTCGCCTCATTGTTAACTTTCTTCCCAGCAGCTGTAACATCTGTAACAGAAGTGTGCATGGGACTCTCAGTGACATTGTGTTTTGTTGGTGGTTTCCACGTGGAGTCCAGTGACAGAATGTGCTAACAAATTCACTGTGAAGAATCTGTTTGTTAGTTTGGGACTTCCGTATTCAAATATATGTGTTTGAAGGTCCAGAAGCTGCTTGCATTTACCACGGGTAAATGCCAATAGTTTGTCAAGGGGTCAGCAAAGTTCAGTGTGTAGTATTAGCAGAGCCACAGCATCCCAGTTTATTAGGATTGGTGTCAATTCAGAGTTGCCTGCAGATTAAAATCTTGCCAACTCTGCATGCATAACTTGCAGGCTACCGTGTGATCCAATTTACAGAGATGTTTAATCCACACTTAAATATATGTGGTCAAGATTTGTGAATGAAGTTAAAAGCAAATTGGCACATGGAGTGCTGAAAAATCTGGCCCAGTGCATGGCCATGGCTCTTGGATAGCTTGGTAATTTTAAAATCTCAGTCAACTGAAGAAAGTAAAAATAGATCTGAGCTGCAAGTGTAGGGTATGGAAAACAAATAGCAACTTTATTTTGGCTTGTCTTGTCCAACTTTATGTGCTCTGCCTCTTTCATCACGGAACAATTTAGATGTCGCTTTTGTGCAACCTCCAGGGAAACTTACCTGCCATTGCCAATACACTGGTGATTGTGATTCTAATAAACAATTCTTTCAAGCCCTTGTAAAATGCAGCTGATTTCTGTCATATGAGTTATGCTTGAGTATAAAGATTAAAGACAGCAGATTAAAATGCTGATAAAGACTTGGAGATATTTGAAAATTGTGCTTAAAGCAACCAAACTTGGACCGGGGACCTAACGTTCTCAATTCTTTTTTTGTTAAGTACAAGATATACTGGCAATAAATTATTAAAACGACCTGAAGTTACAGCAGCAGATTTTGCGGGTGACCCCAGTGCAAAATCAGTATTCTAATGTCAGAGTAGGAGTCCATTTACTTTCTAATAATTTTGTAATTTGTTTCACTTGCATGTAATAGATAAGGAGTTTTAATTAAAGTAAAAAATGCAGTGAATGAGACAAAATGTTCAAATTGGTTTTAACCAGAACAAAAATTGTCATTATGCTGACATTGTGGATCTAGATTTGCCTAAGCATTTCTTCAAATATTTTACATATTATAATATTATTAATTATTGGAATTTAAAAAAGATTGAAAGTATAATGTGCAAATATATTTCCGCTTATCACTTCCTTGTATTAACTCAACATTATTGATTAGATCATGTTTCTAGAGTTTTTGAAATTGAATCTCATTTTCTCTCTCAGTTAAGAAATGAGAATCTCATTCACAGAGATCACTGTAATTTATTTGAAGGATTAATTCAGAAGTCTTTTGGGGGGAAATGCTGGATTTTTTTTGATTCCAAAAGAAAATCATTAGCTACATTTTTGTTTTGATTGTAGAGTAAGCTTGTGCTGTACAAATGTGGTATTTTATCTGTATGTTAGGGCTTTTTGTTATTGTTTATTAATCCTTTTGGGTCATGGGAGTCTGTGGTTAAGTGTTAAGCTTGTCACTACCCTGTGTTGACAGAATAAAAAATATGGGTATTCTAGAGATGAATTTGATTTTGAATGTCCCTCCCTTCCAATTAATAATGTATATACTTGGAACTATCCCATTCAAATGAGTGAAATTGATCAGGGGACGGTGAAATCTAATAAAAATGAGCTTGGCTATGATTGTCTTATGGTTGAACACCAGATTTGTGCTTTAGGTTCACACACACTCAAGGCTACTCAAGTTGCCATCCCGAGCATTACTTGTAGACAGCGACTGCCAAGGCATTATTGGGGCAGGGCCTATGATGTGAGCTGCTTGCAATCTTTCTGCTTGTGCGATCTCCCGACACCCTGCCCATGCTTCCTAGATATAGTGTCCAGCTTGGGCCAGCAAGTGTCTTTGTGGGGAGTTTGGACAGCTGGTCAAATCCACTAGGATATGCTCCATGAGTCTATTGCATTGGTCTTTGTAAAAAAAAATGTTGTCATACCATGGTGGGAAAGTTGTTAGATATAATAATTAAGGAGAAAAAATAACAGCCACTTGATAAAGCACAAAATAGGGAAGAAAACTAGCATAAATCTGTTGAAAATGAAGGGGATGAGGTAGATGGATTTTCAGAGGTGTTTGATAAAATACCACATATAAGTCTGATTAGAAAAACTGAAGTCTAGGGGATTATGTGATAGTACATCTTTGTTATAACGTCTCAGCAGAGACATAGTAAATGTAGTACTTGAATCACCAAGGATGGTAGGCAATGGACTAAGTGTAAGTATATAGACTTAGGGTGGCAAGGGGCACAGCAGTAGAGTTGCTGCCTTACAGCACAAGAGATCTGGGTTTGATCCTGGCTACGGGTGCTACCTGTACGGAGCTTGTATGTTCTCCCCGTGACCGCGTGGGTTTCCCCCGGGTGCTCCAGTTTCCTGCCACACTCCAAAGATGTACAGGTTTGTAGGTTAATTGGCTTTGGTAAAGATTGTAAATTGTCCCTAGTGTGTAGGGTAGTGCTAGTGTAAGGGGATCGCTGGTCTGCGCGGACTCGGTGGGCCAAAGAGCCTGTTTCCACGCTGTATCTCTAAACTAAACTTAAATTAGAATGAATGGTTAACATGGTCATAATGGACAAAAGACTGTTGACTTCCTGGCAGGAAATAGGTAGAGAGTGGTGTTCCCCAGGGACTGATGTTTTTGATCGATATAAACAATGAAGACGTGGGTGTACAAGATAAGATTTCAAGATTTGTGGTTGACATGAAACATAGACATGTGTAGAGATGGCAGAAGATGGTGGTAGGTTTCGTGAGGACATAATAGGCAAGTACAATGTGCAGGTAAGAGGCAGATGGTGCTGGAGAAAGGATGAAATTACGCATTCTGGCAAAAAGACAAATCAACTAATGGGTATATTGCAGAACGGAATACAGGGATGCAGGGACCTGGGATTTTATGTCCAAAGATCTTTAAGGATAGGAAAGCAGGTTGAGAAATCAGTCAATAAAACAAACGAGATCTTAGGGATTATATACATAAGTACAGAGCACAAAAGTGTGGAGATTATAAGGAGTTTTTCTAAACACATCTTAAGTATTTCATCCAGTTTTGTTCACCATACTTGACGGATTCTCAGGTCCTAGCCAAGGTGGACATTAAGATTTACCAGAATAATTTGACGGATGAAGATTTAAGAATAGATTAGCAAAACGGAGATAATGTATCTTGACACAAAAATGCATTCGAGGAGATTTGGTAGAGATGCACAAAATAATAATAAGAAATAATAACAGGTAATAATTGGAATAACTGTTCCCTTCAATGGAGGGACCAGAATTCACAGATTTCTAGTGAAGGAAAAAAGATCTAAAGTATTGTGTGGAAAAGCTGGAAGGCAGAACTTGAAAGTGTGGTGGGCTTGAAGGGTACAAGATGGCGCCTAAAATGTGATGACTCTTGTGTACTGACTCAGTGTGGTATTCTTTCTTACACTCTTATACTTAGCATGATTGTGCCTAATGTACAACAGAATTGTCACTGAATTGTATGCAAATAAAATAATTTCACCGTACTTGGGCACTTCACAATTGAATGCCATTGAACCATTGATTCAGATTTGGCTGTGGCTTTCAAAGGCAAACTGGATAAACATTTAAAGGTTAAAAAAAAATAGAGCTAAAGGTGGTTAAAAGGGACTGACCAGATGCTTTGCAAATATCCACCACAGATCTGATGGTGTTTTTTTGCCATGACAAGTCTACAAATCTAATCTACCCAAAATGGTACAAAATGAGTGGAAGTTTTTTTTTGACTGAACCATAGTTTCTGCTTAAGCCTTCCAAAGGCATGAACTTCTTTTGAAATGGGAATATACATTTCACTGGGAATTATTCAGACTTCCTGGTATTATTAAACGCATCAGAATCTAGAAATAAATCTTTTGCTCCCTCTTAATCTTAAGTATCTTATATTCCACCACATTAATATTAAGTGGATAAAATCACTGAGTAAAAATCAGGAAAGAACCAATGAATTGTTGGATATGGAGATAAAGAGCCTCTTCAGAAACTTACCTGCAGATAATTAAAATAAAACTCAGCCAAAGTATTGAAATTTGTTCAAGAAACCAAATATAGTTTTCATGAGAGTACAATGAGCATCATTAAGTATCTACTAATATTGCTCTTTTTGTATGATTGATAAACTACTTCAATAGTTCTAATTATAGTATTTTAATAACTAGTGTATTATACCAAACAGATGTAACGATGTTTTGATGCTATAAAGTTAAAAATAACCTTTTATTTGCATTATTAGTTATGAACTCATTTAAATGTGTGGTTTGTAAATATACTGAAATTTTAGATTTGTTAAACCAAATATAAACTCTTTGTCAGATATATATATTTTTTGTTCTAAGATTGAAAGTGTGTATTATCTCAGATTTTTTGTTCTGCATATGTATATTTTACTCTCAACGATTTATCAGTATTCTATATACAGTATAAGGATTCAGATTTTGGTACATTCGGCACATCTGCCTCATGATCTTTTTATGGGGAACTACGAGCGTCTGTAACTAAAGTTGAATCTGAACCTAGGCATTCATCACGTGTAATTTATAAAGAAAGGGCAGAAAAACAATATTATTGATCCCAAGTGTTACTCCTAAACACAATTCCTGGGCCCTCTGCTGCGGAGTCATCCAAGATCAGTGTAGGCTCCAATGCCAATTCTTCATAGCTCTACATTAAGGGTTTCTGGACTGGACAAAATGAATTGCCAGTTCCAGCTGCATAAATGGTTCCCTTAAGCAAACAAAGTCAACATTTTCTCTTGTTAACCTTTACTCTGTCTGTCTGTCTGGAATGTTGAACCAGTGTGGTTGACTTTCTAATATTTCTTGATTGAAATCTGTATTGCATCTTAATTAGACTAATGCCTTTCTTAATGGAAGTGAATTTTTTGCATGTATTCTTGGAGTCTAGTTCTGCTCGACACCCAATCTCACTGATAGGTTTCAATTGACAGCTGAGGATTTGTGACTGGACCATGAATCAAAACGGCAGGCATTTATACCCCAGTGCCAGTGACGATACATTGGGAATTGCTTGGCAAAGGTAATATTTTAAATATTTCTAAAATCTACACATGCATATCAAAAATGAAGCTGCATTATCTCTTCTTGTTGTCCAGCATCAAGATTGTTCTTATTTAGTTTAAATCAAAAGAGTCAGTTCCTACTTCAGCGTTTTCTAGTATTTTCAGTACGGTGGATTTGGAAATGTTAAACTGCTTGTATTTTCCCACACTGCTCGATGTAAACATGGCTGCCATCCTCTTCAGAGAATTAAATGTAAAACATCTGTTCAGATTACTGTAAGAAGACTGAAGTTGCATTAAAGGAAAGTTTATACAGAAGAAAATTTAACCCCTTAATGTTTGATACTCAGGACGCTGTTTCATTTTCATTTATAATTTCTTTTGAAAAAAAAAAAAGTTTTTTTGTTTAATAATTATTTTGCTCTGCGGTGAAGTGGCACAGTGCGCTGGTACACCAGTATGTGAAGCTTCAGGTTTGCGACTCATAAGTCCCAGTTCCATCTGGCAGAACCTCTTATCTCAGCTGCCCTATAGCACAGAGGGAACCAGTACCTCCTAGGGCTACAGGTTAGAGAGGAGAGGCAAGCAAAGGCATGCATATCCCAGGACTTAGTCAATAGCAAAGCAGTGGTTCTTGGAGCAAAATATGCATTGACCTCAGTCAAAGCTAGTGTATGACCAAAGTGACTTGGTGAATTCTATAGAAGAGAGCAAAAGAAGTAACATATCACATCTCAGAATATTGTCTCAAGGCAAACACTGAATGGCTGTGTGGTTAAAATAGTGAAACAAGTGGGTGTATTTCTAAATGTACAGGTACATGCAATATAATGCGCAAAATGAAACGTTGTGAAAACAAAATTAAGCTCCTTATTGAGCAATGGTGACATTTAATGATACTGTAATTGAACTGATGCAGGGCAGCAAAGAGGGATACTGCAGTCTTAAAAGTTGCAATTCCAATTTTTTTTTAAGAGACGTGATTGTTTTTTGTTAAGTGTGTGCATAGTTAGACCCCAGCCAGTAAAGTAGGGACACTTTGGTAGAAATGTTCATAACACTATACTTTGCACAGGCTCTTGCATTTTTCTCTTTTGTTTATTAAGAATCATGTATATTCAAATTAATATTTAAAGTACAGTTACTAATTCGGCATTTTGAAAATTTAGGACAACTTTCTGTTTTTCATTTACATTGCTAATTATAAAACATTAGATAGAATCACAGGCCAAATAATGTTTATTGTACCGATTTAGTGTAAAATGTATGTGCAATGTTATACAATGTATGAGTTTTTTTAAAGGCATATTTCAAGTAACTTGATGAGGTGATTTAACACTGTGCATTAGATGTGTTTGTTTTCGTTTGCAGGTGCGATCACATTTCTAAAAAAAAATGTGCATTATAGCATGGTTCAGTGACAGTTAAGCTGTGAGGCAGTTTTGTTTAAAGGAAGCCAAATGTGTGAGATTTGTTAGGAGTATTTGCAGGTTCTAGGCCCAGATGTAAGTTTCATAGATAAAAATATGATTAGGCAGCCCACCCAGTGTGTAATTTTATTGTAGGAAGTTTCATAGCCTTTCATTCATTGTTGTTACTCTCTAGATTTCTGACTGTTCAGTGACTGTTTACCTTATAGATATTGTGTTATGGGAAGCAGAACTCTGCACAGCCAAATGAAAAAATTAAATTCAGTACTCAAAAGGTTAATCCGTTTGCATGTAGCATCAATACTCGTATTTCTTTTCCTTGAAAAAAAAAATGTTTCTGTTTGACTATCCTGGCAAATACACTGGGTCAGCACTTCCTGCCATAAGTTTATGTTACTGCAGTAACTTACATTAAACTTACAGTGAAGCAGCTGTTTTAGACTGCTCTGGAGGAGCATGTTGAACTCGATAGTTGTATGTGAAAGACTCAAAAGATAGCTTAGTACTCTTGAATCAAAGACTTTGGGGGAAAAAATACAGACTTAATCACTTATCCCTGCTTTTATTTTCCTCAGTATTGCAATTTAGTTTTGCAGAACATTATCAAAAACGTTTCACTTTGTAGAAAGTGCAACAGGAAAAACTGTTGATTCTTTGTGTGAAGAAAAACAAATTAATAATGATTGTTTAAAAAAAAATACTGCCAAGAACTCTCGCTGTACGTAGAAAATATCCTACATGATTAATGTAGCGGAATCCATCAAATGTTCACAGAAGTATGTGTAATTTTGTAGTTGCTCTTCTCAGGGATTTTGATTCGAGAAACCTGGATATGCATATGAAAGCAAATGCATTCATTATCCATTAGGAAGCAATTAGATAATCTAATTTAGACTATAATCTATAAATTGATTACAGTGCATACTTCAGGTGTCCTTGTGGAAAAGAAGTTTATATTTGAGTAGAGGAGGAGTTGATACATGAAGATGATTATTTGTTTTTCTCTAATCATGGTCAACTCGCAAGCTGTCTGGTAACCAAGGGAAACCAGACATGATGTAATTCCAGATTGAACTTGAACTACAGGGACTTAAAAAAAAGGGAACAATAGACCATAGCAATCAATAAAGTCTATTTTCCACATGATTAAGTTTGGTGCTTCAAGTTAACCTTTATGGAAATGCTGGGTGTAAATGCTAAAGTGTCGAAAGATGATCCATAGACAAAATAGTAAAGCATTGAAACAACTTTGCATTAACACTTTCCAGAAAATCCCAAGGTTTGGGGTGGATTAGAAAGTTTGGACTCTGCAGTAAGCTGGTTCACTGCTCTGTGGGCTCTTTGTTCTCTTCGGTAGGACAAATTTAATCTTTAGTTTCCTGTCAGATGACTTTGGCAGAGGCTGTGTGGGGGAGAAGATAGGAGGAGCATGCAACATAATTCAAAAACATAACACCAACGTTGCCCGGCACGGTGTGAAGACTGTTCTCAAGGTGGAATCTTTTAGTCACTAACTTTGCCTGGGAAATAGATTACAGAAGAAAATATCAGTGAAAAAATTTAGCAGTATAGCAATTGAGATGCAGATTACACTTCACGCTTATTAGAGATTCCAGTCGCAATAGTGGCCACCTTGAAAATACAGCAAATTTAGTCTTTAAGCAAATTAAATTATAGCTGTCCCAGCTAGAAACAAATGAGAATGTGCAAGTGGCCCCCACCACACAGCATACCGTTATAAAATAATTTGCTAAGAATCAGGAATATAACTGGGAAAATAAGTAACGCAAATATCACAAAAGCTTATTAGTGGAAACTTCACTTTCTCTTTGTAAACCTAATACAATAATGAGATTGGAACAAAGTAAACACTTAAGAAAACCCTGCATGCATAAATAATTATCTTACATTGGAGAATTAGTAAAAAGAAACTGTTTATGTTCATTTAACGACAGAAGCTTTAGCTGCAGTCGAGACTGCGAAAACACTGAATAGTGAACCTTTACGTTCTTGAGTATTCAGTATCAGAAAAGAGTGCTCTTATGTTCTCTGAACAACACCTTTGAATTATGAATAGAGGATGCTTTACCATGGATTGTATAGTTTTGTTCTGACATCTTTGATAAACTGGTTTATTTTGCTCTTTGGTCCCATTTATGTCAGTTTATTTTCTGTTGGCTTTGATCACATGATTAATTTTAAAGATGAGAACTTGAAGCACTGCCTTTAAAATGTACAATGTGGCTAAGTTCCTAGCTATCCCATGATTCGCATTTACCACTTTATATAAAAGAATAATGACATGTTTTGATTTATTTTTTCTTTTGCTAAAGAATAGATAAAAGAAACTAACTTTCTCATGAAGTACTACTTTCTCAACTAACTTTCTCACAAAGGTGTTTGGCCTTTTTTCCGATGTGATGTGAAATATTTTCCCCCACTTCCATTATAGATTTCTGAGTGAATAAGATAATTTAAAGTTACGTATTTCTGCTTATGTGACATAAGTAAATTCTCATTGAATGTTACTGGGTAGTATTTCCTGATAAAATATTGTTTTATCCTTCCAGACCACAACCCAATGATTACTGTGCTTCCTAGAATGATTTGATAATAATTAAAAGAAAGGAAATATTTGTCAAACTTGTACTGTCTGGACTTTCTGATAAGTTGGAACCAGTCACATAAGTACTTCTTAATTAATAAACTGTTCTAATAGCCATGTGCGATTGGTGGTGTCAGCTCTAGTACAGGGAGTGTACCACAGGTGGGAATTGCCACTTCTATCTTTTGTAGTCAACTTTGTTTCAGAACAATTATGTGCTTCAGGGTGTGTGATTGAAAGGTCTGTTGGAAAGTATGTACAGGAATATTGCTAAACTAGCAGAGCTGCCAGTTACACTTTAAAATAACAGTCATAGCTGCTAAAAGTGCAGGGTGTGTAATTTGTTTCAGAAATGGACACAGAGGGTGTAGTTATGCAATTATTAAATGGCATGAGAGGGCAAAGAACTTCTTGTGAACCCATTTACAAGTTATCAGTGTCCAAAACTGAAACCAATTTTGGAGGCCAGCATGCGGGAGGTTAGCATAGCAACTCACACAAAGGAGGATTCAAAGGTTTGGAGCAGATGAAGATTTTAGATGCAATAGAAAGCAGGGACATAGAAAAGACCAGCACTTGCACATTCTCCTCCGAGCCACACACCATCCTGACTTGGAAAACCAACACAGCCGTTTCATCATTCCTGCAACTCCCCACTTATCAAAACTGTGGATGTTCTCTCACCACAGGGACTGCTCTGACTGACAATGACGGCTCACCACTCTTTGCACAATGCACTTGGGATTCGCTGTAAATGTGCTCTTTACGGCTTTCCCGACATCCCAATATATGAACACGTGGAGTCAAGAACAGACAGAGGACAGCATGTTATACCATTTCTGGAGAAATGATAATATCTTCATGAAATTCAAATGAGCAGCTGTAAATATATTCAGATAACCTTTAACAAGTTAGAGGTCTGTACACACAGCCTCTTTTGGAATAGGTGGGGTGTTCACAGGATGCTAATTGAGGCCATTTCTCAGAACTGATGATTTCTGGTTACGATCATGATAGTTTAACAATAAGTAATTGGGTGAACTAATTCCCAGTCAGCTCCACTGTCAGTCCAGGAATGCTGCATTATGCAATTTACCTTGCACCTCATAGTTTGCATAGCATGATTTCGAACAGGAGAAGATAATCACTGTAAAGGAGGAAATTATAAGACTTACACATAATGATTGAAACATAAAACTGAATGCATGGAAGTTATCAATTAAGTTTCAGATATTCCCTCAAACTTCTTAAGGAAGGTGTGACATGCATTTGGGTAATATGTACATAATGCCTTAGACCTAAGCCTAGGTTAATGATAAGCACTAACCATGGTAGGCCCCATCATTTAACCTCTACTCCCCTATGCATGAACTATTTATCCCCTCTCCCCTACACTCATTGGCTTACAGTTTCAGTTTAATTTATTGTCACGTGTACCGAGGTACAGTGAAAAACTTTTGTTGCGTGCCATCCAGTCAGCAGCACGACAATACATGATTATTTACAGTGTATAGACATATGATAAGAGAATAACGTTTAGTGCAAGGTAAAGACAGCAAAGTACGATCAAGGATAGTCCGAGGGTGACTAAAGAGGTATATAGTAGTTCAGCACTGCTTTCGAGTTGTGGTAGGATGATTCAGTTGCTTGATAACAGCTGGGAAGAAGCTGTTCCTGAATCTGGAGGTGTGCGTTTTCACACTTCTATACCTTTTGTCTGATGGGAGAGGGGAGAAGCGTGAGTGGCCAGGGTGCGACTCGCCTTTGATTATGCTGTTGGCCTTGCAGCCAAGGCAGCATAGGCTATAAATAGAGTCAGTGGAAGGGAGGTTGGTTGTTGTACACCAGTGTCTTATACAGACGTAGCAGAATCCCAAAATTCTCCAACTGGATCTGATCCACAGAAAATCTTCCCTTAGCAGCAACAATTGAAGTAACCATGAGACCACACACACAAACACCCCAGAGGGCTTTTTGATGCAGAAGAGGGAGCACAGGATGAGTGATTGGTGATAATGAGTGGATGAAATAGATCATCGAAGATCACCCCTCCCCACAAACCCTATTGCCTCCTTTGAAGACATTGAAGGATGTGGCTCAAATGCGGGCAAATGGAATCAGTGTGGATGGGCAAAAAGATCAGCATGGGCATGGTATACAGAAAGGCCTATATCGGCGCTATCTGTCTCAATGACAAACCATTTGTAATTGTGATCTTGCAGAGCCAGAAGCAAAGGGTACCTATGGTGGACCCGGCTGGTCATTTACCTCGTTGGAAAACGTGATCTGCAGAAAACCACTCAATAATGCACAGCATTGTCATGCCCAAGATAATCCTGATTCATGTTGGTCTTAAGAAAATGACTTAACACTACATGGGACCATTAATGTAATGTAGGCTGGGGGGAAAAAGGAGGAATAAATGCTCACGTTATCTAACCGGGACAAAATGATGTAAATAAAGATTGAAAAGGCTGGAAAAACTCAGCAGGACAAGCAGTATATGGTTTTAAACTACAGTGGTGACAGACACAAAGTAGGTCAAAGTGAATATATGTGATTGGGTGTGACCTGTGTTGCTCTGGATGGTCAAGAGTGATTATGCTCCTTTTCTGTGATATTGGTCAATCCTGGGTAATTATGGAAATGGCAACATGGTGGTCAGTTTTAATGAAGAAACGTTGATTAATTATCTGGGGATAATCTGAGGAGTTCAAATTTTTCTGAGGAGCTGGGGAAGTTAAATTCATTTAATTAAATAATCTGGAATAAAAATCTACTATGAAGTGGAAATCCCATAATCTTTTCCAAGATCTACCTAAAAACAAAAGGCATCTATGTTAATCAACAGATGAAGGGGGCTTTCATGAAGGGAGCCGTTGATCTTCAGATCGATTACACAAATCCAATTGGCAAATACAGCATACCTGTGAGGATGAAGTTATGAATTTGAGACCGTTTCTTGAAACATTTTCTTGTGGACTGTCAGGGAATGGCGAGAAAGAAGGGAGAAAAAGCAAAGAATTCATCACCTTATATCAAGTGAGCAGTTAAGCTCTATGAAATGGAATTTATATTTGATAAACCTATTAGAACTCTGTGAAGATGTAACTTGCAAGGTGGATAAAGGAGAAACAATGGATGTAGTGTGTTTAGACGTAGTACAATAGATGTAAAAACAATGAATGGCAGAGAATTCAATAAGGTGCTTCATAAGATAAAAGGTTCAGTAAAGAACATCTTTTCACATGTCAAACAATACCAAGGTGTAACAATTGGTGACCAGAAGGACCAGTTTTGGAAGGTCAGCTATTTGTAATTTATATTATTGTCTTCACTAAGAGGTATTGCATTATAGTTTATAAAGACTTTCTAAAGTAAGGTGGGAGGACGACATAAAAAGTTTGGAAAGGAATATTCATTTTCATGTTGGGATAAAATGGTGGAAAATGGAGAATATTAAGGGGGGAAAATGAGGTGATCAATTTTGGTAGGAAGATTAGAGAAACAGAATGTTATTTAAATCATCTGGGAATGCAGGTGTTCATAGGTGTCATGTTGTCCTTGTGCATAAATCACAGGAATAATGCTGCAAGTGTTAGGAAATCAAATGGAACGTTGTTCTTTATTATAAGGGGCATGGAGTACAAAATTAGAGAAGTCTTGCTACAACTACACAGAACTTCAATGAGATCCTGCTTGGAGTTTTACATGCAGATTTGGTCTGCTTATTTAAGGAAGGATACATTTCTGAGATGGTGTTGCAGAGAAGATTTACTGGATTGATCCTGGGGATAAGAACTAGTCTTATGAAAAAAGATTAAATAGAATGGAATTTAGAGGAATGACCTACATGACCTAGTGAGACGATTAAGATTCAGAGTGAGCTTGTTACTGTCAACCACATGAACTTTTGAGAAATGAATTTAGAGATCCTTTGATATTTTCATGGCAGGGGAATCAAAAACTAGAGAACATTGATTGATAAAGAGCAGCCGGTTTAAGACTGAGATGAGAAAAATAATCCTCTCAGCAAGTTATAAATCTTGAGAAGTCTCTCTTTTTATGGCTGTGTATGTTCTCTCATTATGTTTAGTTTGGTTTTGTTTAATCTCACGTCTACCAAGGTACAGTGAAAATCTTTTTGTTGCATGCTAACCAGTCAGCGAAAAGTCTACACATGATTACAATCGAGCCGTCCGCAGTGTACAGATACATGATAAAAAGAATGAAGTTTAGTACAAGATGAAGCCCAGTATAGTCCAATTTAATATAGTCCGAGGGTCTTCAATTAGGTAAATAGTAGCTCAGGCCACCTCTCTGGTTGTTGGTAGGATAGTTCAGTTGCTTGATAACAGCTGGGCAGAAACAAGGCTGAGATTGATGCATTTTTGGACTGTTGGAAGAATTCAAGTTTCTGGAGTTTGGCTGGAAATTGGAGTTGAGATTAATGAGGGCAACCATGATCTTAGTGAAAACTATGGCCTATTCCAATTGTTTTTTCCTAATTCTTATGTTCCTAATATGATTTTGAGAATATTGATTAACTTGCATCAAAATGCATTATTGCCAATGTGTCGCACATGTATATAATGCTAAATCAGACGCTCAATAATACCTGCTGCACACAATCACTTGCCCTCCAGTTCTGAATCTAGGAAGTTTGGAGAAAGCTCTCCAGAGTGAAGGAAGTTGACACTTTATTAGCATCAGTGAATAGGACTGAAATTGACACATTTCATTAAAAGCCATTTACGATATTTTAATCAAACAAAGCAGCGCAATGATTAGATTATAGGAAGCAAATATTTTAAACAGTGTAATCTGTAATGTTACTGGCAGCTGGTCTGACATGTCTGGCCATTTAAAAAGATGGTAAAATATAATGTTTAGTGGAAACTGAGAAAAAATGCAGTATAAGGGATATTGGGATTATACTCCTGTCATTTGGAGGGTTACGGTGCCACTTCTTGGTCATCTAAAATCTAAGATTGATCACTACTCTGTAAATATGGCCTATAATTATCAACCCTGTTACTGGCTTTATTGGTTAGGGCTTCAGAAGGACCTTGAATTGTAGATGCCAAAAATAATTCATTATGGTTGTGTATGAGCTGGCAGCCGAGATCAGATTCCCCAACTTCAACCTTGTATTCTTCACATTTTATCCTGCAAGAACAGCTGCTATCTGTGCTATTGCTTCTAAAAAATTCTGAGTTTCCGTATTCAGGCAAGTTTCATTCTCAATGGTTGTCCAGTTTTTGTTCCTGAACTCCTCTCTGGAAAGCTGCATGATGTTAATAGACTCGGCCACCATTGAAGAATACCTGTTTCACAATTAACTTGACATGTCTGCCATTTTAGTTTCTCTCAAATGTGTAAATATGAGACCGATTGACTCATAATTGAAGAAAAACTTATTATCACTGCTTAGCATCAATTTCTATTGTATATGGTTTTCTTTCTCTGGAATATCTTGTTGAAGTCAAAAAGGTGCGATGATTAAATTTTGTAGCCATATTTCCGAACCCACTATGTTCATGCAGAAGCAAGAGCATTGGTGCATTTCTTCCATTTCCTCTCATTTGCTTTAAAAAAATCATTTGAAATTGGTAATAAAACAAGACCAAAACAAAGAGAAAGTTATGCAATCTGCAACAACTTAAAACATTATTTACAGCCAACAGGATGGTGGTGCTGGGGGAGGGGGGAGGGGGGAGGTTGTAGATGGGATCAAATTTCAATAAACGAACTGTGCCCCAGAGACTGATTCGTGATGTTGCTTTTCCCCTGCCCATTATGTAAAACCACGCTCATCAAAGTGAATTACTTTTAAAAATCACCTGTTTTAAAGGCTAGTTAAACTTCCTCAGTTGATTCACTTTGGCCAATTGAAATCCTCCAAGATCAGTGATCGGAAGGAGCAGTCGACAATCAAAAAAGCCGTGCACAATCCCAAAAGATGACTAGCAAGCTTTCAGTATTCAGGTGGCATTTTTGGAAGTGTTGCATCAGAAGTAAAAGGAAAAGCACTAGGGAGATGCCTTTCTGACATTAACTTAGAGGAAGCAAGAAGAATATACTGTATTAAACTCTTTGACAAATTAACTTATTTAGCACCTGATCGTAATTATTTTGTTTTTTTGTGTTTACTAAGAGCATTAATGAAAGACTAGCAGTATGGTAACATATGCTGGTGCTGTAAGTTAAATATTATCTGGAAACTAGTAAACTACATGGGTGACGCATGTATATGAATCAAACCCAAACTATTGCCTGCAAAAGAGGCAACTAAGTGAATGAAAAAAGGTATTCCCTATTTTCTGATTTGTCTTTTTTATTCCACCATTGCGTCTTGATCAATATTTTAGAGAGAGAATCAAATGCAAGTTAGGAGATAATTATCTCAGCTCTATCTTAATTTATTTTATCATTGCACATAACTGTTTAAGTTCAGTTTAGTTTATTGTCATGTACCGAGGTACAGTGAAAAGCTATCATCAATCAAAGTTAAAGGTAATGACTAGTGAATTGCTGTATCAAATTAATCTGGGCAGGCGTTCAGAAGCATCAATCTGCTTGTTGAGGAAAGCATTGAAGGCGATTAAGCATTTCTAAGTTTATAAAAGAATACTTGCATTTAAAAATATATATTACAGGGATGCAGAGATCCTGAATTCTTGACAACCATTTTCTCACTGCACTTCAACAGTGGCATTCCACAAATCCAGCAGAACAAACCATGCCAGGTCAGATCTTGTGGGAAAATGTGCAAGGGACAAATTTACAACAAGCTTGTAATGGGAATTCTCTACTTACACATATGAGTGCAACTCCAACAGCACTCAAGAAGCTCAACACCATCCAGAACAAATCAGCCTGCTTGATTAGTACCCTTTCAACCCATCTAAACTTTCATTTCCTCCACCGCCAGCACATAGTCACGGCAGTGTGTCCCACATATAAACTACACTGTAATTATTCCCAGGGCCACACAACGCCACCTCCCAAAGCTACTACCTCAGCCACTGAGAAAGACAAACGCAGTAGGATACTAAAACACCAACACTTGCCGGTTCCCTTCCAAGTTGCATGCAATGCTAATTTGGAAATATATCACCATCCCTTTATCACCACTTGGTCTAAATCCTAGTACTCAATAGGTCTAAAACCTCTAACTCAATAGGTCTGTACTTCTAACTCAACCACCTTCACCAGATGGTTCAAACAGGCAGCTCACCATCACCTCTTCAAGGACACTTCAGTATGGGCAATAAATACTGGCCTTGTCAACAGGCTGATTCTGAAAATATATATTTTTCCCAACAAGCAAAATTCCGTTATTTGTTTTGTAGTTCCTTATTTATTTTCTTCCCTTCCTTTTGTGAGTGCTAAAGTTGGCATCTTCCAGCTCAATTCTGAAAGTCAGGTATTTTGGAAATCCACTCCAAATCATCCACAGGAGTGGATGACCTGGTCTATCATGACAGAATGCAAGAGACCAAGTCACTACTCACTTCCTTGTTGTATTATTGTGCAACCACATTCAATTTTCTTTTGTATTTCTATAACTTTACTCCTATTCTGTTTCTTACTTCCTTATCATTGCCAGTCATTACCCTTAGCTGATTTACTTAACCTGAAGATGATCTCGACCTGAAACATCACCTATTCCTTTTCTCCAGAGATGCTGTCTGACCTCACCATTACTCCAGCTTTGTGTGTCTATCTTACGAAAGGAGTAGATTTTCATAATTTGTCTAATACAGGAGTCATGAATTAGCTACCTACTATAGATTTAATCAATTTTAGACAATTAATTTTCTTAATAATAGATTGATTCATAACTCCAATCTAGTGATAAGATCTACCCCCATGATTTTACGGTGCTAAGCCACTTGGAAACAAAGCAAAGTGGAATTCCTTCCCAACAGCATTGTGGGGGACTTTTAGCTGAAGGACTGCAGCAGTCAAAGCAGCTCTCACCACCAACATGTCAAGGCTCACCACCAACATGTCAAGGCTCACCACCAACATGTCAAGGCTCACCACCAACATGTCAAGGCTCACCACCAACATGTCAAGGCTCACCACCAACATGTCAAGGCTCACCACCAACATGTCAAGGCTCACCACCAACATGTCAAGGCTCACCACCAACATGTCAAGGCTCACCACCAACATGTCAAGGCTCACCACCAACATGTCAAGGCTCACCACCAACATGTCAAGGCTAGTTACAATGGGAAATAAATTCTGGTCTTACCAGAAATAACAAGATCCCAAGAAGTGTTTAGACTGGTGGATGATGAACCTATTAAGGGGTGCTGAAGTAAAAGAACAGCCATGATCCTATTGAATGATGGAGTAGGTACAAGGCAGGTACCGAATAGCCCATTTCTTATATTCTTCCTGAACTGCATTTTAACCTTAGTTTCTATAAGTCTCTGCCAAATTCACATTCCCAGTCCTCACCTTGCAAGAATCAGAACAATACTCTGCTTTATTTCAGATTATTAGTTTGAAATTTGTTATGACCAGAGTTAACTGTAATGTTTATTAGGTTGAAGATAGACACAAAGTGCTGGAGTAACTCAGAGGGACAGGCAGCACCTCTGGAGAGAAGGAATGGGTGATGTTTCGGGTCGAAACACTTCTTCAGACTGAGAGTCGGGGTAAAGGGAAACAAGAGATTATAGAGAGATGATGTAGAGAGATATAGAACAAATGAATGAAAGATATGCAAAAAAGTAATGATGATAATGGAAACAGGCCATTGTAAGCTGTTCCACTGCTCTGCAGTTGGATGACAGGTTTTTAAATGACCAGTAAAGAGAGGTGAACACCTTCCTGTCAAAGTACTGTGTTGCACTTCTTTAAATGTGGGTGATTTACCCTCAATGCTCCAAGAACATGTCCAGAACACAACACAATTACCTTTTGTAGTCATGTTTCTCCTCAAGTCATTAACATTAATGGAAACATGTTTGGCTGTTAATTTTTCACAGATTGCTGGAAGAAAGGGAATGGCAAAAGATACGTTTGGGGGAAATAAGCATTCCCACATTGCTAATCCCACATTCCCACATTGCTAATCCATCAGACTGAGCAGATTATTATTTTTTTATTCTTTGCCAAATTTACACAGAGTCCACTTGGAAGCAATTTAATCCATTAATTTATTGTGTTTAAAAAAAATACTTATTCATGTAAGTTTGTAAACTGATATTCTTGAGAGCTTACAGCATAAATGTATTTTTCAGATGTATAAAAAAGGAAAGTCAGACTTTCTGCAAAATAATGTGTTGTTTCTTTTCATTCTCTTGATTATAGTCATCGCAGAAAGAAAGGTAATATTATATAGGCTTGCTTTATACTTCAAGAACATGTTGATTATTCAATTCACATTCAGATTGTAATTATACCATCTGCTCAGATCCATGAGCACAGCCTTAATTATCAATTAGAAGTAAATCTTGGCAAACAGTGAGCATCTTTATAAAATGGAATGAGGCCTGTTTTAAATCCCTTTTTTAAAATCTCTACTTTTGCATTTAAAAGTTGCCAATGCACTCTGCTGGAAATATTCAGCAAGTCATGCAGCATATGTAGAGAGAAAACCACACCAAGTTAACACTGTTCTCTCCCCACAATTGCTGCCTAACTTGCTGAGTACTTACTGTATATTTGGTTATCATTTGTAAATATTATTAGATAAATGTCTTCCTATAAAAATATTTGACTGGTAAATACTGGCATGTTACTTTTAAAGCATTATTTAAATACTAATCGATGTAATCCAAGCCAAATGAAATTGTTGATGGAGAATAACGTCCATTTGGCTGTTAGAATGAAATAGCCATTGCATGATTATCATTTTCAAATTTACAATGTTTGCTGCATCTTGATTAGATTATACTGAAATTATGGTCATTTTGTTTACTCTCAGTATTGTGTTAAGGATATTTTAGAAGCAACATATTACTGAATTTCTGCAATGGAAATGTGATTGAGGATATTATCATTGAAAGTTACCAATATCCAAAGTTTATGAATGCTTGTCATTATATTCATATTCATATTGCCAGAAAATCTAAATCCATCTAATGTGTGAGTTGATTTAAGAAGAGATACAAGAAACTTATTAAAAATCATTTGTCATCAGTAACATTGCTGCCAGAAAACTGATGGCTTAATATTTCTTTGGCTGAATGACAGATACCTGGAACTAGGCATGGAGTGTAATTTGTGACTTTTTATCTGGTTAATATGTTGTCTTGGTGGGAAGAATATTAAATGAAGAAAATCATCTCTTCAAGGGGAGAAAAGGCCGTCTAAGAACAGTTAGATCAAGTTCCTTTGTCACCAGCTCGGGAGCAATTCCAACAGAAACTTGGTCAGATGTCTAAAGATCACCTTTGCCAAGTAATACAGTGGAGCTTCTGGTTGGGAATCAGAAAAAGAGCGGAGGAAGAATATTTAGGATAATCATGCAATGGTTATTTCATTCTAACAGCCAAATGGACATTATTCTTCATCAACAATTTCATTTGGTTTGGATTACATCAATTAGTATTTAAATAATGCTTTAAAAGTAACCTGCCAAGCCATTTACCACTCAAATATTTTTATAGGAAGACATTAATCTAATAATATTTGGACCTTATCTTCACAATTTTGCTCAATATAAACCAGGTTGAGTCATTGTAATCTAATGGAGCCGGAGCTTTAAATCAAAAATTCAAGAACATTGAAGCTAAGAGGATGTTGTAAATTATTTAATAATCTTTAGAGAACTCACAGTAATTCCTTTGCCTGTAGCATTTATCATTGTCTTGAAGTGAACTATTTGTGCATGCCACAATGTCTGAACTATTGACTGCAAATTGCATGCAGTTTTCAAACTCTGGCAATTGGACTCGTCAAACCTAGGCTCTTCAATTTTATTTAAGCTAAGATTTCTCACTTGGAGATTCGATCTTACAACCTTTTGCGAGACTGAATTTTTACATAGTCTCCTTAGCTTGCTTGCATGATTGATGAATAAATCTTTAATCAGAAGAGTGAGAGATATGCAGTATCTGCTGCTTGAGATATTTTAAAATCATATGTTTTTTGAATAATCAAGCAGTGGAAATGTTAAATCGCAATGAATGTGCAACAGTAACACTTCAAACATGTACATATTTCCATAATGGTATTCTTTAGGAACTATTATTTGACCAGTTGATCAAGGATATTATCCTATACGTTTGGATTTGTCAGTAGATAAATCTAAAAAATGTTGCAAACAACATCTTAAAACGTGTACCTCTGCAAAACCAGGCAGTCAAATCATGTAACAACAAAAATATCCTGCTAATCATTGACACCATCTGCTTTGTTGATAAGTCTAGAAACAAGATTTGTAACACATTTGAAAAAGATATCAACCAAAAAAAAATAGAGAAGTGTCAGAATTTTCTGGGATAAGGTTTCCTTCAGTTGGGTCTGTCTTGTGTCAAGAGCTGAAGTTTGGTTCTGTTCCAGTTCCAGGGCCAGGGCAATAGAGCTGATTTTTTTAGCCATGGTCTATTGGAGGATTGGTCACACGCAACTATCTCATCTGTACAGTGTGACATCAGTCTCCACTTCTCAGAAATCACATTCTGCTTGTTTTGTTTTCTCTTTCTGGGAGTAACTGTGCAGTTGCGAACATTATCAATTCCCAAGAGTCATTGCACATGCTTTTTCGAGTTCCCATGTAAAAAGCTGAGAAGTACAAAGAATAGTTTGTTATTCTTGGTGAGAGTTTTGAAGTTCCAAATATTTTGAGGCTTTAGCAATATTTTTTTTAATGCCCTCATGCAAAGACGAGGAAAAATCACAGTAAGTTAGTGTTTCAAGTCTTAAGTAAAGTTGTCTAGGAAATTGGAGTTTACACTTATTGAGTATGTCAAATAAGTGCCTTGTTTAAATTAATGCATAAATGTAAGCCCCTGAACAAAAATCACAAAATTGTAAAAAATAACTACCTTTTAGGATTGGATCGGCCAGTTGTCACAGCGATGCATGCAAAACAAAACATCGCCCATGCAGTATCTAGTGGCAACTTTCTTCAAGAGTTGCAGTTGCTGCAGTGAATCATGGGAAATTATGGTTTCCATGGCAGTTAGAGCAGCCATGGAAGATGCTGCATTGAGATGAGGGAAAATAAACCTCTTCAGAGAATGAAAATTAAAAGGCTCCAGATGCTGGAAATCTGAAATAAAGAGCGGAAGTACTGGAAGCATTCAGTTCCACTGTGGAACTTTCTTTCCGTAGATGCTGCCTGATTTGATGAGTGTTTCTGTCATTTTCTATCCTTATTTTACAGCCCCTCTGTGTGCATTCATGGGCGTGTGTGTGTGCAGGGAAGAGAGGGGTATGGTACAGGCTTTTCCCATTCGTCTTTTAAGATCTTGTCCTCTGCTTTCAGTGACCTCAAGCCAAAGCAAGGCATGCACCCTGCAAAGATCACTGCATGTACCTCTGCTGTGGTACAGTGAGACTGTGCAATGATGTGTGAAATATGCAGGGGCATTGAAAATTATGGCAGGCAGAAGCAGACAGCCATGTATCAATGTCCCAGTGGGGACCTTTTTACTTCACATCTCCTTGGGGTTTGGTGCGCATTGTACTGGGAGTTATAAATGAAGGTCACAGTTGCATATAATAGCTTCAGCTCCTGTCGCGAAGGCACGGCTGATGTTGTCATGATGTCAGCCTTGCGAAGGCAAATCATGCCCAGCGGTGTCTGGACTAGCCTCACGATGGGTGGGATTTCAGCAGAATGTGGTTGCAATTGTGTTGAAACATAGATGAAATGGCATTAATGTGTGATCTGTGCATAACAAATGCTGCAAATGTTTCCACTTTGAGCAAACGAGTTTACCTCTCACACCCCAACAAAATGTTTACAGATTTCCACCCACAGTTGTCTCCACCATTGAAACAACAGGCTTAGTAACAGACTAACTAACAGATGCTATAATGCTGTGACACTATATTCTTCCCTCTGGAGTTTTTCTCTCTGCGATACCTGTTGTACTTGTGTATGACTTGATTGTACTCATGTATAGTATGACTTGGCAGGATAGCATGCTAATATAGCTTTTCACTGTATCTTTGGATGCGTGCAGTAATAAACCAATATCAATATCAACCCACTATGATCTATGCCAATATACAACTCTTGTTTTCTAGGTGTCTGACATTGGAATTAGAGTCATAGAGCTATACAGCACGGAAGCAGACCTTCCACCCAGCTTATCCATGCCAACCAAGTTTGCATATTGGGCTAATTCCATTTTCCTGCATTTGGCCCACAGCCCTCAAAACCCTTTCTATCCATAAGTCTGTCAAATATCTTTTAAAAGTCGTAATTATGAAGATTCAAATGTGTTATCAGTTACTGAAGCTAATTTAAATCTCTACTGACTTTGCAGACGTCTTATTTCTAAGTCTACACTGGATACGAAAGCAATTAAGATTTACGATTTAATGTAGGAAGGAACTGCAGATGCTAGTTTACACAGAAGATAGATACAAAATGCTGGAGTAACTCAGCAGGACAAGCAGCATCTCTGGAGAAAAGGAATGGGTAACATTTCAGGCCGAGACAGTCTGACCCAAAACATCACCCATTGCTTCTCTCCAGAGACGTTGCTTACTCCACAGTTAACAATTTAGTCTTGCTTTTCAAAACAAATTTGCTTCTATTTTAGCTGATTGTTCACTGCCATAAATAATGTGAGACATTCCAAACAAACAGTTTTACATTTTCAAATCTAGCACCAGTTGACCACTGTATAAGAATCATAATCCCCATCCATTATAAATGTTGAAGATTTACTGTGCTTTGTACATTTTGTTTTCATTATGTAATCACAGTAATTTTTTTGTGAACATTTTCAGGCAATTGTTTTTGGTTTTTAGGTAGAGTCATCAATGATGCATGTATTTTTATGATTTTTATGATTAAAAAAAAAATTCTAATTTGGGCTATGTCAACTAAAGATACAAAAAGGGATTGGTTCCTTCTGAAGTGACAACAAATATCCTATTACTCAATCTAGTTCTGTTAAACATGCCATGGTTAAAATTATTCATTGTTTTCCTAAAATTATTATAGAATCATAACCTAATTAGATTTTTTAATCACTTGTTGCTTTATAGTTTGTTTTCATTCTGGTTACCAAATTTAAGTTTGCTGAGTAACTTTTAATAATCTATAAAAACACAACTTACAGAACATTATCAAATTTTATTTTTTTGTATCCAAATAAGTGAGGCAAAATAAGATTTTGTGCTTTCTCAAAGAATAAAACTGGATTGTTGAAGTATGCATCTACATCAATATTAACTATTCATTCTGAGCACAGCTCCTTTAAAGTAACATTTCTGACATCCCACAAATGACTTTTGGATATATTGCTCCCAATGGTGGTTGGGGTAATCATACATTTTTTATAAATATTAGAGTAAGAAATACTTTTGTTTGAGCATTACTGTCCAACCTGTGAGTTATTATCTAGTACATCATCTAATCTGTCGCAACCTGGGTGCCTCAAGGATCAGTGACATGATTAGAAGATTGCCCTAAAGATAAGCACATCACCTTCAATGATTTACTATCAATAGCTTAGAGGTGGAAGCCAGCGATCTGCGCACATTAACACTATATTACACACACTAGGGACAATTTAACAATTTTACCAAGCCAATTAACCTACAAACCTGTATGTCTGGAGTGTGGTTGAAAAACGAAGACCTCGGAGAAAACCCACATGGTCACGGGGAGAACGTACAAACTCCGTACAGACAGCACCCATAGTCAGGATCGAACCCGGGTCTCTGTAAGGCAGTAGCTCTACAGCTATGCCACAGTGTGTCGCCATTATTGGAACATAGAAGATCTGTCAAGGTAGATGTTGAGATGTTTCCACCTGTGGGTGAGACTTGAATTAGGGGGCATAAAATGCAATAATTTAAAACTGAGTTGGATAGGAATTTCTTCTCACGGAGTGTGCTGATTCCTGTATATTCTCTACACCTAGAGGTGATGTGGAGACTAGATCAACAGACATGTCAAAACAGGAGGTTGATAAAGTTTTCAATGACCAGAGAATTGTAGACTATGTGGTTTAGAAGAGGATTAAGTGGTTTAGAAGTGGTTTAGAAGAGGATTGAGTCCTGGGCTATACCAGCCATGATGATCGCGAACAGCAGGGCAGGTAATGTGAGACAGGGGCAAAGTGGCCTGTTATTGCTCCCATTTTATTGTGTATAATATGTGCATTTATTAGTCTGAGAATACTGTGGTTTATGCCATCCGACTCATGTGTCCAGGAGTAATTTTTCCTTCAGGTTTCCTCCTAACATATGTTTTATGACCTCAATGTATTTTGTGGATGCTGAGCCAAACTGATTGCATCTGGTATTTGTCCACAGTCTCATTTAATGAAAGCCAATATGAATAATTTTCTTCAAAATCATTATCTGTTAATGATCTTTTATAATATTTATAGCCCACTTATCCTTCAAAGTTGCAGTCTGGTGTTTAACACTGTCAATTTTTAATGTCGCTAAAATGTGCTTGGTGTTTTGCTCATCAATTTTAATCATTTTAATTGCCCTGCATTACAAAATTTCTGTTTTGATTTTGGTTCATTTTTTGAGAAAGCCTATCCGGCAGCAGAATCAAGTAAAATTCTCATGAAATGTTTTAAATAGTTTTGTACTATATCTGCAAAGCAATGATTTGGTGTATTATCTAACATTCTAGCATCCATTGTTTCAACTAATGTTGTTCACAGGCAAATAAAACCCTTGTTCAAATATGGTCTGTCACAAAAGCCTCAGTAGGTTCATTACCAAGATTGCGTGACATTGTTTGAAATGCTGACAAACGTGCAGAACAAATTTTGTGGAAGACATGACTTTATGTATCCAAAAACAAAACAGTTAAATCTTTTATCTTGCAATTATGCATCTAATTTAATTCATGTTTAATCCATCTCATGACAATCAATATTAGAGTCATATCCAAGCACATTTTTGCCTTGAGCTTTCTCAAAAAAAATTACATAGTCGCTATATAATGATCTTCAAAGTCCCTTGTTCCCTCATCTAATGCTTACGTTGTGATGTGAACATTACTGTCAAGGTTAACATTTTTAGGTACCCTAATTTCCCCTGGAGAATGTGCTTTTGTGTTTTCTCAGTCCTCCTGTAGTTCATATGTTAAACATATTAACACACTGATATGAGTAGACACTTTCAGAATTATAATTCAGCATCAGCAAAGGATGTTTCACCAGTGCCCAAGCCAGGATGATGTGTGAATAGAAGGTATAAGTGTTCCCAAGTACCTGATCTGTGTGGTGGAGCTCAGGATTACAACAGTGCATCTTGTAGACGGTAGAGATTGTAAGCAGGGTATTCCATTGGATGTTTAATGATCATTAATCTATATTCGTTGACTGAATATCAAAACCAGCACATACTTTGATAATCCATTTTATATTAAGAAAGAAACAATGCAATTGGTAACAGGTAGTTCCATAGAGGATTGATTGATTGTAAGACATATTAAAGAAACAGGCCCTTCAACCCACTGAGTCCTTGCCGACCATCGATCACCAATTCACACTAGTTCTATGTTAACCCGCATTCGCACCCTCTCACTACACACAATTGTTCACCAATTTAGCTGAATTTCTTCACGTCCTAATTACATTTCCCTATAAACTTGACCTGTTCTTTATCATTGAGTATCATAGTCTTGAGACACACAATATGAAAACAGGTCTCTTGGCCGTCCAAATCCATGATGACAATCAACCCCACCCTTACACACGAGGAGAAATTATAGCAGCCAATTAACCTATCAACCCACACATCTTTGGGAGGAGGGATGACATTGAGGCACACGAGGAAGCCCACTCAATCATAGGAAGAACATGCAAACTCCACATAGACAGTACCCAAAGCCAGGATTTAACTTGGGTCTCTGGGGCTATGAGGCAGTGGCTCTGCTATGCCTCCCATTCAGCAGTTGATTATCTATTATTATTACTTATTACACTTGATCGTTTCTGTCCAATTTCTTCCATTATCTAACATTTCACAGTCACAGAAAAGCTCTCAAAACTCTTGTCATCCAATTCAACTATGACCGTGTATATGAAATCTTCTATGCCTTATTATATCTGCCTCCTCCAATCCTTGACCCCACCAATACATCCACAGAGTCAAGTTCTCCTAGTACCTTAAAACATCCTATGCATGAGTGCGCAAGGTGTCTGGTTGAATAAACACTCTCCAAGAGCACTCCGCCAGTATTCAGAAACGTAAATGTCTCCTGTCTCGAGAGTTACTCTCTAAACATTTAAGTTAAGGTTGAGTAAATTTAAAATCTAGCTAGGTGTTTAACAGAGCTAATCACTTTGTAAACTATGTTTGACAATTTTCCAAGGAACCTCTCTGCTTCAGGCCAGAGTTTGGTCAGACACTAAGTGTAGATATACATGGCTATCAATTTTTGGAAATTGTTTCATTATAGTATTAAACATATCCCCAGCATCTCCTAAAGTAAGGTATCACAAAATGCTGGAGTAACTCAGCGGGTCAGGCAGCATCTCGGGAGAGAAGGAATGGGTGACGTTTCGGGTCGAGACCCTTCTTCAGACAGATGTCAGGGGAGGGGGCGGGACAAAGATAGGATGTAGTCGGAGACAGGAAGAATAGTGAGAGAACTGGGAAGGGGAGGGGATAGAGAGGGGAAGCAGGGACTACCTGAAGTTAGCGAAGTCAATATTCATACCGCTGGGGTGTAAACTGCCCAAGCAAAATATGAGGTGCTGTTCCTCCAATTTGCACTGGGCCTCACTCCGGCAATAGAGGAGGCCCATGACAGAAAGGTCAGACTGGGAGTGGGAGGGGGAGTTGAAGTGCTGAGCCACCGGGAGATCAGGTTGGTTGAGTCTGTCTGAGTGGAGGTGTTCAGTGAAATGATCGCCGAGCCTGCGCTTGGTCTCACCGATGCAGAGAAGTTGACATCTGGAATAGCGGATACAATAGATGAGGTTGGAGGAGATGCAGGTGAACCTCTGCCTCACCTGGTAAGACTGTTTGGGTCCTTGGATGGAGTCGAGGGGGGAGGTAAAGGGACAGGTGTTGCATCTCCTGTGGTTGCAGGGCAAAGTACCTGGGGAGGGGGTGGTTTGGGTGGGAAGGGATGAGGGGTCCATGGAGTCTTAGAGGGAACGGTCTCTGCGGAAAGCAGAAAGGGGTGGAGATGGGAAGATGTGGCCAGTAGTGGGATCCCGTTGGAGGTGGCGGAAATGTTGGAGGATGATTTGTTGCATGCAAAGGCTGATGGGATGGAAGGTGAGGACAAGGGGGACTCTATCCTTGTTACGAATGGGGGGAGGGGGAGCAAGAGCAGAGCTGCGGGATATTGAGGAGACCCTTGTGAGAGCCTCATCTATAATGGAAGAGGGGAATACCCGTTTCCTAAAGAATGAGGACATCTCCGATGCCCTAGTATGGAACACCTCATCCTGGGCGCAGATGTGGCGTAGACGGAGGAATTGTGAGTACGGGATAGAGTTTTTACAGGAAACAGGGTGGAAAGAATTGTAGTCAAGATAATTATGGGAGTCAGTGAGTTTGTAGCAGATGTCGGTCACTAGTCTGTCTCCTGTGATGGAGATGGTGAGATCCAGAAACGGTAGGGAGATGGTCCAAGTATATTTAAGAGCAGGATAGAAATTAGTGGTGAAATTGATTAAGTCAGTGAGTTCTCTCCCGAGATGTTGCCTGTCCCGCTGAGTTACTCCAGCATTTTGTGTCTACCTTCGATTTAAACCAACATCTGCAGTTTTTTTTCCTACACATCTCCTAAAGTAACTTATTATTCCATCTCTTTCTTGTCTTGTTACTCATTAACCAAAAATGCATTACCATTACACGCTTAGACAATAGACAATAGGTGCAGGAGTAGGCCATTCGGCCCTTCGAGCCAGCACCGCCATTCACCATGATCATGGCTGATCATCCACAATCAGTATCCCATTCCTGCCTTCTCCCCATAACCCTTGATTCCGCTAACTCTCTCTTGAAAGCATCCAGGGAATTGGCCTCCACTGCCTTCTGAGGCAGAGAATTCCACAGCTTCACAACTCTCTGAGGGAAACATTTTTTCCTCATCTCCTTTCTAAATGGCCTACCCTTATTCTTAAACTGTGCCCCTGGTTCAGGACTCCCCCAACATCGGGAACATGTTTCCTGCCTCTAGCATGTCCAATCCCTTAATAATCTTATATGTTTCAATAAGATCCCCACTCATCCTTCTAAATTCCAGAGTATACAAGCCCAGTCGCTCCAGTCTTTCAACATACGACAGTGCTGCCATTTGTTCACAGCTTATTTCCCGTCTAGTTGTCTATTTATTTATTCCTTCACAGGAATGCTGACGTTACTGGCAAAGCCAGCATTTATTGCTGATCCATAATTGCCCTTGAACTGAATGGCTTATTGGACCATTTCAGAAGGTCAACCACATTGATATTGTTCTGGTTGAAACCCAGATCAGATAAGTTCAACAAATGTTCTTCTGCAAGGGACATTAATGAACCGGTTGGTTCTGAAGTGCAATCCAATAAGTTTGATGTCACCATGACAGACAATAGGTATTTAAATGGGATTTGAACCCATTTCTCCAAACTATTAGTCAAGACTTCGGGTTACTGGTCTAGGAATCTGATGACCATGTCACTGTATCCCATCTGGAACATATTATTCCTGATATTCTATGACAAAATATTTCCCGATGGATAGAATATTGAATATTTTGATCATCTCAATAATCAGTTTATTTGTTAAAACATAAAAACCTAATTTTGAATTTCCTTCCTCTGCATCCATTTTGAATTCCTTATTGATCTCGGCTATGCATAAAACTTATTCTGCTAGAATAAACCCAACGCTCGTTAGATTTCAAAAAGCATTTGAATTAAACAAAACTAAAGGTTTTAGAAATTTGAATCACAAACAAAAACAGGCAGAAATAATCAGCAGGCCAGGCTGCAACTGTGAATAGAAAAACAAAGCCAACATTTCAGCTCAATGACATTTCATAAGAACTGAAATGCTGGCACTGTTTACTCCTTTATAAAAGCTGCCTGACTTGCTGAATATCTGCGGCATTTTCATCACTCCATTGAGTGATGAAAATATTCCATTGATTTGGAAATATTCAGAGACTGTTAAAGATACTGTCAAGATCCGTCTACCGTTTCTGTTTGTACTGCTGAGAATATCTTCCACTCTACATTTAGTGAACTAAGGAATAGTATGAAAGCTACAAATCATTTTTAATTAATCAAAAAATCAATTGCACATCTTGCATGTTGTACAGTATAGAAATACTTTATCCGCAGCCCCCCGGGCACCGCAGCCCCCCGGGCACCGCAGCCCCCCGGGCACCGCAGCCTCCGGTCCCGGTCACAGCCGTTCGCGGCTCCCCGGGTTCGCGGGACCGCCCCGCTTGGTCGAGGAGCCGGAGACCGGGAACCCGAGGAAGGGAGAGGGAAGCGAGCTTCTGGTCCGGTTAGCGGTCGGCCATGGAGTGGGCACCGCCATCTTACCGTGGGCCTCCGGCAGCCGCCGCCTTCGCCCCGCCGCGCTGCCATGGCCGCCTTCCTTCATACAACGTGGGCGGGCAGGGCCAGGGCTAGGACGACCCTGCCTCCCAAAGGGCAGCACAGCCGGGTTGGAGGCGACTGGAGGTCGGGTCTCCCGGGCCGGGACAGAAGCCTCGCCGGCGCCCCGGGGAGACTCGAGCCAGCGGCCTGAGGCCTGGGGCCCGTACTCAGGGCCTGAGGAGCAGCAGCAGCCGGCGGACGGCGCTCCCCGCCCGTGGGGCTGCGGACCACCGCCCGGGGAGCCCGTCCCCCCAAGCCGTGGGATGAGCTGCAGGACTACCCCCCGCCCCCACGATGTCTCCACTGTCTTGTGTGCATGCCACAAGTACAGTCGGCAAGTCATTGGTTCCAGCGACTTAGGGCTTGTTTACCTAGCATGTGAAGCCTGGGTTCAGCGGATTGCGCGGAGGGAACCAATAGAAGGTTTAACGGGCAGAAAGACGATCCCAGCAAAGCGCCGTGGAGCGCAAACAGGGCAGAGAGAGATACGTAGGACACTTCTGACCATCCACTGCATCCTGACCTGTCCCCAGCCGTCTATACTATGTCTTGTTGCTGGAACCCGATAGGCCAGGACGAGAGTGAGGCCGACGATCTGCGCAACTCCCCCTCACTTAAATCCAAGTCAAGCGCAAGTCATGACTTCAACCTCGCCCAGCATACCGCGGCTGGCGGGAATCCCAATCAGCGGTCGAAATAATAAGATTGAAAGTGAAGTCATGGTCATCTTCGAACCCGAAGGACGAACAACAACATTAAAAAACTTGCTGCAAACTGAAGCGGAGAAAAATCTGCAATTGCGGAAAACTAAAGATGCTGATATGGAAGTGATATAATGAAGTTCGAGCTAATATTGTTAATAATAATTGTGTGGGTTACTGGAAGTTGAAGAAGCCAATTAGTGGGAATAAAAAGCAATTTCAAAAATGCCCAGCAGACAATATTAAAGGATAGAATAAGACCTCTTACAGTATATAAAATATTAGTGAATAATAAAAAGATTTGTCGGTCAGTTAAGCCAGGCTCCTCACCTGAACTTGCTGTCATATCTGTCACAATGCTTTTTTTTAAATATTGAAGACGTGCTTAATTAAAAATACCATTAAAATAATATAATTTAAGAAGTAAAACAGAAGCAATTAAATGCATTTCAATTCATTGAATTATTTTTTTTAAACTTGCCTCTCTCCATCACAACCATTCCTCAGTGTTGAAAAGATTGGAATAGTTAAACCTGTGCAGATCTAACCTCCAATAGTGAGTAGGCATATAGAGTCATGGACCTATGCAGCAGGTAAAACACCCTTCGGCCCACCTAGTCCATGCCGACCAAGATAGCATACTGGGATACATTTGCCTGCATTTGGCCCATAGAACTTTCAACCATTCCAATCTATAGATCTGTCCAAATATGTTTTAAAAGTTGTAATTGTAACTACTTCTACAGCTTCGTTTGGTAGCTCATACCATATAGACACTACCCTCTAAGTGAAATAAATGTCCCCAAGGTCCCTAATGAATCCCTTTCCCTCTCACTAAAAGCCCAAGCCCTCGAGTTTTAGAATCCTCCACCCTGGGAAAAAGACAGATATGTGGAGGGATTTAATGTACTGAGTATGCGTGTAGTGGAACAAAGAAATAGACGGAATACAAATGTTTTAAATAATAGACAGTAGAAAACGATTATTGCCGCTGGCGGGAATCAGTGACGAGGGTTCTTTCATTTCAAATCCTCATTAGAGGAGGTGAAGAGAGATAGGAGAAATTTGCATGAAGAGAATGCTTTGCTACAAGGAACTAAGCTATGGACCACTATGTTATTTAAGGAGGACTTGGAGATATATTTAAGTAACAAATGATACAGTAATATTGGAGGAGAGCAAGACAGTGAGTTTTGTGCTAAAATTTGTGTTCTGGGTCCAAAGACCTGAAACAGTTATAATGGACAAATTATACTTTGTTGTAAACCACTTATGATTCCAGTAAAAGATTCTCAAAATTGGTACCAGTCATTTATTTTTATAAACCCTGCAAGTTAGGTGCCACAGGATGTCAGTTGTTTATTGTGTCTCATTATAGAAGTTTGTCACATCCTTTGGAAAGCTATTGTTACAGAATTAAAGACAGAAAATGCTGGGAATGTTTTACAGTCAGGCAGCATCTGCAGAGGGAGAATTAGAGTTAGTGTGTCACAGCAACAACCGTTCATCAGAACTGAGCTCTATTGAAATGACTGATTGTAATTAGACTACAATAAAACTCAGATAATCCAACACCCCCTGGACTTTGGTAGTGCCAGACTAGCAAATGTTTCTAATTGGCAATTCTCTGGACTTTTGGATGTTACTCGTGTAAATACACAAGCACACTGCTATTTCATTCTTTTTTACATGTTAGACAGTAGTATAATTGATTTTCCAGTGAACCCAATGGATTTAAGGGAACAGAAACTGTACAAACATTATGGTCCTCACCTCTATCTTACTCGCGTTCCTGACCTCTGATGTTCTTGACCCCAACCCCTGCTCTTGCCGCAGCTCCGCCCACAGTCTAGTCCCTACCCTGGACCCCCAGTTCTGACCAAAGCCCTTTCCCCCCGGCAATGTGGACCTCCGAGTTACACTCTGGATAAATGAGTAAGTCATTTGCCAAATCGACAGGATTTGCAACCAATTCCATGCCAGATTATCAATGTTTTGTGCAGCCTCAAACTGTCATTGCTGAGATTAGTATTATTTTCATTGTGCCGTAACTTTTGATTTATCAATTGAGTCTTTAACGTGACTTTGCAAAATCAACTGATAATTCTTAGATCTACAGTCCTGAATTAAGATATATTTATTTACTTCTGTTTTCTTTTCTCTGCAGTCCTGGTACTTGGGCTAGTTTGGTCCCATTCCAAGTGTCAAATGGGGCGGCCATCCTGCCAACGAATGTTCAGAATTACAGTTTAAACTTCATCAGTGAACCCTTCCTCCAAGCAGAAACGACAAATTGAGGACACGGAAGATCAAACCGCATCTCCGGATTGTTAAGCGAAGTCTTCAGAAACACAGACTCACGATCACCAATTTCTTGCAAGCTTAAAATCTGCATAAATGGTATTTCATCTGTGATACCAAGAGGGTGATTTTAGTATTTGATGGTTAGGTGACAGATTATGTCTAAACAACCGGCCTTTATTGAACAATGGAATCCACTAGGGGACAATTGTTTAATTTTCAGATCTGATAAACATTATACACTTATTAGCTTTTAGATGTTTAAGAGTTTGCATGTTTAGGCAATTAGTGGGGTTCAGGTATCTTTTATTTTTCACTCAGTCCAAGTGTAGTTAAACTACAGCCCAGTCCTCCTGGTTGATGAGATTTGATTTTGTAAGGTAAAGGCTGGATGAGGAATGTACATGTAATTTTGTGTTTTCTACAAAATCGTTGTCTGAGGGGACAAAAAGCCCACAAAGCACACAATTAGTCTATGCACACTATGCTACTGCAGAAAACAAAACAAAACAAAGAGACTTGGATGCAGTTTTAATGAATTAACATTTTGATGATTGGCATTCCCAAGCTGTTACCGGTCACTGAACCCTTTTTTCCTTTCACTTTTAATGCTTAGTATACAGATCTGAACAGAACAAATTTTGATGCAAGTCTGCATTTGGAAAAGCACCATAATGTAGTTTGAAGCAGTAACTGTCCCTCAAAATTTCAGATGCTTTACAAGTATCTGAACACAAGAATGAAGCTCACTGATATTTTTATGTTGCCCCCAAAACGTCAGTAATTCTTTTAAAGAACACTTAAGAGGCAAGTGCAATTTAACATATCTGATTAAGGGGATTAATGTAAGTCCTTATGCCCTAGGACTCTAAATTGAGGGGATGCAATATAACCTTAAAATAATTCTGAACTGTTCTTAACGTCCCCTTCGAATGTGCATTAATTAAGGAAAGAAAAGAATGAAATATGGACACATCCTGCTGTGACTTGCTTGCTTAGGAAAGCAATTGAATGGAATTGAAAATTCTGCACTTGATTCCTAGTACTCCAATACCTGTGTGGAATTTTAAAAAAAATGTAATATATATGTATCTGGTGTGTCAGGAAAAAAAAAGCATGGCATAAGCAGTTTCCGAAGACACAGACGCCAAGGTGAATTGGTGTCTCATGGAGGGTATTGGTGAAAGCACCGCAGTTTACAATGGCAACAGGGATGCAGCCGCTAAGACTTTCCGCACTCTACAGTGTAAACGCTATTTTTAATCACAGGGTGCTGAGTATTGCATGGTGCTTTTCTTTAGCCTTGCTATCTGCCTGATAGTGCTAGTGGCAGGACACCAGTGTGCATGGCAAGTCAATTTTGCCTCTTCCGTTTCTCTATAACTCTAATAGACCTATCCTTGATTTGCACGAAGTTATATAGTCCACATTACGTGCCTTGCCTTTAAAATAAAACAGTGACATCACTGCACACGTTTGCTGCATATATTATAGCTCATCCTATGAAATTTACCATTTGTATGAAAAAAAAATTATTTTGTACTCCAGAGGACAGTGTGACATCACTAATTGTCAATAATCAAATACTTTGACTTTGTTATCTCATTTATAAAGCATATCATGGCTGTGTATAGTTGGTGCTTAAAATTTTTAATCAGCCAGTAATATTTTTCAGTATTTTTGGCAAGTTTTTTCTATTAATCTTTCATGTTTTTCATCTATCAATTACTTGTTTGGGAATTTTTGAACGTAAGAATTATGCAATACCAAGTTTTGTCTATATAGGTAAAGCTTTTAGCTATATTGATTATCACATTAGTATGCAGATTAGGTGATGTAAGCTTTTTTTCCATTTTAATTGACCAAAGTTGGTGCTGCTTTCTATGCAGTATGATAGGTCCTTAAAAGATGGTTAGGGGAGGATGCTTAGGGGAGGGGGGAATTTTTTTTAAGGAGAATTCTACAGCACGGCTGTGAAGCAAAATGCCATTTGCCAGACGAAGGCTGCAAAGTAACTGTTCTGTCTACTGTGACAAGCTTTCAACTTGGTCCTTCTATTGACTTTCCACCTGGGGTGCAAGATGAACTCATTGAATTAAAAATATATATATATTAGAAAAAAAATGTTGTCATTTTCACTGGAGACAGGCTTGACTTGAGCTTCAATATTAATTAAGAGCCGGGATTTTCTCTTGTGAAAAAATTGACTTTGGCAGAGATCTATCACTTTGCTGGCCTTTAATTAGAAAAGCAGAGCTGTAGGTCTTAAATCTTCCATTCAATGTCCAACGATGATGACTCAACAAAGCTGGTTTTCCTCTTTGCTTTAGAGGTGACTTACTCTATTCAGCTAGCAACTAGTTGAAGCAGTGATTTAGAGGTGAAATTATCTTCCTTTCATTTCTCTAATGTTCTGCTCAATTAAAACAAAATGAATCTTTTCCATTCTCATAGCACTTAACAATTTGGCTTCCGAAAGTGATTTATTTTATCGTATATTTTATTAATGACATCAAATCCGAATTGTTCAGTATCAATTTGGCTTTAAACCATTTTTTTAGTCTAGCTATAATCTCAAGTCAACGTAAACTCAATTTGGTTTCAAATATAATTTTAAATGAATTAAAACCATTTTTTTTTACCTAAGCAAAAATATCAAATCAACTTGTAAACTCAATTCAGTTTCAAATATAATTTTAGACCAAGGTGATTTTAATTAACTCGATTGATCATAAGTGGAAGATTATTAGATGCAAGTCTATATATTGCTTAAATGCAATGGCAAAAACCTGAGTTTCCCAAGGAAACTTGAGAACCCAGGTAATTTTTTTTTTAATAGTCTCTGATTCTGAGCAATTATTGACTCTACACCAAACGATGTGTTGGAGATTGGGCAAAATATGACAGGGCAACTAATTTGTTCTTAAAGTAACAAAGTCAATTTACTCAGAAAATAAAACCGATTTCAAGAGTAGCGGAAAGGGAAGGTACAGCAACATTTCCTAATAAAAGCAGGGTTATTTCTCCAGGAAATTGCAGTGTGGAGGATAGTTTTCTATAAATTATGTGCCTAAAATCAGTCTCAGTCACCTGCAGCAGTAAGGTCTCGAGACTTGATTCACAGGGGAATTCCCCAATCATTTCCACTGTACCTGGCGATCGCATTGTTACCACGTGTTGCCAAAATTCTATGCCCGTATAACCTTCCTGTTCCATTTATCTTCATAAGAAGAGGGGAATAATGAAAGGGAGGAGTTTGAAAGTCAAAGGGATCAGAGGGCTTTGTAACTCAAGTCAAGTCTCTGCTCTCCTCCTTCGCCAGGATGCCAATTCTGACAAACTGAAGTCACCCCGTTCTATGTGCACTGTTTCTGCCTTTTGCTTAAAGTGCTTTGCAGCCTTGGCCATTTCCCCAGCGTGCTGTATAAGTTAAGGCGCAATAGATTGGGAAAAAAAATAACAGCAAAGGAGACTTGTATTGAAAAAAATCTGGCAAAAACAAATATCTATAGCAATAGCTGTGGGATTATGATTCAAAGCATGGCATCTCAGTGAATAAGTGTTAGTAGATTTGTTATGGTTGTGTAATGTGAGGGAAAACAAAGAGGGGTCTTGAAAATGAACCACCTGCCTTGCAGACTGTAATTTGTACACTGTATAGTTTTGTTAAGAACATTTTAAAGTAATTACCCTTTTTTGTAATGCTAACATTTTTTAAATGAGTTAATTGGGGGAATAAATAATCACACTGGCTTTTGAAAGACCAGTTTATTATACCATTTTTAAGAGAAAAAAATCCTGTCTGGAAGCTGGACTTGAGTTAAAACTCTCCAGTTGCCTAATTTATATATTACAAAAAAGACTGTCCATATGCTGAACTTGTGTAATCCTATACTTAAAAAGTGTAGGTTCCTAATTTTTAATCCAGTTTTAAATGGAGAAAAGTTATATTTTATGAAGGTTATTTTGTTGTATTTAGTGTTGAAAAGGTTGGTTTGCAGAAGCATTTCATAATGTTGGAAGGAATACTGTCTTTTTATTAGTGTGTATGGCCTACAGTAAAAGTTTGTGTGAGTTTAAATGTTGGTATTTATGATTAGAGAGAAAGTGCACAAGGGGTTTGACAACAAATCCAGTACTGGCAACCCACCCAATGAATGAACCCAGGGAGAATTCCTGATTGAACTTGTACAGTGTTGAAACCACACTGGAGTACTCAGGGAGTCTACCTGGGGCCTCTTGGCCATGGCACTGGTAAGGATTTTGTTTTTGTTGCACTCCACTGCATTGCACTTGCACCATACAAAGATGATAGAAAGATATCCCATATACAGTGTACAGTATTCTGTTTTTGAAAGGACAATGCAATGTTGCTGGCAGTTAGGTCCCAAGATATATACCAGACAAGGTTTACTTTTCCTGTTAAAGCCTGTTGCTGACAATAACCAGCTGCATGCTTTGTGGAACTTCTCCCAATTTGATAGCAAAATTTATTCCTGCTTATCTTTAATGTGTAGCACATGCAAGTTCAGAAGGAAAAAAAAGTAAGGAAATGGATTAAGAAAGGGTGCTGATTAACTCTTTCATATTTGCACTTTTAAAACTAATTCTCCACATGCCTTTCAAGCAGAAAATTGCTCTTGAGCATTTTGTTTTCATTTTCTTTTGTTTTTAATTTTATTCTTCCCGAGCATGCAGTTGGCAGCTGATCAGACTTTACAGGAATATGCAGCAGGACAGCCAATGTCAGTGGTTTTAACTGAATAAAGGTAGGTCTGGACCACTGATGTTGCTTTGTTCAGACCTGCAAAATAGCATTTGCACCAGTTCCCTCTCGAGGGCAGTGTTGGGGAGGGTGGGTGGTGGGTTTGGCACATATGCCATGGCAGCAACTTATTGTACTGTTTCCATCCCACAGTGCTTTTGCCACTTTGTTAGTATTTAAAGGGGACATGTTGGAAATGGTCAATTTTCACTTTTTTGTTGCAGCTTTTTTTCTTACAGGATGTATTTAATAGAAAAAAAAGTTGAAAAAAAAACTTTCTCTAGGTATGAGTCTCTGGAAATATCTGTATTTTAAAAATTTACTGTATGTTTAAATTTGTTTAAAAAATGGTCTCAGTATCAGTGGTGACTCTGTCACCGCACTCAAAAGTTGCCTAACCACTCTGATGAAATCAGTGTTTTCAATCCAATCATCCATGAGTTTTGAGCCATTTGACCTTCTTTTCATTACAGTCTTAATATGATTTTTATTTTTCCTGATTATGAAATATTACAAAGATCCATCTGCCGATTTAATGGAAATGGACTGGATTAAGATCCCAGTTGAAAAAACCCAGCAATAATGGACTCCATTATAAATTATTGGCTAATTACATTTGGCAGTGTAAGCTGGCCGCAGCATTTTTCTTTCAGCCCATGGTATTATCTACTTATAATTAAAATAAACATTGCTGGCACTCTTAGCAAATTGGGCAACGTACATGGAGAAGGAAAGATGGTGACACTTTGGGGATAAACCTTTGCCAGATTTCTGGAGAAGATATGTATAGGGAAAGATCTGTACTGGAGATTAATCTTATCTGGTAGTCTAGGAAAAGATTATACCAAAACCAGTCCTTTGCCAGAGTTCTAATGATTATCTGAATGTTTCAGCATTTACTGTTTTATTTGTTTCAAATTTCCAGCACCTTTAGCGCTAGTTTGAGTATTGCTTTATTATTTGCTTGTTATGCAAACATCAGCAGTTCCTAAATTAAACTTGCACATTGATGATCTACTGCTAATACTGAGGCATTCTAGGTAACTAAAGTAGGGCAGTGCTTTTGAAGTAAGGTTACCCTTATTGAAATAATAAGAATCAAAATGTAGATGTTAAAGAAAGCATTGTTTTGTGATAGGTATGTGGTTTTGAGAAGTTTTAAACTCATGGATAGGTATGACCGACCTTGTTAGATATTCTGTGCTAGTGGGTGGGACCTTCTAGACGAATAGTGTCAATAAGTGCATGTGTTATTAGAACATGCATATTAGATAGTTAGATAGACCACACCCTGACTCTAATCTTCTCTCTTCTGAGGTAGTCAGCTAAACAGCAAATAGCATCCCTTCTTCCTCCTGAAGCTACAGCGATGACTAGTCAGAACATGGCAGAATTAAATTACTTTCCTTGTGCTGCCTGGCTGGACTAAAAAGTTCAATGCTGTAGGATCTGTCCTATCTGCTGCAACAAACCTAGACATTTCTCACAAATGAAAGAGGCTGCAAAGTCTTTGTGTTTAAGAGGCAGCAGTCAGGTCCACTGACACTGAAACCACTTTCATCACAGAACTGTTGTGTTTCTAAAGAAATAGCATGATGCATTTTTATTATCAAAACTGTGCTGCAGGGACTGATGTGTATTATCAACTGAAGGAACTTTGTTATAACCCTGGTCACTACAGCAATGTATGTTCCACATATGGAGACCTTGGGATATTATATTGAATTATGTTAATGCAAAATGAGGATTTGAATAAAAAAATACCAGCATACGTTTACCAAAAATGTCAAACAAGCAGTGCCTGTTTAATCTTGCAGTCTCTGTTGAGTTCAGTTGTAAATCAATTCATTCAGACAACTTGTTTTCTGCAAAATGATCCAACTTGCAGAATGTAAGGGTAAATCCTGCCTAGCTGTCAGCTTCCAAGAGCTTGTTTACCTGCTCCATATTCACAAAGGCAGTTACACATATATATATTGCATTGATGTGTGTAACAGCCCAAATACCATTTAAGTCTTGACACTGCGCATTGTACAGATATTCTTTTCATTGCGAGTGTGGTTCCCAGTCAATCTGCAGATGGGAATTCTGAGAGGAAGGGAAGGGAGCCCACTTGTAAGAACCTTTTGAGATCTTTCTCTTGAGAACAACTTTTGTAGGACTGTGTGTTTCCATAGATACATGATGCTACGTTTAGTACAGTAGTAGGTAACAAGTAGTCAGTAAGTGCTTGCTAGCCACGCACCAGGGTTGTTCCATTTTGAAACTTGTGATGTTTTAGTCCCGTACGTATTACGAAGTTGCCAAAAGAAACAAAAGGAAAAGATAATTGAATTGGCCATGGGCAGTAGAGTACTCTTGTTCTGCGTGTTTGAGTCCAGGAGTTCAGGATGGTTTAAGCCACTGAGAACTCTTCAGTCTGCCCATTCTTGAGTCTAAACCTTCACAAGTTTTAAACTGGTGTAAATTCAGCTTGACTTATGTGATTGTAAGTGTTATATCCAGCCTATACTGCTAGCAGCTGCTCATACTGCAGTCAATTACTGGAAGTGGATATGTTTCCTATGCAAATAAAGAAAAAAAAACAATTTAAAAATAAAAATGAGCTATGCTACAACCATCGGTGTTCTGTCTCTTTGTTCAATTCTGAGCAGATTAATGATCCAGTTTCAATAGAGTTTCAAATGTGACCTTGACTGATTCAGTACTATTGGATAAAATTCAAAGCTTAAAACCGATATTAAACAGAAGAAACATTGCTATTTGAATTTCTGACCGAATTAACCGCTTGATTTCAGCCAATCTCTTAACTGGATTGACCTGTTAATTATGCAGGGAATATATTATACTGTTGCTGCCATTTACCAGGTACTTGAAGCAACTACTGGTTGGAGTGATAGAGTCACGCAGCATGGATCAGACCCTCGTCAGCCCAACTTGCCCATGCCAAACAAGATGCCCATCTAAACTAAACGCACCTGTGGCATCCGGCCCACATCGCCGTAACCCTTTCATATCCATGTACTTGTCCAAATGTCTTATAACTGTTGTTATAGTACCTGGCTCAACAACATCCTCGGGGAACTCACCCTAAGCATCCGATTCTTGATTCCGTTAGTCTGGGTAAAAGACTCTGCACATTCACCCTATCTATTCCCCTCATTATCTTATATGCCTGAATAAGATCACCCCTCAACTTATTGCACTCCAAGGAATAAGTCCTAGCCTGGCCAGCCTCTCCCTATAGCTCCAGCCCTCAATTTATGGCAATATCCTCGTAAATCTCTGCTCTCTTTCCAGCTTAACAACATCCTTCGTATAGCAGGCTGACCAAAACTGAACACAATGTTCTAAATGCAGCCTCACAGGGGTTAGATTGAACTGACTTTGTCTTACCACTGTTTATTCACTTCACCTGTATTTGCGGGCAGAGGTTGTCTGTCACATATAACACAGAGATGTGAGGTAGTTAGACATAAAGCTGCAGTAACTCAGCAGGTCAGGCAGCATCTCTGGAGAAAAGGAATAGGTGACTTTCAGGTCAAGACCCCTTCTTCAGACTGAGAGTCAAGGAATAGGGAAATGAGAAATATAGACAGTAAGGTAGAGGGATGTAGAACAAACGAATGAAAGATGTGCAAAAAAGTAACAAAGACAAAGGAAACTGGCCATTGTTAGCTGTGGGCTAGGTAGGAACGAGTACAGACAATGAGACTCAACAAGGTGACTTTGAAACTGGTATGACTTGGGTGGGGGAGGGAGAGGGAATGTAAGGGTTATTTGAAGTTCGAGAAATCAACATTCATACCACTGGGTTGTAAGCTGCCCAAGTGAAATATGAGATGCTGTTCCTCCCATTTGCGTTTGGCCTCACTCTGTCAATGGAGGAGGTCCAGGACAGAAAGGTTAGTGTAGGAACGGGAAGGGGAATTAAAGTGTTTGGCAACCAGGAGATCGGGACTGAGCGAAGGTGTTCCGCAAAATGATCGCGAAGCCTACCTTTGGTCTTGCTGATGTATAAGAGTCCACACCTTGAACAACGGATACAGTAGATGAGTTGAAGGAGATGCCTAACCTGAAAGGACTGTCGGGGTCCCTGGACTGAGTCGAGGGAGGAGGTATAGCGACAGGTGTTGCATCTTCTGCGGTTGCAGCGGAAGGTACCTGGGGAGGGGGTGGTTTGGGTGGGAAGGGATGAGTTAACCAGGGAGTTACGGAGGGAACGGTCTCTGCGGAAGGCGGAAAGGGGTGGAGAAGGGACGATGTGACTAGTGGTGGGATCCCATTTGAGGTGGCGAAAATGTCGGAGGATTGTGTTGTATGTGACAGCTGATGGAGTGAAATGTAAGGGTGAGGGAGACTAGCCCTGTTGCAACTTGGGGGAGGGGGAGCAAGGGCGTATCTGTGGGGTACCGAAGAGACATGTTTGAGAACCTCATCTATGATGGAAGAGGAGCACCGCCTTTCCCTAAAGAATTAGGGCATCTTGGATGTCCTGGTGTGGAACACCTCATCTTGGGCGCAGATGGAGGAATTGGGAGTATGGGGAGAGAGTCTTTGCAGGAAGCAAGATAGGAAGTGTCGTCTAGGTAGTTGTGAGAGTCAGTAGGTTTATAATAAACGTCAGTCGATTGTCTATCTCTTGTGATTGAGACGGTGAGATCACGAAAGGGGAGGGCGGTGTCGGAGATGGTCCAAGTGAATTTGAGTTTGTTTAGTTTAGTTTGGAGATACAGAGATCGAAAACAGGCCCTTCGGACCATCGAGTCCGCACCGACCAACGATCTCCACACATTAACACCATCCTATACACATAAGGGACAATTTACACTTATACCAAGCCAATTAACCTACAAACCTACACGTTTTTGGAGTGCGGGAGGAAACCAAAGATCTCGGAGAAAACCCAGACAGGTCATGGGGAGAACATACAAACGCCGTACAGACAGCGCCCATAGTCGGGATCGAACCCAGGTCTCTGGCGCTGCAAACACTAAGGCAGCAACTGTACTGCTGTGCCGCTGTGCGGATGCAGGATGCAAAAGTGTCCTTTGAGTGCAGAATGGAAATTGGTGGTGAAATTAATGAAGTGCATGAGTTCTGCATGGCTGCAAGAGGTAGCACCGATGCAGTCGTTCTCTCATTCAGTTATAAGCATTATTTGTAGAGGGAGCATCCATTTAATCTTACCAGAAATCAAGCCACTGTTTCCTCCCCCCCCCCCCTCCCCCCTTATAGTTCCCGTGAAACAATTATTCATAATGGCTCAGAACTTACAGCAGAAAAGAAACAGCAGTCTCCCTTCATTAGGTTGATACCTACCCCTAGACCTCTTGTGGCTTCTGAAGTATAAACATGCTGTCATGATGGATTAAGAACATGAAGCTTAGAACATTACTACACTGGGTAAGGCCCTTCAGTCTTCCTCACTGTCTGCAATTCCCACCAATTTTGTAGTTAGCAAACTTACTAAACAAACCCATCTACATTTATGTCTAACTTGTTTAGGTTAGAGATACAGCATGGGACCAGGCCATTCGGCTCACTGAGTCCATGCCAACCATCAATCACCCGTTCATGCTAGTTCTATGTTGCCCCATGTTCTCATCCACTCCATACACACTAGGGGGAATTTACAGAGGCCAACTAACCTGCATATCTTTGGGATGTGATAACCTGCATGTCTTTGGGATGTGGGAGGAAACCGGAGCACCCAAAGGAAGCCCATGTGGTCACAGAGAGAGCGTACAAACTCCACACAGACAGCACCCAAGGTCAGAATCAAGCCCAGATATCCGGCACTGTGAGGCAGCAGCAGTTCTACCAGCGGCTCTACTGTGCCGTTTATATATATCACAAACAACAGAGGTCCCGGCACGAATCCCTGTGGAGCACCTCTGCTTTCTACTACGTATAAGCTAGTTCTAAATCCAACCTTCCACATGTACCCACATGATGCTCTCTGCAGAATATCCATGAGCAATAAATGGATCATCAAGGCTCGTCAACCAATAGATTGATGAATCCACACCAAATTATTTTCTTACTTCCAGGCTTAACATTTCTAACACATTTCCAGCCAGCCTCTCTCATTCTACCATTCATTGCAATGTGCTTGCTGACCTTTACTGGCAACATCTTGATATTAAATTCTCTTCCCCATCTTCAAATCTCTTTTAGGTTTCATCCTATTCCAGCTCCACAATCATCCCCAGCCCCATAATATTCAGAGATGATTGTGTTCTTCCAATTCTAGACCCTCCGGGCAGCTCTGAGATTAATCACTCTGCAGCTGTACCTTTTGTAGCCAAGACATAAATCCCATCACATTCTGAGGACATATATCCTGGCTGTTTCAGTGTAAGTATGCCTCTGTAATTTTTAATGTACATTTTGGCTGTTATTCCATACTCAAGTCGATCATTTTTATCATTTTTATCACCATTTAAAAACCCCACAAAGTGCTGGAATAACTCAGAAGATCAGGCAGCATCTCCAGAGGACATGGATGGGTGACATTTCGGATTGGGCACGTTATTCAGATGGAAGAATCTGAAGAAGGGCCCCAACCTGAAGCAACACACACCTATGACACACATCCTACAGAGATGCTGCTTAACCTTCAGAGTTATTCCAACACTCCATTATTTTAGGAAACCAGCATCTACAGTTTCTTGTTTCTCCATTTTATCTCAATTTGTGTCCACTAGCTTTCACTTTGTTTTGTCTTTACCCCCACCCACCCCTTCCCCATGTCCCACTGTCCCGCTGAGTTACTCCAGCATTTTGTGTCTATTCTTCTCCATGTCAACTCCTGTCAAAGTGCCTTGCCAATTTCCTGACCCAAAGATTATTGCCTTTCCAGCCTCCCATGGACTCTTCCATGTAAGCAAACAAATCTTATTCACAGCCTAAATCTGGCCTTTGTCTTCTGAAGTCATTTCGCTGCTCCAGTTTCCAATGAGCTCCTTACACCTACTCTCCACTCGGATCATGTTCTTCTTTCTGTGACCGCTCTTTGAAAAAAAAAAACAACCCCCTAATTCACTTCTCAAAATTTCAATTGTCCAAGCTTTGACACTCCATTTGCAACAAAACTGCAGGCACTGATATGCTGAGAAAATGGTCCATTTCATTGATGAAATTGTTTCTTTTATGAACATGGTGCCTGGGTGGACTCTCTCATGCAGCAACGAGGAACAAATTGGAAGGCATGTCAGAAATCTGCTGTGCAATACTTGGAAAGCTCCTGTGGTGAGGAACTTTGTTGTCAACATGACCGCGACCTCCTCAGAGCGTACAGTGTGGGCGCATTACAGTGGCTGAAGGTCTTATCCTAGATTGTCCCAAATCACAGCTTCGACGACCTGTGAATATAGCTCAGAGAGAACTTTTAAATACGATATGGTTCCTCTGAATACGCTGTGAGTCTAGGCTTTTTGCTAATGGCAATGCTTTTGTCTCTCACCCCGTGGTATTTGGCCTCTTCTGAATGACCAAACACAGAGACAACAATGCTTGCAGTGATGAAGTTCTATCAGTAGCATCACCACCCATTCAATAAATACTTTAGCACATCTAGCACATCTTTGGGAAATTGGAAGTTATTTGGACAGTTTACAGTCTGTTCTGTTTGCAGATCCACTCCTTGTACTGGTCAAGAGTCAAGAGTGTTTTGTTGTCAAATGTCTGGAAATGGAACAGTGAAATTCTTCCTTGCAGCAACACAACAGATAAGTAAACATAGTACTCTATAAAACCCATAATAAACAACACAGAAAAGTGTGTTAAAAAAAGATATATAGATAATTTAACAGAAAATATATAAATAAACAATAATAGTGCAAAGTCAAAATGAATACCCCCAAGTCTATGTAGTTTAGTGCCTATTTGGAGGTTGTACTGTTTAATAACCTGATGGCTATAGGGAAGAAGCTGCTTCTGATCCTGGACATTACCGTTTCAGGCTTCTATACCTTTTTACTGATGGCAGGAGTGCAATGAGAGTGTGGCCAGGGAGGTGTGGGTCTCTGGTGATGTTTTCTGCCTTTTTGAGGACAGCGACTCTGGTAGATCCCTTGGATGGTTGGGAGGTCAGTACTCATGATGGACTGGCCAATGTACACCATGTTTTGCCATCTTCTTTGTTCCTGGGCATTCGAGTTGCTGAACCAGCCATGGTGCAACCAGTCAAAATGCTCTCTCTTCTGTACCCCTGGAGAAGTTCAAGAGAGTATTCGTTGACATATCGAATCAGCTGGGAGCTTTAGCTCTTTGGACCCTACCAGCCCCTGACTTAGTTGCCAGACAACTTATTTAAGTTGTGCATATTACGTTGGTGATGTTCTCTCAGTTGATGAGATTTGAATTTGCATGTTTTTAGTTTAGTTTAGTTTAGAGATACAGCACGGAAACAGGCCCTTCGGCCCACCGAGTCCACGCCGACCAGCAATCCTCGCACATTAACACTATCCTACACACACTAGGGACAATTTACAGTAAAACCAAGCCAATTAACCTACAAACCTGTACATCTTTGGAGTGTGGGAAGAAACCAAAGATTTTGGAGAAAACCCATATGGTCATGGGGAGAATGTACAAACTCTGTACAGACAAGCACCCGTAGTCAGGATTGAACCCGAGTTTCTAATGCTGCAGCAACTCTACCGCTGCACCACCGTGCCACCGTATTGGTAGTATTGGCTTCACAATTCTCACATGTGACAAAATACAGTGAGAAACTTTGCTTTGCGTGCTATCCAACCAAATCAAGCCCTACAATTACACTCAAACTATACATGAGTACAACAGGTTATGCAAAAAGAGAAAGGAAACAGAGTGCAAGGTGTAGTGTTACAATTACAGGTATGGTTCATGCCGTGCATTCACTAGTTGATCAGGTCCAAATTGGCAATGTATCCACCATTGCCGCAATGCACAAGGATTAATGCAACAAAATGTCAATGCTCCAGTGTGCATCACACAGCTGTCCTCTTCAATTCACCAAGTAGTACACGTGATGCTAACTATATGCTAACTATATGCGCTCAAAATTTCAAGATGTCATCACCCTTTCCAGCTAAAAAAACTGCACAAAAAAATCCCAATTTGTGATCCAATTTACTCTTGATCAAAAATTTCCCCAAAACTCAGGAGTGAAGATTGGGTAAGAGGGATGGAAAATGATTGCTTAGATATTTAACAAAATCTCTAATGCTAAATAATTGTCCTACGTATCAGACTCAATGGATGCAAAATTCAATTTTCAGGTCCAGAGTGTTTGTTTGACAATAATTATAACTGTCAGAAGTTAATATTCTCTTGAATACCTTGTCCTGAAGTTATTCTACCATGTTTCATAGGTAAGTGCAACTGTTTCACATTCTTGCACTGTTGATATCGTTAAGACTATTATTTAGGTTCAATTATAGTGCAGCCTGTGAGGGAGCAAGATAAAGGGCCTGTCCCAGTTCAGCGATTTTTAAGGTGACTGCTGGCGACTAGGCTGTCACCGCACGGTCGCCGATGTGTGGCGGGGTGTCGCGGGCATGGTCGTGAGTCATCTCCAATGAGTTGTAGCTGTTCTCGGGTCGTCCCGGAAATTTCTCTCTGCTCGAAAATTTTCAGCGACAGCTGGCTTGACGCCAATGATCGCAGCTTGTCGTATCCTGTTGTGGGCGCTGTCGTAGGTTGTCGCCAGGTTGTCGTCAGGTGTCTTTGGTTGTCGCCGGTGCTGATCCACCTTTTATAAGAAATTTGTTTGTTTAAATAAAGTAACTTTTGGACATTTTGACCAAAGATTGATGTTTGAAGTTATTGTATTTCAGAGTAGTTTCTCATTGCATCTCTTTCAAATATTTTAATTTCATTTCTTTTGACCAATAAAACAAACACAAACACAAGCATTGCCCTGCATTGAAAAGCGAACTCTTTTCATTTATTTTGACATTGCACTGCATTGGGTCTCTTCAGGGACAAGGGCTTCAACCACACAGACCTTTTCTTGGGCTTCTTCTTCCCCATTCTTCTTGTCCTCCTGTCTTGCACAATTTTAAGCATGAGGGCCGCTGCAAGCAGCTGGGCTTGAATTTGATGTAAGAGCAATGCCATCATATGTTGCTTCCTGGCAGTCATGATGCTGAGTGATTGGAGACCCTACCCAAACCCATTTTAGCACCAAAATTACGTGAAATGACTACCGTTGTCATCAGTTGTGACCTGACAGGGTCGTAGCTTGTCAAGGGTGGAGGTAGGTTGACTTCGGTTGTCGTAGCTTGTCGTAGTCGCTGTCGTAGGTGGACGTTGACTGGGTCGCCAGTTGTCAGCAGCTTGCCATCGCCTAGGTGGTAGGTTGTCATAGCTTGTCATAGGCATTGTCGTAGGGGGAGTCATAGACATTGTCGTAAGGTTACAAAAATCGAAGGTTTTTCGGCGATCTGCTACGACTTTGACAGTCGCCGGCAGTCGCCTTAAAAATCGCTGAACTGGGACAGGCCCTTAACTCAGACCATTGCTTCCTGATTCCTGTCTTTAGCCCAACCACTATGTTGTCCAGAAGCTGTTTTCTGATCACTCCATGATAACAATGAGCTTTACCCCAAACCTCAATACAAAATCGTGGGCATTGTATTACAGTACCCTTTTTTTTATCCTGCAGAAAGCAAAACAACAAGAGCATCTGGAGTAAATTTAAACAAGAACAGAACTGTAAAAAATGTAAAATACATAATCATATTTACACTAAAGATAGACACAAAAATCTGGAGTAACTGACGGGCCAGGCAGCATCTCTGGAGAGAATGAATGGGTGACATTTCGGATCGAGACCCTTCTTCAGATTATTTTGATGAACTCAAAATGGAGTCATTTGGATAAAGTCAACTTATGTGTTTCACAGTGATGCTTGGTAGCCTCGAATATAAAACTGTTATAATTTACAAATTATAGCATTTAAAATTGTAATTGTAGCATTAGTTATAAATGCATTCAATGCTGTCCATCCCTGATTTCTCTGAGAACGCAATGGTAGATCTTTCAATAACTATTGTTTTTACAATTACATATTTTGCAGAGCTACTCAGGGGGCACAGAAGTCAACATCATAGCGTGGGACTCACTGGCCCTTTTTCCCTGAAGCATGCGAGGGAAAATCTGGAAACTGCATTGCCGTTTAATTTTCTGGTTGTAGCCCACAAATGACCATACCTAATGAGTTCAACTTCACAACTTAAAGAGGGAATTAAGTTCATAGCTGCTGGGCTCATTGGCCAATACTTGTATCACTCTAAAACCCCACAAACATCATGAACATATACATTGCATTTACTCCCCACGAAGAGTGATTCGATTTTGACAAGGTGATTTACAGCATTCAATGCTTATTAAAGTACAATCAAAATATTTCTTTAAAGCTGTTTAGAATTATGTTGTAATTATTCAACAGAAGTGAAACAGGGACTTTTAAAAACTTTTCTACCCACGTATGAAACACTGTCTGGGCAGGTTAATTGAGAGACAGGGAGATGGAGATACAATGAAAATAATTTACATAAATCAGGGAAGTCAGGGGGGAGGGTGTGATAAATTAAAGTAATGCAATTCCTACCACTACATTTATTCTTGTAAACATTGCCCAGATTATGTTAAATGCTATGTGTTGGAGACAACATTTACGATCTTTCTGATAAAATAATAATTTTTCAGATTGTTTTAGATTAATCAAATTAATCATAAAATGCTGAACGTGTGGCTAAGTGCCTTAGATGACACACAAACTACATTTAGGGTTCATTGAAAACAGTGAACAGTCAGAAAAGAAATAGCTGCAGTCATGATCTTCTTAGACCTTTCTCATAATCTAATGTTTATTCCAATAGTCTGAGTTGTTCAAACTTTCACACAAAAGAGATAAAAGTCCAGATGACAATGTTATCTGGGACAATGTAACAGGAAGAAACAACACATGTGTGTTCATAAGTGAAGCTCTCTCTGAAAAAGAAGGGCTAATGTAAATAGGTTTCTGTCTGGCTCAAACCCAAATTGCAGCCTGCAGTTTCAGACAGGTACGGCAGTATAAATATACCCTCAAACCACAGGCAGGCAACTAAAGATGTGATGGTGTGGGACTTGCTTCTACGTTACATTCCCAAGCAACAGGAAGGCCTTCACTTATCACTAGATTTTCTCAGGGGGCCTTTCTGGGTACAGTATGTAAGCTGGACAATGTCCAGAAAGTAATCAATGCACATAACAAATTTTGGTTCCCCAGTGTTCCTGCCACCATTCCAGAATCATTCTGAATTATTTTTGTTTTAATGAAATGATACGTCAAACTTGAACACATAGACTTCAGCAGTGAGGACGAATCGTTGTACGGATGAAAAGATCAACAAAATTCATAACCTGGCGCAAAATGTAAGATGTGCAGAAATGGGAGAGGTGTGAGAATGCTTTACATAAACAGGGGGTGGGGGTGGGGGTGGGCAAGAGTGGGGGAGGGGCAACTTTGAGTGATGTCATACTTAACAAGGATTGCAAAACAGGTATACATGAGGGATTGTTTTGGGGTTAATATTTCAGTGGCCATTTAAAGTTGTTAATTGTTGTAGTGTTTTTGGAGCATCTATAAATAAAATGTATTAAATAATGAGATACAGTTTTGCCTGGGTAAATTGTCTGGACTGCAGTATTTACAATTTAGTGGAAAGTAAGAGCTGGCCTAGTGGATCTGTTGGGTCCAAACCTCTCCTGCATTGGTGCAGCACTCTCTTGTCCCCCCTCCCCCTCCCCTACCCCCCTTCCCTCTCCCTCCCCTTGCCCCCCTCCCCCTCCCTCTCCCCCTCCCTCCCTCCCTCCCCCGTTACCTCCCGCCTCCCTCCCTAGGAGACAGATTTAAACTTTAAAATGTGAATTACTTAAAAAATATAACAGATTTCAATTAAACTTCTTCCATTAGCACCAAAGGGACGACAGTGAGTAAGGTGGGCCTAAAATGGTTGCGCTATTGTGTACAGTTTTGGCTGTAGTTCAAGAACAAATAAACAAACAAGCAAGAGATTTAGTATATAGATGAAGGTATGCAGAATGCTAAAGCAGTAGCGTGGTGAAATGGGATGCCATTGGAACCCGTGCTGGGACAGAATGGGAGTTAGGATAGGCTTTATTTAGACCAGAATAAGATTTTGAAGAACAGATAAATGGGCCAGTCCTGAGCACTTTACATTTGCAATTGGATATTGCATTGATGGTGAGGCTTTGGGTAGTATAGATAATTAACAACTCAAAGACAAATACAGGAGAAAGGAGTAGAGTATAAAAATTAGTGCCAAAAGCATCAAAGGAAAACTAAAGAAATATAATTTAAAAACAATATTAAGTAAGCAGGGATATGTGGAAAGGGTTTAGGGCCTTCTTGGGACTTTCATTTATGCCCCACGGCAGCAAGTATAAAGTGTTAACAAATAGAGATTAGAGAATTAACTTACAAAGGAAAAAGTGCTTAATGGGAGATTTTAACTTTTGTATGGATTTGGATCTATAGCATATCCCACACTTGAAAATAGTGAATAATTTGTGGAATTTTTAGGTAAATTGGTGCAAAAGCTATCTGATGTAAGCTTTTGCACCAATTCACCACGAAATTCCACAAATGAACTGTTTTATTAAATTTAGTGATGAGTTATGAACCAGATTTAAGTTGGGGCCATATATACCTATCTTCAGAAACACACATTACTTCATTAGGTCCTACTCCAAAGACGTACAGGTTTGTAGGTTAATTGGCTGGGTAAATGTAAAAATTGTCCCTAGTGGGTGTAGGATAGTGTTAATGTACGGGGATCGCTGGGCGGCACGGACTTGGTGGGCCGAAAAGGCCTGTTTCCGCGCTGTATATATATGATATGATATGATATGATATATGCCATTTGAAAGAGAGAAACACAAAAATAATCTCAAAATTCTACACATAGATGAAAAAATAGGATGAGTGTCATCAATAATCCAAGCCAATCTGTTCAAGAGTAAAATTATAGAAATTAAGGGATGTGTTGAAAATTTGAGCAATAATTTTGAACACTAATATCTGAAAATGTTCTCATATATATAGTATGCAGAATATTACTTTAATTCTGTTGAAAATATTAGAGCATTGTCCTTCTCAGCATTATAATGTCATATGTGTAAGGATTTTGAATTATTCAGAATTAATTAACATATTGCTAATTGTTTAAAATATTTATTTCACAGTGTAATTGGGACTTAAGAATTTGATCATTTGACCCTACAAGCTTATCTCAGGAATATGTTCCTGCCCTATCTTCATACCCTTATTTCTTTGAATATCCAGAACTCCAGAAATCAATCAATTTAGAATGAACTCATTGGTCATAAGGTCATAAGTGATAGGAGCAGAATTATACCATTTGGCCCATCAAGTCTATTCCGCCATTCAATCGTGGCTGACCTATCACTCCCTCATAACCCCATTCTCCAGCCTTCTCCCCATAACCCCTGACACCCGTACTAATCAAATTGGCTGAGCCCTTCAGGAAAATAATTCCAAAGGTTGACGATGCTTTATGTGAAGAAATTCCACCTCATCATTTGATCATTGGATCATAAGAGAAAGGTGTAGAATTAGGCCATTCGGCCCATCAAGTCTACTCCACTATTCAATCATGGCTGATCTATCTATGTTCTAAATGGCCTAATCCCTATTGTCTAACTGTGACACCTGGACAGGGATAACATTTGCTCTGCATCCAGCCTGTTAAAGGTTTGAAAAATGTTATGAGTTTCATTAAGAATTCCTCTCATTTTTCTAAACTTGAGAAAACACAGGCCCAATTTATTCAATTTCTCCCACCGTCCCTGGAACCAGTCCAATAAATCATTCTTGCCCTCTATGTTAGGTATATATATTATTTGATAAGTATACTAAAGCAGTACACAATATTCCCAATGCAGTCTCAACAAAACTTCATGGAGGCACAAGAGACTGGGCATGCTTCAAACTAGAGCAAAAAAACAAAATGCTGGAGGATGCTAATTAACTCGTCGAGTTCCTGCCAGCAGTTTGATTTTTGCCCAATGTACTTCACTATGTAGAACTACTCACTACTGTTCTAAACTTTAACTAATATATGGAGAATGCAGTTTGACCCACTCTATATGGTTAGACAACAATTTTCCAACTGGTGCCAATTCCACAGCTAAACAACTGATGTTCCAGAATGCAGGCCTGGTAAGTAAAATATGTAACAATTTTATTGTAATATATTCTCTGCCAAAATGTGTAGGTCATGTTTTTCCATAAAAAAACACAAGTGTTGTAAATTAATAATGTTTACTTAAAGACAGGAAAGACGATGTTATAAAATTTGGCATGAATTTAAAAGTCTGGGGAAGACCCTAACTTAAGGAGATGAAAATGGGCGTCTTTGGGTGGGCGGAGGAGCGGACATATGGAACCTATGAAAGTGTGTGTTTACCAACATGTTCACCCTGATACGATTACACTGATGCCCAGCTTTACTGACAGTTTACTGGATCAAATCTCTAACCAGTTTGCCCACAGACCAAACAAATCCATGTGTCAGTACAGATGAAACCAATAAACAATAATAGTCAGTACAATAATGGCACACTGTGACACTTATGAACCCACTCCCTTCGTTTTAAGTCCCATGTGTTGTGGATTTAAAATAAAACACGAGTCTGGAGAACTTTCTGTTGTGAGTTAGAATGTATACTAACCAAAATACCAAGAGGAATGAGGTTTGAGAACGATTAGGATAATTTATTCATCCTTTTTTCTGTTTGTTTACTCCTAGCTCAGGCTTCCCTGGATAGATTTTCATCAGAAGGTACAATTTAGGACTAAATTCTTAAAACATCGGTGCTAATCTTAATATAATCACATTGGCAAATAGAACAAAAAAAATTTTGCTTCACTTATTTGCATGTTCATTCTCCAAACTCCACCCAGTACATGAATATTCTAAGGCATGGTGTATATTTGGTGTGGTCCTGTTTTAGCTTCAACAAGCTGGAACAAGTTGCTTTAACTTTCAAATGATCTTAAAATGTATCAAATACGTTCAGTAACTTTGTTGACTATCTAACAGAGAATAGGTTTAGGTGTAGGTTTCGATTTAGGTTTATTATTGTCATGTGTACTGAACTACAGTGAAAAACTTTGTTTTGCATGCAGTCCAAAGAGATCTGATATACCATGCACAAATAAAATCAAGTCAAACTCGTGCAATAGATGGAGCAAAGTGGAAGGTACAGAGTGCAGAATATAGTTTGCAGCATTGTCGTGCTCTATTGTGCATCAATTCCCTAGACAAAGTCCAAAATCCACATGGATGTAAAGGTGAATCGGACAGTACCCTAGCAATGGAAGGACTGCACAGAAGCCAGATAACAGAGGGAAATAAACTGTTCCTCAGACTGTGTGAGCTTTCAGGCTGCTGTAACATCTGTCAGACAGGAGCAAGGAGAAGAAAGAATGGCTGAGGTGGGACAAGACAGCAAGGTGTAGATGGAATCAATGGTGGGAAATCTGGTCTGTATGATGGATTGGGCTACACCTACATCTTTCCGAAGCTGTTTGCAGTCTTGGGCAGAGTTGTTCCCAAACAAAACTGTGATGCATTCCAACAGTATGTTTTCTATAGTATATCTCTAAAACTTTGTAAGAGTCATTGGAGACATGCTGGATGTCTTCAGTCTCCTCAGAAAGTAGAGATATTGGTGTGTCTTCTTGGTAGCCAAGGAACTTGAAGCTCACACTCATGTACACTTTGGCACCATTGATGCTGATTGGAGCAGGTACTCCACCATGCTTCCTGAAGTTAAAAACTAACTCCATCATCTTGCTGACATTGAGGGAGAATTTATTGTGCTGCCACCTTGTTACTACATCCTCTTTCCCCTTCCCATACTCCATCTTGTTATTGTCTGTGATTTGACCCACCACTGTGGTATCATTTGCAAACTTGAATACTCAGTAAATGCACTAGGAGTAAAAATAAACTGCTGCAAAAACTCTGCAGGCCGGGCAGCATTTATGGAGGTAATGAGAGGCCAGTGTTTCTGAGAAAAACCTTGCATTATGACTGTAGATATAGAGAGAAGGTAGTTAGTATCTCGAACTAGTGAGTAGTGAAACAGAGGCTGTAGTGGAAAAACAGGTAAGGAAAACAAAATGCAGATGGAAAATGGTGCAGGAGAGGAGGTGGGGGATAGATAATAATTGGAAACAGGTAAGGGAGGTGAGGGGCAGATGGAAGCAGGTGAGGGAAAATGAAGAGTCTTAATAATGAGGAGGGGATGGATGGAAAAGGTGAACAGAGGGAGAGAACCTGGATGGACCACACAAGATTTTTTCCCCTGGAGTGCTTAAAAGAGATTAGCATTCTACCATATGCTTCTTGAGTGTCCACAGAGCCTATCACAAGTTATTTTGTCAGCAAATATATCATGCTTGATAATAGCAAATACATTAAAAATGTAATAACAAGGAACTGCAGATGCTGCTTTAAACCAAGGATAGACACACGATGCTGCAGTAACTCAATGGTTCAGGCAGCATTCCTGCAGAGCATGAATAAGCAATGTTTTGGGTTGGAACCCTTCTTCAGACTTTTTTTGACCCGAAATCTTGCCTATCCATATTCTCCAAGGATGCTGCCTGACCTACTAAGTTACTCCAGCAATTTGTCTCCATATTAAATGATATAGCTAAGTCACATATTGCAGTTGAATCATTGAAATCTCTCATTATCACATTTATCCACTCTGATTTAATTTTTTTATTTTTTATTCCTTTGCACAATCTTCGAATGCCATCATAATCAGGCAAATAGCCAATTAATTATCTCAAAATTACCAGAAATCTCCATAGGGGCACAGAAATCTGATTTTTAATATGAAGTTAACTTTGATTATCTTGTCCTTGTCTAGATTGTCTGGAAACAACATATTCACATTTGCTGTTACTCACAAGTTCTGATGGACTGAACCATCCACTTTAACAGTTCGTGTGAAGAAGGGTCTCGACCCGAAACGCCATCCATTCCTTCTCTCCAGAGATGCTGCCTGTCCCGTTTATTCCAGCATTTTGTGTCTATTAACAGTTACTACGTTACCCTGTTTACTGGGATTAATTTGACTGAAGTATCTGAATCTGTATCTGGATATCCATCATTGGCGCTGACCTCCCCACCATCGAAGGGATTTATCGGAGTCAAAAAGGCAGCCAGCATCATCAGAGACCCACACCATCCTGGCCACACACTCGTTTCACCACTGCCATTGGGAAGAAGGTACAGGTATATGTATATATTTGTGTGTGTGTGTGTGTGCGTGCGTGCGAGCGTGTGTGCGTGCGTGTGTGCGTGCGTGTGTGTGTATGCATGCTTGTGGGTATGTGTATAGAAACACACTGAACTTTTTGTTTCTCTCTCGTTTATCATATTGTTTACAGAGTACTATGTTTAAATATTCTGCTGTGCTGCAGCAAGTAAGAATGTCATTGTTCTATCTGGGACACATGACAATACAACACTCTTGACTCTTGCCTCTTGATATTTAAAGGTACATTATTTTAATTTGCAGGGATAGAAAAGGACACAACTCCAGTAGTTTTTTAAAACCTGGGAGTTGTCGTCTTTTTTGATCGGGGACTGAGAACGTTTGTTCCCAATTTTCCATTGCAACTGCACAGGTCTAGATCAATGGGATACAGAGGAAGAGAGGGGTCGTTTTTCTACACAGAGCCAGGAAATCCATCAGGCAGTTAGTCAAGCGGGATTGGGGGGAATTTACAATGAGATCAAAGCTTGGTGTGAAGCCCCAAGGAGAAGGATTCAGTGTCACGACAAGTTTAATGCAATCACACACAAGATTAATGTCCATGTGTATGTTATTAAATCACAAATCCCAACCACAGAGCTGCTAGCCTTGCACACTTCTGCGTGCAATGTCAGGAACAACGCCATTGTTCTTCTCACCTGCAAACAATCTCTGTTAATCAGAACTCTGACAAAATAGCAACATTCCCTCAAACATTTTTTCACTTGTCTGAGCCTTCCAGCTTGCACCCAGTCCCAGTTTTACAGCTGAGGCTAGCACATCACCCATGTATTGCAAGGCACAAATGCCCTTGCCCCTCTCCTGCACAAGAACGTGGCAACAGCAGAATGTTACAGGCCAAGCATGTGCCCAACAGCCCAGCAACCAGGAAGATAAATGTTGGCCACCTATGAAACTGCTTCCACAGTGTGGGGTGAACAGCAGCACAGAAATGTTGAAGGGAGCAGCATCTTACTAATTCCTCTTCCGACATCCTATTTCATTCTCACCATATGCTATCTTTTCTATTCCCTCTATTCCCTCTATTCCTTGCTCACCGATTCTTATGTCTCTATCCATCACCACACCCTTCCACCTTTTTACTCTCAGCTAGCTAAGAACTCCCAGCAGGAAAACAACAAGATGGCAATGAAATCCTCCTTGACCCAACCTGGCATGTGAATACTGCCATGATTTGTGTGTGAAGAGTGTGAAGAGTGACTGAATATGAGTGGCTGCAAGAGAAACAATGCAAACACTACCTCTGTACAAGGCAAGGTCATATGGTCATATAGTTCCAGAGTGTAGATCAGTGCATGTTCCTTTAACATAGTGACCTCACCACTACTAACCACTCCCCATTGTCTCTTGTATAATTGTAGCTTCCCCACCTCCAGCTCGCTCTCTAGTTCCAGTGATGACCACGGACAGCTAGGGCACAACATGTGTGTAGTGAAATTAATAAACAATATCCAGTAAAAGACTCTGTGTGCAAAGGACGTCTCTTTACATGGTGTCAGAGCGGTAGACTTGCGTCTCCTGTTTATCGGGTTTTTATTTTTAGCATTTGTTCGTCCCAGTTGTGTCCCATCCTTCCACTTTGCCATGGCTCCCTCGTGTCGTCGTCCGGACACGCTTGTTTTTGATGAGGACATAGTGCACCGCTGGACTGTCTTCCAGCGGGACTACGAGCACTTTATAGCGATTGCCCATCCTGATGCAACTGCTGCGATAAAAGCTCACCTGCTCCTCAACCTGGCTGGTCCGGAGGCAATGGAACGCTATGCGTCGTTCGAATTCGTCCCTCCGGAGGACCGCAACGACCCGGTATGTCTCATGGCTAAGTTCACTGCCCTGTGCGATATACCCACCAATAACATTATCGAACGTTTCAACTTTTTCTCGCGGCGTCAGACTCCAGGGGAGCACGTTGACGCCTTCATTGCATCCTTAAGACATATGGCTCGGCGGTGCCGCCTTCAAACGATTACACCCGACGAGATGATCAGGGACGTCCTGGTCAACGGTCTCCTAAACTCTAAGCTGCGGGATGAGCTCCTGATGAAGCCTGACCTGTCGCTAACGGACGCCATACATGCCGCACGCATGGCCTCTGCTGTTGGCTCAGTATCTCGGCCGGCGCCCCAGGACATAAATTTCACCGGCCGCCGGCGATTGAATGACCCGCAGACCAGGGTCACCAGGGTGCAGCTTGTCGTTCTCGTGGGAGACCTGTCCCTGCTCCTAGAAGGAGTCTAAACAACCTTGCGACCGATGATAGCGCAACCGGTTCCCGGTACCAACATGAGGAACTCCATGGCTCAGATACGACTTCCTCCCATGGAGACTCTATGCTGTTTTCGCTTTTGGGTGCACCTGCATTGATAACGGATCCATCCGTGCATGTTACAGTCAATGGACACTCCTTCCCTGCCAAGGTCGATACTGGGGCTTTTGCAAATGTTATGTCTGTGGGCCTCTTCGAGCAGATAAGCTCGGGGGAGAGGGTTACTCCTGACAACTCCCGCCTCCATGCCTATGGGGGAGGCGTTCTGATTGCCGTGGGAAAGGCAACGGTTATCTGTACTGTTCTGGAGACCTCTCGGCCCCTCACGTTCCTCCTGCTAGCATCCGACAACGTCACCCTGCTGGGCGCCCGTGCATGCCAGGACTTTGGTTTGGTCTCATTCCACCGCGACATCCACCTGGTGCAGGCCCCCATGGACCCCCTGATCGAGTACCCTGACCGATTTGATGACGTCCTGGGGAAGCTGCCCTGTGCCTACAAGATCGTTGTGGACCCGGGGGTCGACCCAGTGGTCAGACCGGCCCACCGTGTGTCTTTTGCCATGAAGGGCCGCGTGGAGTCCACACTACGTGGCATGGTGGACATGGGCATCCTCAAGGAGGTGAGTGCCCCCACCCAGTGGGTCTCCACCATGGTGGTCGCTGCCAAGAAGGACGCGAGCGAGATCAGGATCTGCATCAACCCCAAGGACCTGAACCTGGCTATTAAACGCCCGCACTACCCCATGCGGACGGTGGAGGACGTCGCGGCACAGGTCGGTCCAGCCACAGTTTTCTCGGTCCTGGATGCCAACAGCTCCTTTTGGCAGATCCCGCTGGATGCACGTTCCTCCTTCCTGACCACCTTCAGCACACCGTTCGGCAGGTTCCGTTTCCTCCGCATGCCTTTTGGGATCAACTCGGCAAGCGAGGTTTTTCAGCGTACGATGGAGCAGCTGTTTGCTGGGTTGCCGTGCGCCATCATTGTGGATGACATCCTGGTGTACGGGAGGGACGTCGCTGAGCATGACCGACACCTCCGCCAAGTCCTGGACAAGGCTCGTGAGATCAACCTCAAGCTTAATCGAAGGAAGTGTCGGTTCCGCGTTGAGGAAGTCACCTACGTCGGCCACGTTTTCACGGCGGGGGGCCTGAAGCCAGACCCCGAGAAGACGGCGGCGATCACCAAAATGCCCGCTCCCACTGACGTGCCCGGCCTGCAGCGCTTCCTGGGCATGGTCAACTACTTGGGTAAGTTCATACCCGACCTCAGCGAACTGAGTGCCCCCCTGAGGGAGCTGACCAAGAAGGACAATGCCTGGGTCTGGCTCCCGCACCACCAATCGGCCTTCGTGGCCCTGAGGTCCAGACTCGCACGGACCCCCACTTTGCAGTTCTTTGACCTGAACAGGCCAATCGTCCTCACCTGCGATGCATCTCGGTTCGGCCTTGGTGCTGCCTGCCTGCAGCTCTACGACGACCGACAGCTGCCCGTCTCCTATGCCTCTCGCACAATGACCCCTGCTGAACAGCGCTACGCCCAGATAGAAAAGGAGCTCCTTGCCGTGGTGTTCGCGTGCTCCAAATTCAGAGACTACGTTCTTGGAAAAACTTTCACCATCGAAACTGACCACCAGCCGCTGGTCTCTATTTTAAACAAGCCCATCCACGCAGCCTCGTCCCGCTTGCAGCGAATGATGCTGCAGCTGCAGCGTTTCACATTCAAAATCGTGTACCGCAAAGGCAAGGAGATGTTCGTGGCAGACACTTTGTCCCGTGCCCCACTACCTTCCACTTCCCGCCATCCGTACGAATCGGCTGACCTGATGGTGTTGAACGTCAACATCGTTCCATCTTGGCAGATGCAGTCACTGGTCACACACACTGCCGCTGATCCGAACCTTCACCAGCTTGAGGGCGTCATCCGCCGTGGCTGGCCTGAACGACGGTCTTCCCTGCCGGCTGGTGCCGTGCCCTACTTCCTGGTTCGGGATGAACTGGTGCTGCACGCGGGCGTGGTGGTGAAGGGTCACAAGGTTGTGGTGCCGGCTGCGCTGCGAGATCACTACTTCCAGACTGCCCACAACGGACACCCAGGGGTGGAGGCCACGTTATCCCAGGCCCAAGCACAGTTTTACTGGCCTGGCATGGTCAAGGACATCCGGGACAGGGTCTCCGCCTGCGCTGCCTGCAACAGCCTATTACCTCATCAGCAGCGCCAGCCTCTCCTGCAGCAGCCGGCTCCCGAGTTGCCGTGGATGGCTGTTGCCGCTGATATTTTCGAGTGGCGTGGCAAACACTACCTGGTCCTGGTGGACTCCTACTCCAGCTGGTTCGAGGTGGACCTGCTGCCGTCCCTCACGTCTGCTGCCGTCATCGGGAAGCTTCGCCGCCACTTCTCTACCTTTGGTTCCCCGGCATCCCTCCAGTCCGACAACGGCAGCCAGTTTACCAGCGCGGAGTTTGCTGCTTTCGCCACCCGGTGGAACTTTCGCCACATCACCAGCAGCCCCGAGTACCCGCAAAGCAATGGACTTGCAGAGCGCGCTGTCCGCAGCGCTAAGGAACTGATGGAACGTTGCCGGCTTGACAGTTCGGACTTGTACCTTGCCCTCCTCAACCTCCGCAACATCTCCCGGGACCCCGCGCTCGGTTCCCCTGCCCAGCGCCTCATGTCCCGCACCACTAGACCCCCTATCCCCGTCTCCCAGCAATCCCTGCAACCCACGGCTCGGAGCCCTGCCGCTGTCAGGGAGCGCTTCACTGAAAAGCAGCTCATTCAGAAGCGCTCCTTTGACAAATCGTCCCGTCCCCTTCCACCTCTGTTCGCTGGCCAGGTTGTCCGGATGCAGTCCACCTCCGGTCACCACCGGCTGGCCGTGGTCGTCGGCAATGCTGACTCTCCACGGTCGTACCTGGTCAACTACGAGGGCACCGTGTATCGTCGTACCCGCCAGCACCTGATGCTGGTAAACGAGCCTGCACCGCCTCCCGCGGTCCCGTATTCACCTCCCGTCCAGTCCCCGGTGCCTGATGTGCCTCCTGCTCCGGTACATCCGCAGTCACCCCAGCCCCCTTCCCCTCCCTCGCCTGCGCGTGTATCGCTTCCCAGTCCTCCTCCTTCCCCTGGTTCCCCAGCCTCTGTACCCGCACCCGTCCATGCTGTTCCTTCGACCGGAGGGGATGGTGCGTTGCGCACCCGCTCTGGGAGAGTGGTCAGGCCACCTGTCCGGTACGGTGTGTACGAGTAGTCTGTGTTGTGCTGCATTCTATCTGCTCCCTGCTTGTAGTTTGAGCCTAGCGCATGAGCCGTGGTCACTTTTGTTTCCAAGAGGAAGGATGTAGATCAGTGCATGTTCCTTTAACATAGTGACCTCACCACTACTAACCACTCCCCATTGTCTCTTGTATAATTGTAGCTTCCCCACCTCCAGCTCGCTCTCTAGTTCCAGTGATGACCACGGACAGCTAGGGCACAACATGTGTGTAGTGAAATTAATAAACAATATCCAGTAAAAGACTCTGTGTGCAAAGGACGTCTCTTTACACAGAGGAGCACTTTAATGGGCAGCCTGCAGACAAGTATTGATGGGGAAGCACAATGAACTGCCTTGGCCATTGTCAAGTCAATCTGAAGCTTGTATGACTTGTCAAGGAGCAAGTAGAAGTCCACTTCCAACCTTTGGTCTTTGCACAGTGATAGCCAGCTCTAAATCAATACACATATCCAATCATTGTATGGCATCTGATCATTACTATCTCAGGATAATCTTGCAGTACAAACAGAAACTTTCTTGCACTTGTGTCCTACAGCGGAAGCTCAAACATTGGACAAGCACCTGTCCATCAGCTCACTAGCCCGAGAGGATAACTGTTCATAGCACCAGTAACCTGGGATCAACCTTGACTTCAGAAGCAGTCCGTTTGGAATTTACACGTTCTCCTTGTGTTTCTCTTGGAGCACTGAATGCAGGAGATGAGGTTAGGAGAGGTGTATGTGAACCTTTGTCTTACCTAAAAGAGCTGCTGGGATCCCTTGGTATGGCTGTCCCTACACCACCTTCCTCACCTTCATCCATGGTCCCTAACAACCTTTCCAGTTAAGCCAAAGGTTTACACGTACCAACTCTTACCTTCTCTGCTGTATTTGGTATTCCTGCTGTGGCCTCTTTTACGTTGGCGAGACCAAGCATAAGTGACTGTTTTGCCAAACACTTGCGCTTGGTCCGTTAGGGTATTCTGGATCTCCAGGTTGCTAATATTTTAAATCCTCTTCTCTTTCCCTTATTGACCTTTTATGTCCTGGACCTCCTCCACTGCCAATCAAAGCCACCTCACCTGTATCCATCCAATCATTTGCCAGACTCGCCTCTTTTCCAACTTTCTCTGTCTTACTACAATCAGACCAAAGAAGGATCCCGACCTGAAAAGTTGCCTATCCATGTTCTCCAGAGATGCTCCCTGACTCACTGAGGTACTCCAGCACTTTGTGTGCTACTTTAGGGGGCAGTCATTTAAAACCAAGGTATGAAGGAACTTCCTTGTCACAGATAGTGGAGGCCAGGTTATTGGGGGCATTTAAAGAAATAAATACATTTTTGTAAAATCACGATATTGTGGCCTGGGACAGAAGAGGAGATCAGGCTTGGAAAGGGTCACCCACGATCATATTGAATGGCAGGGTAGGCTTGAATGGCCTATCCCTGCTCCTATTTCTACTGTTCTTATGATTGTTCTATTCATTTAGAAAATCCAGAACAAAAGGTTGACTTGAAAAGTTAATTCTATTCATCTCTTTGAAGACACTGTCTGGCTCCTTGAGTATTTTTAGAATTTCAGTTTTAATCTCAGATTCCCTTTTAACCTCCTGCACTATGATCAGCTTGCATTATCAGCAAATTACTAGTCAGTATGAGCTGGAGGGTACAGTGTAAATCCAATTATAGACAGAATCTCTGTGGTATGTACATAGTTGGGTTAGTAAGGTTTGTGGTCAATGGTGACTATCTGGGACGTTGATGGTCGGGGAAGTTATGTGCATCAATGTCAAAGAGAGGTCTTTGGTGAAAGTGCAATACAATGAAGCTGTCCCTTCCCTGTCATCCATTAAAAGCTCTCAGCATTCCTTCTTCCTCCTCCTCTTCATCCTCAGGTGCTGGCAAGGCAAGAACTCAAGCTGCTGAGAATCTAAAACATAGAAATGAACTAAGGTACAAGTTCCATAGTACACTACACAATGCCTCTACAGCAGGATGTGTAAAGGAAGTCATGGCTATTCTAAGGGACTGGCACACGATGAAAGACTCTTTATTTAGAATTATCACGAAAATGCTTTCAGTAATAATAGTGGAAAGCTAACTGATCATACTAAGTAAAGAAAGTGAATGATGGACTAGGTTATTGTTGACTCACAGTGACTGTGAAATGGCATATGATGAATGATAATAATATGTGGGAGAGACATATGAAGGGAGGAAATTTCACTTGAACTTTTGCCCCTTTATTTTTCTTCATGTGTATATGTTTTATAGGATAGATGGCACGTTGAAAAGCTTCTGTGATCTTGGCGATGGTTGTATACCCTTTTCCAGGTGAGGTGTTGCCATTTCAAGACCTTTGATTTAAAGCCTTTGAAAATGCAGAAACTCTGCTAGTTTGATTCTCTTGCTGAAGTTTCCCTGCTTCAGCTTCTCTACATAAACGCCCAGATATCAGTTTGTGACAACTTGTTACTGATGATCTCTCCACAGCTGTTTCTGGCTGTAGCAGTAAATGGAAAACAAGCACTTTGAAATAGATTACATTCTGGAAACTCGTTAGCACCAAGAAAGAAAGTTTGGAAGGGTGTCTGGTTACTAACTCAGAAGATGCATTTTTGGTCTGTCTTTCATTGTACAAATGTCTCACACAACATTTAAACTCCTGGGAATTGTTCTTGGCATTAAATACCAAAAATAATCATCGCTTTCTATTAAACACCAGGACACTTATCATTCTTGGAGGGCTTTTCATTAACACTAATTTAGTACTGCATATTCTGTTTATTCAGAGCTAAAGCATTTACCCACACCCAGGATTAACTTGTGAACAAAAAGTCTAGTTTATAGTTCATAGCCTGAACATTCACAGGAGGTTTGCCTCATTACATATAAGATTTCAATGTCTTTGTTTCTTATTGATTTTTATAAATTATTTAATGACAGATCAAAAAGAGTCATGGAATTGTGCAGCATGGAGGCAACTCGCATATACTGTCCAAGCTGCTCATCTAAGCTTGTCCCATTTGCCCACATTTCACCTATATCCCTGGGACAAAGACTGTGCGCATTCACCCTATCTATGCCAGACATTGTGCATTCATCCTATCCATAACAAAGCACATGAAGTTTTGAAAAATAAATTGCCAAAATGTATTCTGCTATTAGTTTTAATTTAAGGCCCCATTTTTACATTAACAGCAGGAAAAAACTGAACTCAGTACTCATGTTTCATCTAAATAGTTCCCATTTGGGCTTAGGAATGCAATTCACATCATTAATCATTCACATGATAGAAATCTGGCAGTTGATCAGGACTCTGGGCAGTGCAACATACAGCGAGGCGAGTTTTATAAAACATGGATGTTCTGACAAGGTCCATACTGTGTATCTGAACCTTTGGAATGGAACACAACATGTTGTTTGAATACTTTGGACCAAGAAGACATACTTGCGGAGATTTTGCCCTGTGGCCTACAAGTTTTCTCTCAAATCTATCCCCAAGAAATAGCGAAAAACAAGAAATTCTAGTGTTTAGTCAGTTAAATACTCGCCGACAGGCAGTAAAATACAAATACACACATGTGCACACACACATACATGCACACCATACACGTACATAGACATACACAGACAAGAATACCTACAAGTGCAACACACATAACTCTGTAACATATGTAGCTCTTCAGGAAGGTTATTGGAGTCAGATGTTTGCCTCACTGGCAACTTTTTATAAATGGAGTAACACATATCATAAAAACTCTGCAGCTCTGGACCCACACCCATGTTTTGCTTTGCATTCCCAATAAATTATGGGTTGCCTACAATCTGGCTCTATCATTTAGCACAACAACCGACAAAGTACAGCCTCTTCACTTATCAACACAATGACAGTTTCACTCAAAATGCACTCAATGCACTCAAAATTCAAATGAAGAAGTTATTTTAACCCTTGCCCCACATGAAGGATAAAAAGAAACATGCAGCATTCGTCTCATTCTTTGGAATGGACTGGAGGTAATTAAATTCCCTGTTTGGTACTCCTAGAATTTTGTTATTTATGCTTAAGGAATATTTCTGTCCTAAACTTGGGAAGGCACATTAAACTTTCAGTTAGTGGTGATCAGCATTCATTTAGTAACTCAGGAGTCCTAATTACTTCAAGCACTCTACTGGCTTGGTGGTACAGTAGCTGGGCTTGGATTTGGTGGGCTTTCATGGTATAGGTGGACTTTCATGATATATTCAGGAGGTGAATTGGTTATTGAGAGCATAATTGGTGGTTGATCGGGAGTTATAATCAACGGGAGGTGACTGGTAGTCAGAAATATTGATGGCAGGCCAGTGGATGGGGATGGCTGAAAAATTCTCCAGAACTTTGTTTTTTTGTTCTTTTGCTTGAGATTCCACCATCTTCGGTTTCTTGCGTCTCCATTGCATATCTTTTGTTTCCTTTTTTTGGGAAGATCACACCATGACAAAGTGAGGTGCGTGGGTGATAGAGAAGCAAATACTGCAGGTTGACTAAAAAAGACACAAAGTGTTGGAGTAACCCAGTGGGACAGGCAACATCTCTGGAGAACATGGAGCACTAGGTGATGTTTCGGGTCAGGAACCCTTTTTCGTATTTTTGCTTGGGATTCCAGCATCTGTGGGTTCCTGTGTCTCCATTGCATATCCATTGTCAGCACCCTTTACTCTTGCATTCTTGTACTGTATGTAAACAAAGAATCTCACTGTACCAAGTACACGTGACAATAAAGTATCCATCAATCAATCAATATCATGTGATACGGAGCAGAATTAGGCCATTTGACCCATCAAGTCTACTCTGTCACTCAACCATGGTTGATCTATCTCTCTCTCCTAACCCCATTCTCCTGCCTTCTCCCTACAACCCCTGACACCCGAATCTTTTATCTTTTCTTTATTTTCTTTTAATAACTCATACCATGTGGGTACTGGCGCGTGATAGACAATCAAATACTGCAGGTTGGCTAAAAAAGACAAAAAGTGCTCGACCAACCCTGTGGCAGCATTTCTGGAGAATAGGTGATATTTTGGGTCCAGCCCCTTCTTCATATTTTTGTGCAAAGAAGGTACGGGACCTGACATGTCACCTCTCCGTGTTCTTCAGAGATGCTGCCTGACCCACTGAGTTACTTCATCAGTTTGTGTCTTTTTTGGTAAACCAACATCTCCATGTCCTTGTGTGGAAAGGAACTGCTGATGCTAGTTTACACCGGATATCTGCAGTTCTTTGTGTCCACATATGAGTGCAGGTTGACTTCCTAATTCACTTCCATCCCACCCTTAAGAACTTTTCTTGCACTTGAAGCAAAATCAGCTGATGAAGTCTTATCAGCAGAGAATATCACGAGCAAAGGTTATTAAAAAAATGCTTCACAAAAGGAAAACAGACTTATTTTTTACACAAAATGATAACTGGAAGTTTTGTAGATGTTCATTTCTAGTTTGCATTTTATGAAAGTTTGACTCCGACAAGATGTTTATTGGCAAGTTAGTTACATGTTTTGTTTGCCAACATATTTCTAGAGCTCAATCCCCCCCCCCCCCCCCCCCTCATCTTTGTCTTTGATACACTTGCTGCCAACAAAATACTTATTCTCTCCCATACTGGTGGTTTCATTGGAAAGGCTCTATCTTTTCTACATCAAGTCTGGGGGAATAAAGACGAATGTATTCAGCACAAAATGGATCCAGTTATTTGTGCCAAATCTGCCTTGACTACATTAGGTACTACTCTCCTGAAACTACTCTCAAGGATCCAGGATCTTCCTAGACAACAGAGGGAACTATTGGCTTCTCTTTATTGTCAGCCCTCCCCACTTATTCTCCTCTTGGCCACATTTACTTTGAATAAGGACAAAGAGCTCATTGACTTTATGTCCTCTCTCTTGTCTGCCAAACCAATCTTGTTTTAAGATGCCTTCAAGCAAAACTGATTTCTGATTTTTCTTACCCTTTATCATTCCCGCCGCAACCCTACCTCCCAGGCTCAGTTCATTGGAAACAAAAAACAGAAAGTGTTGAAGTAAATCAATATGTCAGGCAGCATGAATGACAGATATAAATAGGCAATGCATCAGGCTGGGACTCTTCTTCAGATCCATGTCATCCAGAGATGCTGCCGGTCCCACTGAGTTACTCCAGCACTTTATGTCTTTTTTTGTAATCCTGCAGCTGCAGTCTCTTGTGGCTTCAGTTCATTGCAGCCCATTCTCACTAATCTATTCATTACATTTTTATTTCCAAACCCCATGTAGTTACTGATTTTAACCAAGTAGTTTCTAACGCTCTGGTACTCTCCTCCTCAGCAAAACATCATTGGCTTCCCTATACTGCAATTAATCATCCTTTCTCAAATCCCTATCTTTACAATCTGCCTTATTCACCCACCCTGTCTATCTGTGTCACCACTTTGGGGAATTATGTACTTATACCCCTTGGTCTCTCTCTTCATCGGCACTACCCAGGGCAGTGCTATTCACTGTGTATGCCCTGCCAAGGTTTATCTTCACAAAATGCATCACAAATGCTTGAATTCACCCATTTGTCAACCCACTCACTTTGTGACCCCACTGCCACTGATGTAAATACGTTTCGATGTGGCATTCACTTTAAGAAATATCTAAAGGTACTTGTTTAAAATCTCCTGCAGGACATTTGCAATCATATGCATGATTCTTGTTGCTTGTAAACCTGCCACATCTTGAATGCCTCTGGTCCTATTCCCAGCAACAATATTACTTTTCTCTTCTTTTTTTGGCAACAGGTTGTATTTTTCTGTTCTTTGTCTTCTCCTGGGACCTCAGTGATCCAGTTTGTCCACAGGGACAAATCTAATCATTTTATTCAAAGTGCAACTGACTGGGACCTCTCATACTACTCAAGCTTACTAACATTGCCTGCCATTGTCACTCTTCTGCCTGAAGAACTCCATTCTCTGTTACCTACTTAATTACTGTCTTGCTACTTACTTTGTAGTAACAACCCAAACTGATTGACAACATTTATAACCTGCCGTTCACTAAGGCAAATGGCAACCATGGAGACACCAAAGATAGTTTGAAGTTAGTTAACACAACTAATAATAGTGTCTAATACAATAATGTATTCATATCGTATCCACCATTCTTACACATACGTTAATCTACATATTACTAAAACTCTCATCTTGTATATATGTGGGTTTGTGGATATATTTGTATGTGGGTTTGTGGATGTACACACCCGAAATACAGCCAAAACGGTACACGATAGCGCAACAATTTTAGGCCCAACTTACTCACCATTGGCGTATGATTCAAATGGTTGTTATAATTTTAAAGTTATTCACGTTTTAAACTTAAAAAATCATTTAAAACTTTAATAAATCCCTTTTCCACTTGCCCTGCCCGTCAGCCGTGTTCGACGTCACAATGGGAACCCAACATGTCCGCGTCTGCGCAGTTGGGGCCCGTTGATCTAATAGAGATGCTCCCTGACTTACGATGCTTTGACTTATGGTATTTCGACTTTGCGATGGTACAAACGGCATCTTGCTTCACAATGGTAAGATGGCCGCCGGATCCGCGTGTGCGCAGTTGGGAGAGGGTTGCCGCTCGGAGGGGGGCGGGACCTGCCCGAGTGAAGGGAGTGGTCGCCAATGGGGGGTGGGGTGAGGAGAGCTCTCCTGCTGCTGGCTGCCATGATGACCGCCCAGGGCCAGAGTGAGTGGCTCCTTCTCCCCTTTCCTCTCCCCCCTCACCCATCCCCGGCCCCAGGGGAGACTCCCCGGTCGGCAACAGGTCCATGGGTCGTCAGTTTGGGGAGGGTTGCAGGAGAGGTTTGGGCCCAAGGGGGTTGCCGAGCCCGCAGGAGAGGTTTGGGCCCAACGGGTCCACGCCTGGCTAGTATATAGTGTAATGACCATTCTACACTCATTTTCTTCATCCTTCTCAATCTGTTTGCCAAGCAAGTGTGCTGTCAGACCCCAGCTTACACAAAAAAATTTCCCCACAAGTTGCCACCCAGTGGTTCTTGCTCCACTATTTAATTACAAGAATATAATTTGTGCTAGGTTTAAATCTTTTCATATTTCTTCTTCACCTGATCTCTCCATGAGCAATCACTCAAATCTGGCTCCTTGTACATCTTCTGTTTTCTGCCACTAGCAACTATGTTTTCAGCAACCAAGCTCTAGAATTCACTCATGCTTTTCCATCTCATTATTCCCTTTTGTGCTATTAGTTTAGTTTTGTTTAGTTTAGAGATACAGCGCGGAAACAGGCCCTTCGGCCCACCGAGTTTGCATTGGCCAGCGATCCCCGCACATTAACACTATCCTACACACACTCGGGGCAATTTACCTATTCTGGGGACAATATTCTGCAAGCCTATTGATTCAAACCAAGCTGTAAGTCACTCACTTGCAGATGTTTGTTGTTATCTGTTTATATTTCCATGAAGAATCTTGAGGGATTCTTTTACATGTTAAGGGCACTCTGAATAAAAAGCTGCTTCATTCACATAAATGTTCATAATGCCATAGATCTGAGTCAACTGGAGTCTAAGATCTAAATCAATGCATGTTTCAACTCAATGTTCATTATAAATACAACATGGAAATGGTGGTGATACTTTAGAGCAGCTACCTTATTTCGAATGCCTCACATATGTATGTTTTTGAGGGAAAATGAAAAAAAGTGTTTAGACTCCATTTCCCTTCTGAAAGTTTTAAGTCATTGTAACAAAACAAACTAATAGATATATACGTAGATCACTGTGAATCGCTCCGTTAATTGGGCTAAAAACCTTGGGTATTATGTACCATAGGAAATATTGTTGCTACAACATCGTTGCCCATTTTTAATGCATTGATATGAATCACTGTTGTCAGAATAGTCCACCACACAGTTTGGTACAGATATTGCTTCTATAAACCTGCCTCTCTCTGTCTGCTTCCTATTGGTTCCACATGTGTTTTTATTTGTTCTCACCAGGAAAAGATTCCACAGAAAAAATCAACCAGCACAAAAGGATTGCACTATCAGTCATGCACAAAAATGGTACGGTGCCAGAAACCACAGTGTTTAGAGAAGCTACATCTTTTTTCACTTCTCCAACATAGCTAAGAGAAACAAAATCTTTGACCGGACTGCAGCGGACTTGCACATTGATACTAAATTTATCCTGTCGTTAGGAATTTACAACATCATAATTGGCTTGATCTCTTGGTTGTCAAGCTACGTGTCTGACATCCATTGCCTTATGAGTAGAATTGTCCCTTAATTAAACTCAAAGAAGATCATAGGCATTATCTCTGGACCTGCCCCATTCTCCTTATTGTGGTAACATAATCAATCGTCCGACCTGGCCATTGCCTCAGTCTGTTCATAGCCCTGGCATTTTTCATTACCTTAAGCTGAACTTCTCTTTCCATGTTCTTTCAATCACTGGTCTACTTCTGAAATATTGGTCATCTTTGGTTACTGTCTCAGTCCATCTACTGCCAAAGTCTTGACCCATACTTTGATTATATTCAGGCTTGATGATTCCAATACTCACCTGGTGCCTCCATATTTCATTTACAAGACCTCCCGTACTTGCATGGAAGATAAAAGTAAAGACATCACCAAAAGCTAAGCAGCCTGTTAACAATTTGCAACCGTAACTTATTCTATGGGACTAAGAATTAAGTACGTATGGAGTTTTATTGATTAAAATTTTAATTGTTGGAGACACACGAACAATGTGATTATTATGTTTTGTCCTTTACCCTCAGTCTTTCTCTTCCCCTTTATTTCTCGTTCAGTGTCAGATCTGATAATATATTCATTACGGCAATCTCTTTAGAGTAAAAATAAAGAAACATTAGAAATACTCTGCTGGCAAGACAGCATCTGTCTAGAGTAAAACAGGCAGTATCTGTATACCATGTGCACAGTGTGGGTTTTGCGACTAGATACGGTCATATCCTGTTGGTGTTTTGTCCACTTTCTCCTCAGTGTTCTTCACATTACTTCCATCTGAATGGTCATGTGTAGTCAAATTCCTGATGGCCGTAATATGCAGATTCCAGCTTGAGCTTTCAGCACAAAACATTATCAACATTGAATAAACAATCCCAAATAACAGGATAGGTGTCGTTTGTTGCTCTGCCACATGAGATTAAGATCTAATATTAATGACTAACAAATGAACTTGAAGCAAGAAGGAAGACCATCATGCGACAGTGCTCAGTTAATGACAGAGGGTAATTCACTGGGATTCTGAAGCTCCACTTCTCTGCTGTCATTTACAGGCAATGAAGCTTTAATCAAGGCAAGTTAAATGGATAGTTTGTGAAGCAAGTGTTCCCCAAGATGCTTATTTTCTGCTGGCAAAGTAAAGTCCAGACCATATGCTCCTTCCCAGCTTGGAGATATGAATCGTACACCATTTAGTTCAGTGTATCACAGTGAACAGACTCCTTCACCCCAAGTGTGTGAAGGAGAGATATCAGAGGTCCTTCCTTCCCACTGCTGTGAGACTGCACAACCAGTGCTACTCCCAGCAGACCAGTCAACAGAACAGTCAACAGTAACAGTAAAGGAAAAACATAGAAAATGATGACAATTATCCTTATCTTTATTTTTATTTATAATGAATGTCTCTTGCTATCCACTTTTCTGCTGTAACACTGGAAATTTACCCAGTGTGGGACAAATAAAGGAATATATTATATTATATTATATTATATTATATTATATCATCACTGATGTTAACTGCTTGGAGCTCTCCTGCTTCAATCCTGCCTGCCTTTCACCATTCTTCCTTGTTCATGCATTCACTCAATTCCTTCTTCAACTATGTTACGTTAACAAAACCATTGGACCAGGTAATGTCTTTCCATTGGGTGCTAAGACCAGAGCACAGCGCTTTGGCAAATATTTTCTGATTAAATCATGTTCATTGCTAAATTAAATTGGGCACTTCCTCATGCAGTCCATGTTCGCAAGCCTGATCTTTCCCTGGCATTTTGACAGGTTTGCAGGGGGCAAGTTGCTCGTGTCATTTATTGAAACTGAAGCAGACAAAAGCATGGAAGGGGCATGGAATGTTTTCTGAAAGATCATTAAAAGGGAATTGTCACTGGAACAGAACAGCTGCAGTTAAGGAGACCCTGGTTATTTGGCCTAATCACTCTGCAGAAATCTTTGCGTACTTACTAGAAATAGCAGTGAGAATGATATAAAAGGACAGGCCAAACATCATTACCAGGTTGATTTAACACATGGAGTATTTTTAACTTTAAAAATTATTAGAGATACTTGATAAACCAAATATTACACATAATGGGTCAAGCAGCATCTCTAGCGAAAAAGACTAGGTGATGTTTCGGGTCGCCACCCTTCTTTAGACTGACCTGAAATGTCACCTCCAGAGATGAGGAACATTTTCTCCAGAGATGCTGCCTGACACGCTGAGTTACTTCAGCATTTTGTGTCCATCTTCAGTCTAAACCAACATCTGCAATGTCACCCATTCCTTTTCTCCAGAGATGCTGCCTGTCCTGCTGAGTTGCTTCGGCTTTTTGTGTCTATCTTTGGTTTAAACCAGCATTGCCTTTCCTTCCTACACATCTGCAGTACCTTCCTACAGCTGGATGTTCAGAATGAACTGACATGGAAATAAATCTCTGTTCTTGCCCTAGCACTGGATTTAATGGTTTAAAGACCCTAATCAGCAGCACTCTCTCTCTTTGGTATAAACCAGTATCTGTAGTTCCTTCCTACACATCACACACTACGACTCAATTTGGCTTGTCCAGAACTCATGCACCATTAATGGGTTCATTTCCAGAAAATTTACCAGTGGGCTGACCGATCAAAGAATCATCAAGTCACGGAGCAATGCAGCACAGGTGGAGTCCGTTCAGCCCATCAAAACGACATCATCTCTTTCAAGGATACTTCTAATATACATTAATAACACCCTTTCAGTTTTGTAATTTTAAATTATGCATTAGAATTATTGCAAAGGAAGTGACAGAGGATCTTTCATTTGTTTTGGTGGCTCAAATTAGATTAAAGTATGACCAGACATATACAAAACAAAAATCGTGGTGACACAGAAGGTTTCTCTCTGTTGTTCCCCTGCACTAAATTGGATGAGATTCAGGATTAAGTGCTTAGAAACACCGATCAAAACAATCATTGTGCCCGGATTCAGAAATGTAGATTGATTCTTCCAAGTGAACCAAGCTGTATTTATAACAGCTCCTGGGAGTGGTAAAGGAAGTGTGGAAATAGAAGGGACTTACATGATCGACAGGGAGTAAGAAGCAAATGACTGGATGATTAAGTGGAAAACCAAACTAGCTAGAAAATTAAGGTACCAAAATTGGCAGGCTAGAGCAGAGCTAAACAAAAGATTTCAAAGCCCTGAGGTATAGAATCTAAGTGCAAAGGATATTTAGGTCTGTATTTTCATTTCTTCTTTTTTTTTGTGCAGAAGTAACAGGCATGCATAAAAGAGGTGCAACCCTGACAGAAAGCATTAATAATCTATCTGTCTATGTTTAGCAAGGAGTTAAGGATCATCCCAATCCAAAAATCAGTAGAGGAGAATTCATTATACACCTCGACAACCATGAAGAGGTGATTTAGACTGTGTTTGACAGGAAATGTAACTGACAAGAAAAAAATATCTCCATTCTGCCAGCACAAGGAAAAGAGGGTTGTTTAGAAATTTTGTTCCATAATTTTTTTTAAGCATTGTGCAATTGAAAATCTATTTTCTCTGGAGTGGAACAGCAATAATGGCCAGCTCCAAATCATCTTGCAGCAGCTCTGAAGATTTGTCCAAACACCCATCTTTCCAATGTCAGAGCACATGGGCTGCAACATTCCTCTCATCCTGTTGCAATCTGCTACTCCCTTGACCCTATGATCGACCATATCAAAAAAGCCATTCTTTGATATTACTCCTACCCTCGGTCTCCTAATTCTCCATCACTTCAACTACTGATGTGCTGGACTACCATTCTGCAGCTCCTTTCTCCTTAGAAGCGGTGCACACGTGGTGAAACTGTGGGAATATGTGACCTGCAAACAGAGTGAGAGGCAGTGATAACTCAGGTGCCAGATCATTGGAAGGTGCAGTTGGTCACAAGCTCAGAGCATCTCAATGGGGCAAGCTCCAGACTAAGGCTGGTGTGACGAAATGCATGGTGCAATTGGCAAAGCTACTGGAAAACGTGCATTCAATATCGCAGGAAACTGAAGAGTTTGTCACTGACTTTATGCAAAATCTGGAGTCTCATCATTCTGTGGTGGAAGAGATAATTATAATTCTGGATTCAAAAATGACGGGAACTTGTGCCAGAACATCCACAGCAGCACAATCAATGTTTGTTGCAGTCGTAACCTCAGACTTCGGTCACGCTTGCTCTGCTTGCTGTCATGCACATTAAGGTTGGGGGAGGGTGCCATGCAAGCTCAACATAGCTGTAACTTACAAAGAGCCATGTTAGGTGTCCCGACAACTCAACAATAATCAGAGGTAGCTGATGCACTGGCCTGGGAGCACAATAAATTTTGAGTTTAGAAGTTGGAATGTCATGTTGCAGTTCTATAAGACGTTGGTGAGGCTGCATTTAGAGTATTGTGTTCAGTTCTGGGCACCATGTTATAGGAAAGATATTGCCAAGCTTGAAAGGGTTCAGAGAAGATTTACATTGCCAGGACTAGAGTGTCTGAGCTATAGGGAGAGGTTGAGTAGGCTTGGTCTCTATTCCTTGGAGCGCAGGAGGATGAGGGGTGATCTTATAGAGGTGTATAAAATCATGAGAGGAATAAATCGGGTAGGTGCACAGAATCTCTTGCCTAGAGTAGGAGAATCGAGGACCAGAGGACATTGGTTTAAGGTGAAGGGGAAAAGATTTAATAGGAATCTGAGGTGTAACTTTATCACCCACCTGAGGTGGGTGTATGGAACATGCTGCCAGAGGAGGTCATTGAGGCTGGAATTGTCCCAACATTTAAGAAACAGTTAGACAGGTACATGGATAGGACAAGTTTGGAGAAATATGGACCAGGCGCAGGCAGGGGGGACTAGCGTAGCTGGGACATGTTGGCTGGTGTGGGCAAGTTGGGCCGAAGGACCTGTTTCTGCACTATATTATTCTATGACTCTATTAGAGGATCTAGAGGCACAGAACTAACTGCCCTTTAGCAGTTAGAATGGCTATGTTGGCTTGACAGCCTTGACCCTCAGCATCCTTGCTGTTTTCAGTTGGCTTGCAAGGGTAGGAGAAATATGTGGCCACTGACAATTATGGGGAAGTGTGTTTTGATTGACTGCTGTAATATTGGGATTGGTTATTCATTCAGAAAGCAACCATCTCTGTGATTCACAAAAGGACACAAAGTGCTGGAGTAACTCAGCAGGTCAGATAGCATCTGAGGAGAACATGGATGGGTGACGTTTTTGGTTGAGACCCTTCGTCAGCCTGAAACATCACCTATCCGTGTTCTCCAGAGATGCTGCCTGACTTGCTGTTACTCCAGCACTTTGTGTCCTTTTTAAAAAAATAACCAGTATCTGTAGTTCCTTGTTTCTACTCTTCTCTTTAATTCCTCTAGCTCCGTCATTCTTCCATCCATTGGGAAAGGCTGTATCCTCGTGGCAGTGACACCGTTGAGATATTTCAGCTTGCTTCTCTTTCTCTCACTTGTGATGAACAGCTTCTGTGATGGGATATTCTTGTAGCATGTTGTGAGGATTACTCACTGACAGATTGAGCAATCTGTCCCTGCAAACATCTTCCTCTTGATGATCTCAAGTGGCGACTGGCACTTCTACTGCTCTTGCAGGAATTTGGCAACAACTAGGAAAACCAGGCACAAGTACACTACATCCTTACTCTCCCACTGTATGAGAATTCTTCATAAATCTAGAAACATGCAGCACTGACTTTGGGCTAATGTCCTTGCTTCTCCTTGCCCTTGTTCACCCAGACCTCAACCATTCACTGTTTCTCTTCCCACAAAATGCCATCTTATCTGCATTTTCTCTTTTTACTTCAGAATTCCAGGGTTTGCAATTTTTTTTAATTTCCAAAACATGCCGGTTTGTAGGATAAGAAAATAACTGCAGATGCTAGTACACCTGCTGAAATCCACTACTGCCAGGAATGACCAAATGGACACTCTGAAGCTGTCCCTTAAAAACCCATTCCATTCCAGCATCATGGAATCATGGGATTAATCAGGTGCAGGAGGAGGCCATTCAGACCATTAAGCCTATGCCATCCCTTGGTAGAGAAGCCCCATCAGCCCATCTTCTTCCATCTCTTTCATTTAGAAGTTCATCCTGGCCTCTCCTCATGTTATCCAAAGCCTGAGATGGCCCTGCACGCCGATCGGTTCAAAGACAATTTGTGAAAGAGAAGAGAAGCTGAAATTCACAATCTATGACTGAGAAATATGTCCCAACAGGAATGCCTATTAATACACCTGCATCAGAGAGCATTGGGATTGTGCAAAGGGCTGGACTTCAAAGCCCTTCACCTGCCACACCAGATTGTGGAAACAGCAATGAACCATCAGAGACTCGTGCAATTACAGCAATTGTGGTTCATGCTGCTCAAATGAAAGTGCCATGCAGAGCAACAAGCTCTAAAATGGTGACAGTGCTGTCAGTGATGAACACTGATCAATATCATAATCAGTGTAACTTGCATCAGGAGCCAATTACTAAATAAACTAAATAAACTAAATAGTTACAACCTTGCAGTACCAGCCATGAGCCTTGTCGTCATAGATACAATCATCTTGGTGCAAAATAAAGCTTTTCAGGTGGACATTAGTACTGCAAGTTAAACATGTGGGATGGAGTAGATTCTCTTCCAAAGAGATGTTTGAGGTATAGTTTGATAGGCTAGTCTGGATGTGTTGATTTTTGTACAAAAGAATAAAGCTGGAAGCCACCAATGTGAAGCAGTCAACAAGAAATGAAGTTGTAAACTAATAGGAAATAGTTGTTTACACAGATAGTGGTGAAGCCTCCAGTCAGTGTTTGAGGGGAATATTGTGGACATACTTATAGGGAAGCTCAGGAAGCATAGGAGGGGGAGTGGAATAATTAGTTATACTGATAGAGTTTCATGAGGTGTTTTGGGAGGGATTTGACTGGAACATTAATGCAAGAGCAGTGTTTTGAGATGTTTTTGTAAACACATTTAACATCATTTGGGAAGCAGTTAGGAAGTGATGGAATTGCTGCCTTATAGCGCCAGAGACCTGGGTTCAATCCTGACCCCAGGTGCTGTCTGTATGAAGCTTGTACGTTCTCCCTGTGACCTATGTGGGTTTTCTACGGGAGTTCCAGTTTACTCCCATACTCCAAAGGTTTGTAGGTAAATTGGCTTTGGTAAAATTGTAAATTGTTCTTAGCGTGTGTGTAGGATAGAGCTACAGGGATCGCTGGCCAGTGCGAACAGGCCTGTTTCTGCGCTGTATCTCTAAACTGAACTAAATTAAACTCATTTTGTGGAAAATGGAGAGCTGTAGTTTTTCCAGGAATCACCAAAAGGCTACTGGGAAGCTAATGCTTGAAGTCCCACCCAGAATCATGTAATCATGGAATTACACCAGCCTAGGAAGAGGCCATATGCCCATCAAACCTATGCCAGCTCTTCATAGAACAGTCCCATGAGTCCAACCTCCTCCTCGTACTAAAGAGTTTATCTAAATCCTTTTTTCAAAGCACCAGCAGGGGCCATGTGGACAAGAATTAGGTCTGGAGGTCAGGGACCAGTCCTGCAACCATTCTCCTCAAGGTGATGGTCAATTTCATGTAGCTGTGCTGCGGAGATTGGTGGATGGTTCTCACTTGTAATGGCGGAAACCGAAGAAGATCAAACACCAACACAACTGAGCTGAGATGTCCGGGGCGTAGAACTAGAGATCTGACCATGAGCAGTGGTACTCTGGGCTAGATATTTCACAACAACAGCAAGCAAATCTTGAGGGAAACGGTAGGAACACAGATGCTGTTATTCTAAGAGATAGCTATTGAGCTATAGCCTTTAAAGTTGCTACCAGACTCCAAGAGACAGCACCATAGGCAGAGACTATTGCAGTGCTACTTTGCCCCGTAAAAGCCCCTGCCAGAGCCCTGATAGCAGCTGACAGTGTTCATGAGCCAAAGTTGAATGTCTGAACTCATGCCAGGCATCCAAAGATTGAGTGGGTTCTGCCTGTGCTGCTGTGCTTCTTGTGAATGTTGTCATGGAGACAGCACCAACTCTACGGTGTAAAGCATGGGCACTGAGCTCCATGCATTGACACTGAAGGTCAACTTCACATGGACATCTCTCAGGAAGGCTGGACAATGGTCCTACAGTACAGTCATGACGAGGAAAGGGAGCCAGCAGGAAGAACATAGTCACATCATCTACAGATAAATAATGTGGGATGAAAGGAAGTAGGATGTGAGAACATGAATTGGATGTGAACCTACAGTAGTCTTCACTGATGCCCACTCTTCAACGACCTGAGATACAATGGGGCTTCCTGTCTGGGCTGCTGCTTTTGTTAGTGGCATTTGTGTGGCACCTCCTCCTACCAGAGATCAAAATGTATGTGTATGAGAGAGACAGAGGGAAAGAAAACGAGAGAGAAATTGTGTATTGGTGAGAGAGGGAGATAGTGAGGAAGTGAGAGAATGTCAGAGAGAGAGAATGTGTGTGAAGGAGAGAGTGAGAGAGAAAATGTGAGTGTTTGAGTGTGTGTGAGAGAGAGAGAGAGAGAGAGAGAGTGTGAGAGTGAGAGTGTGGCGAGAGTGTGTGCAAGAGAGTTTGAGAGTGTGGAGAGAGAGAGTGTGTGAAAGAGAGTGTGTGAGAGATTGTGTGTGAGAGTGTGAGAGAGTATGTAGGAGAATGTGTGTGAGGGAGTGCATGTGAGAGAGGTGTGCGTGATGGAGAGAGTGTCTGAGAGAGGGTGTTTGTGTGAATTGTGTGAGAGCGAGGGCGAGTGAGTGGGTATGAGTTTGTGTGTGTGTGTGTGTGTGTGTGTGTGTGTGTGTGCGTGCGTGTGTGTTTGTCTCTGTGTCTGTGTCTAAATATCAATGTTTATGTTTCTAGAAGGAATGTGTTGCTGCCTCCACTGCCCTTGACCAGATGTGTGAAGTGATTAATCATTTGCCGGTACTGTGATCAGTTCCTCGGAACCTCGCTTTGGACTTTAAGCTCTCTCACCACCTCTGGCTCTGGCATTTAATCTCAGCTCCTGATGGCCTCTTGGATTGTCTGGCATTCTGAGCCTCCTAAGGCAGCCCACATCTTTCAGATTGTTTTCAGCAAATGTATGGGACCAGGATGCTTGCTCCCCCCTGTATCATCATTCTTGACTATATTCTGCACATTGACTTTTACCAGCAGTTGGATTCAGCGATCACCTTCTATTTGACTGACGTTGCCAAGAAGTGAATCAGCGCAGGCTGGTAAGTGCGCTGGACCCCTGATCATGCTAAATATGTGCTGAAGGGAAAATATTGAGATTTGCAATTGTGCCCCGAAGTCTTTGACTGAGGTGCACATATAAAAATCATGCATAAGCAACACTCTTTCCACGAGCATTACCAATTTTGAAGGTGTTTTCATACATGAATTATATTCTAGACCCACAGTTTGGATAACATGTAAGATTTATTCTGGTCTGAAACCCTTATTGGCTGTTGGTTTAGTCTATTTATAATCCATATGGTGAAATGGCTTTTGATATCCTTATGTGGTGCGACTTGAGGGACTGCATCAGAGTTTTTACATAAAGTCAATGAAAGCAATGTCAGTGGGCTTTACATGATTTCTATGATACTCCATGATCTGTACATGTAATTCAACATGTTCTTCATGAGAATGATATTTAGGGCTCCAAAAACTGCAGGGAGGAACTGCAGCTGCTGGTTTACACCAAAGATAGACACAAACAGCTGGAGTAACTCAGCGGGACGGGCAGCATCTCTGGAGAGAAAGAATGGGTGACGTTCTGACTTGAGATCCTTCTTCATGTTGCAATCCTTCAGAGAACCATAATTAGGGATCTTGATAGTGGTGAAATTCCGCAATGTCTTATTATATTTTTTTAGAATATACTTCTTGTGGATCAGAAATATAAGATTTTTGGCAGAGAGGGTTTGTGCAACTGAGTTAAAATCTCATTTACCAGCCACAGCTGCATGACTCCAGGCTGAGCGATGGTTCTTGACCCTAATCTCCAATACCATTGACGTTTACTGGATTTGAACAGCCTTTTGAAAATTCAGTATAACTGAACTGAGGAACCATACAAACTATCCATGCGCATTGTCCTACCATTATTGTGGTAAGATGGAGCAAAGTTCACTAAATATCCCATCAATTTAACATAAAGATCTTCAACCGATGCAGCTGTCACCAATCTCCATGATCACTGTATGGCTTTGTTAAATAGCACTGATTATGTCAACCAGCACAAGAAACTCAATTAACCATGGATTGTGGGCAACAATAAATAGTCTGATTATATTTTGTTTCGCACAATTGTACATGAATGTAAACTGCTGTGGCTGTAGTATAAGGGGCCAAGATTGAGTAAATAGGAAGGCCTATTTCCTTTAGCAGCGAGTAGTCAAATCAAATCCAGTTTATTGTCATATGCATTTGTACAATGAGGTACAGCTCCAATGACAATTTTACATATGGCAGCATCACAAATAGATAGCTAGGGAAAGTGTGTAGGAAAGAACTGCAGATGCTGGTTTAAATCGAAGATAGACACAAAATGCTGGAGTAACTCAGCGGGACAGGCAGCATCTTTGAAGAAGGGTCGCGACTCAAGACATAACCCATTCCTTTTCTCCAGAGATGCTCTTTGTCCCGCTGAGTTACTCCAGCATTTTGTGTCTATTTTAGGTCGCTAGAGAGGCAAGTATTATTTATTATTGTCACATATACCAAGTGTTGTGAAAAGCTTTGTTTTGCATGCTATTAAAACAGATCAGATACACTATATACAAATACAATCAAGTCAAACTCAAGCACAATGGATAGAGCAAAGGGTAAGATACAGACTTCAGAATATAATGCTCAGCATTGATGTGCATCAGTTCCAAAGCCAAAGTCCAATGTCCATGATGGGGTAAAGGTGAATTGGACAGTACCATAGCTTATGGAAGGACCGTTCATAAGCCTGATAACAGAGGGGAATAAGCTGTTCCCGAGTCTGGGTGGTGCATGGTTTCAACATGCTCTACCTTCTGCTGGAGAGGAGCAGGGAGAAGAAGTAATGACTGGGGTGGGACTAGTAGAAACAATGAGTTGCAGATGCCAGTTAATGCACAAAAGGACATAAAGTGCTGGAGTAACTCAACGGGTCAGGCAACATTTTTGGAGAACATGGATAAGTGATAATTCAGGTCGAGACCTTTCTTCAGACTGGGCCAAGACTTTGATTATGTTGCCCACTTGTCCGAAGCAGCATAAAGTGTCAATGTCTGGTCTGAGTGATGGACTGGGCTATATCTACACTATGCAATTTCTAATGGTCTTGAGCAGAGCTGTACCCAGCCAAGCTTTCTTTTTGTTATCAAAAAGTACTTTATTCAAGAAATAAATATATACAAAACATGTTCCTTCCAAAACTCCAACCGACATTCTCAGAGGCTATCATACATTCAATAATAATAATAATTATAATAATAATACATTTAATTTATATAGCGCTTTCCAGGAAACTCAAAGACGCTTTACAGAGCAAACAAGACATAAAAACAAACAAACAAACAAAAGATTTGTCCAGACGGAGAAGCGGCGAACAAATAGCGCCAGCGTCCTCTCACCTCAGGGTCCGACAGTAAACAATAAAGAACACAAGACACACAATTACAATTTAACACAAACAACCATCACAGTGATTGCTCCAGACACACCCTCACTGTGATGGAAGACAAATAAAAGTCTTATCTCCTCCTCATTCTTCTACCGTGGTCAGGCAGTCAAACTGCTGCCTCAAGGCGATCGAGGCTCCCGACTTTTTCAATACAGTCAATACACCAATTACATAAAATTATCCCCCACCCTTGCCACTCATGTGGCCCACTGGCATGGAATCGCTTCCCTTATTATTAGGGGCATCTCACCATACCCTGCCCCCCATGTCCAGCTGCAAAAGGACCCTAGACTGTGGTCCTCCCCCACAGAGCCTTGGCGTTGGCTGCACCAAGCTTCAGTGCGTTCCTGCAGTCTGCCATGGGCCAGTCGGCAACATTCCCCGACAGACATCTCGCTCCTCTGGGAGGTCAACAAAGCTCGGGCAGACCAAAGAGCGTCTTTCACTGAGTTGATGACCTTCCAGCAGCACTCGATGTCAGTCTCTGAATGCGTCCCTGGGAACAGCCCGTAAATCACAGAGTCCTCTGTGACGGAGATGTTCGGAATCCCTGGTCATGCCAGGGACCCTTGCAAACCTCTCCAGACTCTCTTTGCAAATCCACACTCTGCGAAGAGGTGGACAACCGTCTCCTCTCCGTAGCAGCCGTCCAGAGCGCAGCGTGCGCTGGAGGTGAGGTTCCTGCAGTGCAGGAAGGATCTGACAGGGAGGGCTCCCCTCACCGCCAGCCAAGCTAGGTCTTGGTGCTTGTTGGTGAGTTCTGGCGATGAGGCATTTTGCCAGACAAGCTGGGCAGTCTGCTCTGGGAACCACGCCACAGGATCCATGGAGTCATTCCCCTGCAGTGCCTGCAGGATGTTTCGTGTTGACCACTGCCCGATGGACTTGTGGTCAAAGGTGTTGGTCCGGAAGAACCTTTCCATGAACTCCAGATGGTGCGGCAATGTCCAGCTGACTGGCACACTGCGTGGCATCTGCGCCAGGCCCCTCCTTCGCAACACTGGGGACAGGTAGAACCTCAGCAGGTAGTGGCACTTGGTGCCCACGTGCCTTGGCTCTACGCTCCGCCTGATGCAGCCACATACGAAGGTGGCCATCAGGATGAGGGCGACGTTGGGCACGCTTTTACCCCCATTGTCTGCCGACTTGTGCATTGTTGCCTGTCGCACCTGGTCCATCCTCGATCCCCAGATGAAGTGGAAGATCCCGGGTGATCCCCGTGGCATAGGAGGGAGGGACGGGCCACACTTGCGCCAAGTACAGCAGCCCCGAGAGCACCTCACATCTGATGACCAGATTTTTCCCCGTGATAGAGAGGGAGCGCTGCTGCCACAGCTCCAGCTTCCTCCCCACCCTGGCTATCCACTCCAGACAATTCTTGACACACGCCTCAGCCCCCCCGAACCAGATCCCCAGCACCTTCAAGAAGTCTGGCTTGATGGTGAAGGGGATGGAAGATCGATCGGGCCAGTTGCCAAAGAGCATGGCCTCGCTCTTCCTGCGGTTCACCCTGGCTCCCATGGCCGACTCAAACTGGTCGCAGACGCTAATTAATCTGCGGACCGACCCTGGATCCAAGCAGAAGACGGCGAGATCGTCCATGTACAGGGAGGTTTTGACCTGAGTCTGGCCTGGCAATGTCACTCCTCTTCAAGTGGCTTCATTTTGTACATTTACGATTCTATAACTCTCCATCCCTTTAATGACCCTATTAACAAAGAAAATCTGCACTTTTTTGGTTTACTTGTACAATGACAATTATCACTTTAAATCTCCTCTTGCAATGATTCTGCTTAGTGGATGGAACTCTGGTAGGCTCTGGATACAGTGTGTTTGTTTATTGCTTTGGCTGCAGAAGTGAAATAATTCTTGGCAACATTATTTGCCACCTAATCCAAAGGCAATCACAATAACATAGTACCGGGCATTGTGGTCAGGACTATCGTTCGTACAAATGAGGACTTTGGCCCAACCATTTGTAGGAGAGACACAAACCACTCCAACTTGGAAATCTCACTCTTCCGTTATGCCATTACAAATCTAAAACAGCTAAGAGGTTGTATCATTACGCTAATTAAAACCTTGCTTCTGCAGTTTCTCTTTGAAAACCATGGCAGTTACATGCATTTACTTCATCTCTCCATGGTCTCCCAATTTCTTTCTTTTTTTCAGATAAGACTTCTGACTTCACTTTGTTATTTTTACAGTAAAAACATTTAGAACAAATGAGCACACTGTAACTGAATTCCAAGAAACTTTCAGTCCCAGAATACCCTGAGAGAATTTGTAAACCAAAATAATATAGCTTCTGACATTTAAAAGGCATTAACATGGAGTTCAGCTCATGATTTCAGGGAGACTTGCCAGTCCACAGTCACTCCCTTCTGTTCCATTATTCCAAAACAAGCATAACTTAATTTATTGTATATTTAAACAAATATTACAAAGACTGTAAAATATTATAGGTTATGTTTTTCATTTTATGTCACTGGATTATAATATTATGCTGTACAATCCCCAATTTCATCACCCCTGATGTCTTCCAGTGTATCTTAACTGTCCAACCTCTCTTCTCTGCCTGAACATGATCTCTCCAAATTCTAATAGTTTGGAGACACTGGACATTTATTCCATTAAACTGCCAATTAGGCCACTTCCATTCCAGATAATATCAATGCTCAGCTGCTGATTTCTGTTCTTTTTTTTTAATCCTTTTTTGATCCTTGCAAACTTTTATATCCTTAATTTTATCTCCAAAGTCTTTGTGTACAATCTTTATGAGTGTTTATGGATCTTTATGAGTACTTTATGGCTAACACTCCGGTAGATTCCACTTTCACTTATTACCCATCCTTTCTATCCCTAAGAAAGTGACTTTCTTAAACCACTGGTAATAGTATTCATACAGTGCTGCTGAATAGGATGTTTTAGCAATTAAATCCAGTGGTAGCGTATGAACAGAGATATATTTCTATGTCATAACATTGTGAATATCCAGGTATAGGAAGGAACTGCAGATGCTGGTTTAGACTAAATATGGACACAAAATGCTGGACCAACTCAGCAGATCAGGCAGCATATCTGGAGAAAAAGAACAGGTGATGTTTGAGGTCCAAACCCTTCTTCAGACTGCTTAACATCCAGAATAACATCAAGGTATTATCTTGTCCTCCTTGGAATTAGATATTGTTGTTTTTGGAGTGCTATTACAGCAGCCGAGGTAAGTCTGAAGAAGGGTCCAGACCCAAAGTAATGTTTGTCCGTTCCCTCGCAAGATGCTGTCTGACCTGTGATGTTCCTCCTGCGTTTTGTGTTTAGACTAGGCAAGTAATTGCAGGCATTTCGTAGGTGTGACACACATCCAACATGATATGACTGTACAGAGGTTGTGGGTATTTGGGATGGTCAATGAGATGCAAGTTAAGTTGGGTGTTGTGTCATGGGTGATGCCAAGGTTCTTGAGAGTTGTTAGCCTTGTACTCATACAGACAAATGGTGAATATTTCAACATGCTCATGAATGGTGCCTTGTAGACATTGAAGAGGCTCTGGGTTGTCAGAATATGAGCCGCTCACCTAGGACACCTTGTCCCTGGACTGCTCTTGATGCCATGTATTTAATCGCATTTTAATTGTGACCTCCAAGATGCTGATGGTGTGGAATTTACAATCGAAATGCCATTGGATGTTAAAAAATAGGAACTTGGACTCTGTGTTGTTAGAGAATGTCATTGCTGCAGAGTTACACAAATATCCAAAAGGGAACCTGAGCCCTCGGCATTCTGACTAAGAATCGAAAGTAACACCACTGGGCCACGGCTGATAGAACAGAATTGAATAAATACTTCAAAGGAAAGCATTTAAAGGATTATTGGGAACAAGCAGCAAAGTAAGACTAATTGTCTACCAAATACCTGGCACAGTTTCACTGGAATATTGGATGGAGTGTAGGAAGGGAGGGAGATCAGTCAGCCATTTATGCCTTCCAGCCAATTTTGTTCAATGAAAATGTGGCTGGTTGTGACTGAACTTGTTCCTCAATATCTTTGATTATAAATATTTTTTCGATCTCATCTTGAAATTAATAGCTGACCTTGCATCATCTGCAATTACCTGGGAATTACAGATGGCTACAATGAAGTGTTTCTTAATTATTAAAAATTATTTTTTAAAACGAAGCGGGTCAGGCAGCCTTCCTGGAGACGTGAATAGGTGACGTTTCAGGTCGGGTCCCTTCTTCAGACTGATATTCAAATTTCTTCAAAAATATCAAGTCTGACATTTTGTGCCATGTTCCTTTATCTTACTGTTGCTTGCTTGCTGAAATATTCTCTGCACCTATTCATTAGTTCCCGAAATAAAGTGAAAACTTTGATCAAGCAACTTTGCTTATAACAAAGCCATAGAAATTCATCTCTTTGGGCTCCATTATTTGGACATCACGGATGCCAAAATTCTTTCAAAATTATGATCATTACTCATGTGCACACTTGCAACAGGTTTTGCTGAACCTTAATAAGAATATTAAGGTCATAAGGAATAGGAGTAGAATTATGCCATTCGGCCCATCTTGTCTACTCCGCCATTTAATCATGGCCGATCTATCTCTCCCTCCCAACCCCATTCTCCTGCCTTCTCCCAATAACCTCTGCAACCTGTATTAATCAAGAATCTATTTATCTCTGCCTTAAAAATATTCAATATTATTATGCAATGGATGCTAACACTCACAGAAAATTTGCAAAGTAGGTAAGTTATAAGTGGCACAATGGCAATAGCTAGTAGACCCATTGCCTCACATTGCCAGAGACCCAAATTCAATCTTAATCTCAGTTACGGTCAGAGTTTGCACATTCTCCCTGTGACCAAGTGGGTTTCCTCCATGTGCTCTAGTTTTCTCCCAAATCCCTAAAACGTGTGGGTTGTTAGGTTATTTGGCATTTTCAGCTGCCCAAAAACTTACAAAATTCTTAAGGGGTTGGACAGGCTAGATGCAGGAAGATTGTTCCCGATGTTGGGGAAGTCCAGAACAAGGGGTCACAGTTTAAGGATAAGGGGGAAGTCTTTTAGGACCGAGATGAGAAAGTTTTTTTTCACACAGAGAGTGGTGAATCTGTGGAATTCTCTGCCACAGAAGGTAGTTAAGGCCAGCTCATTGGCTATATTTACGAGGGAGTTAGATGTGGCCCTTGTGGCTAAAGGGATCAGGGGGTATGGAGAGAAGGCAGGTACGGGATACTGAGTTGGATGATCAGCCATGATCATATTGAATGGCGGTGCAGGATCGAAGGGCCGAATGGCCTACTCCTGCGCCTATTTTCTATGTTTCTATGTTTCTATGTATGTAGGTAACAGGTAGAATTGGGGTGTGGGGGGGATGATGAAAATGTAGAGAGAATAAAAATGTGATTATTATAGGATTGGTGTAAACACGTCTTTATCAATTCAATGGGTTAAAGGACCTGTCTCTCTGCTGTATCTTCCTAGGCAATTAGTCCTAGTGATGATTGAGACATTCATGTTGGACATCTGTACCTTTCTTAACAGTACACAGAAACATCACTCAGAAGGACCATCCACCAGCTGACTCCGAGCACATCAGTTGCTAATTGAATTCTATGGATATTTGGGAAGATAGACAATAGAGACAATAGAGAATAGGTGCAGGAGTAGGCCATTCGGCCCTTCGAGCCAGCAGCGCCATTCAATGTGATCATGGCTGATCATTCTCAATCAGTGTCCCGTTCCTGCCTTCTCCCCATATCCCCTGACTATCCTTAAGAGCTCTATCTAACTCTCTCTTGAATGCATCCTGCCTCCAACGTGTCCAACCCCTTAATAATCTTATATGTTTCGATAAGATCCCCTCTCATCCTTCTAAATTCCAGTGTATACAAGCCTAGTCACTCCAGTCTTTCAACATACGACAGTCCCGCCATTCCGGGAATTAACTTAGTAAACCTACACTGCACGCCCTCAATAGCAAGAATATCCTTCCTCAAATCTGGAGACCAAAACTGCAAACAGTACTCCAGGTGCGGTCTCACCAGGACCCTGTACAACTGCAGAAGGACTTCTTTGCTCCTATACTCAACTCCTCTTGTTATGAAGGCCAACATTCCATTGGCTTTCTTCACTGCCTGCTGTACCTGCATGCTTCCTTTCAGTGACTGATGCACTAGGACACCCAGATCTCATTGTACGTCCCCGATATTACACTTGTCTGGTGCCAGAGAGCTATGGTAGATGCTGAAGGAGTTTATCCCCAAGTGCAGCTTCTGCAGAACTGAGTTGTGCCAAAACACATAGGAGACTGAGCAGCAATCAGGTGCAGCAGGATAAGTTGCAAACACAGATCCAGGGGGAGGGAAGTGGCCTCATGGCAAAAGGCCATATCTCCCTGAATTCCTTCAGTGAACAGCAACCGAAGAGACAAGGCCTCTGTATGAGTGGCTGAGATTTAATCTAGTCCAACTATAACTGAGAAAATGGTATGTAGAAATTTGTTAGTGGCTTCCAAGATCACCATGGCCATTGACTCTTTGGCATTGAGTTCTCTTCCAAGGTTCCAAGTGGACATATTAGCAAAACCCTGCATTTTGCAACAGGTGGCTCTTGATATTTTCTATTCCAAGAAAGTGAGTGAGTACCTTTCAATTCCTCTTTCCAGCAACCAGAATATGGAAATCCCTCTCACCTTCACAATGAATTCAGCTTTCCCCATGGTCCGTGGTGCTACTGACTCTATTCACATCAGTGGCACCTCATCACAATGTGGAGGTGCACATAGCGGGCAAGAGTTTCACTTCTCCAATGTCCACATGGGGTTTGCTCAACAGTCCATCACATGGCTCAATGCCTGACATTGCTAAATACAGGTATGATGTGCAGAGTAAGTATGTGAGTCACGTGTAAAACCAAAGGATAAGTTTATCCACATACATGATTTCCCGTGCATAGATCCATGCTGACTATTTCTAATCAGGGACCTGGTTTAATTTGCACTAATAGCGGCTCTCATGTTAACAGGCCTCCTGCAGCAAGTAAGAATTTCATTGGCCTATATGGAACACATGACAATAAAACGCTCTTGACTCTTGATATATGAAACGTAACTGCTGTGCACAGTGAACTCAGGCACATCGGGCTCTGCTTTATACCTGGGACTGTTGTCTGAATGACAGGGAGAAGCTGTAATCAAGAGTGTCTGAATTCTGGGTTTACCGACCTGGTTCAGAGTTTGGTTTCTTCTGTCACATTCTTTTTCGGTAGTTAGTTAGGTCAGGCTCACTTTTGATGATGGAATGGAACAGATGCGCAGACTGCAGGCTGTTTAGTGCTAGCAGGTTGCGAGCGGGATGGGCGGGGGGGGGGGGGGGGGGACACTGATTTAAAGACGATGTGTGAGGTCGACTCAAGTAAGATCTTGATATCTGGAACAGATTTTGATGCAGGAATGGAAGTTGGACTGGGGTGCCAATCTTAGAGAGGTTCTGGCCTGGGGAATCCTTTTACTGGTGTTCAGTCTGGAGCACAGGCAAAATGCGATGCTTGCTATAACTATTGAATGGCCAACTTGCCTCTTGGAAGTGGGTTAGTAACCATTCCTTCATCATTCAAGATTCAAGATTCAAGATAGCTTTATTTGTCATCCAATATTGGACGAAATTCAGTCACCCACAGTCCAACAATAAAAGCATTAAATAGGCATTAAAATTACACAACCCCAAAAACACACAAAAAAAGAAACATCCATCAAAGAAACATCCATCACAGTGAGTCTCCTCCAGTCCTCTCCTCACTGTGATGGAAGGCCACAATGTCTTTCCCTTCTCCCGCCGTCTTTTACTAAGATGAGAAGTAGATGGGTGCAGGATCAGATGGATAAAGGGTTGACATATTTTAAACTTTTCATAGCCCACCTAAGATTCTTCTCATGAAACAATATAACTATTTGCATGCGCCCAGCAGGGTTTATGTTCAAAAGCAGTAGACAGAGCTTACTGCCCACATCGTTCAGTCGAACTTGCAGCAAAATTACTGTCTGATTCCATCTTGAACTCACTGATGTTATCAGCCTGAATTTCCTCTCTTGACTGCCAATATCACACATAGCTCATCCTTCCTTTAACACAATTGGATTTCATCAGTTCTCCTATCTTCTCACTTTGTGGATAAGTCAACTGCATTAATTGACCTAAAATATCTGTTCTACAACATTCAACTTACCAATATGCTTAAATTCTTGGAGGAAAGCTTCTGTAATCCCTGTATGAGCTCATGCCAACTTTGAATGTAAAGGTCTTTAACCAGCACAATATTGTCATAGAGCAAAACCAGCATTGAAACAGGCCCTTCGGCCCAGCTTGCCCATGTTGACGAAGATGCCCCATCTAGTTTGGTCCCACCTAACCGCATTTGGCCCGTATCCCTCTAAACCTTTCCTAACCATGTACCTGTCCAAATGTCTTTTAAACTTTGTGATGTGCTTTTTACAATAATAATTAGAAATGCTCAGGAGAATACCATATGGAATGAACCAATGCCTATTGCATTAAAGAACCTTTGCTTACAGGAAATCATAGGCAGGAATAACGATGCATTTTTTAACATTGCTGAGAAAATTCAGCTTGTACAGAGCAATATTTTAAGCCATCACTGATTTATTGCATAGATTATATCCAATTGGATTGCTGGATATTTCATAAATGTACCAGGAACAATAAAAAGCATAAACTGTAGAAATCACAAGAATCACAAATTAAACCACCTCAGACAGAGGAACTACCATAACACATTTACATACCAACTATGACAGGGGGCCTCAGATCTGCAAGAAATTGTAGAGCTGTAAACACAGCCCAGTCCCTTGCACAAACTGACCCCCCGCCCCCATAGGGAAGAAGACATCATAGTCGATTTGGCTCGTACCCCATTGATTCTCTTCCCCCCTCACCCATTAGGAAAAAGACATATAAGCTTGAATGCATGTGCCACCATGTTCAAGAACAACTTCTTCCCCACAATTATCAGATTATAGAACAGAATTGTTATATGCTAATTCCCAATCTTCCAATGTACCTTGTTGCAGCCCTTACATTTAAAATTAATCTGCATTTTCTCTGTAGTAGTAACCATCTCTATTTTTGCACCATCAACACATACTCCACTTTGCATTGATGGTGCCGAAATAGAGACGGTTGAAATCTTCAAATTCCTAGGAGTCAATATCACCAACAACTTCTCCTGGACCACCCATGTTGAAGCAATGACCAAGAAAGCACACCAATGCCTCTACTTCCTTAGAAGGCTGAGGAGGTTTGGCATGTTTCTACAACTTTCACCAGGCTCTACAGATGCACCATAGAAAGTATTTTATCAGGATGCATCACGGCTTGGTTTGGGAACAGCTCCATCCAAGACTGCAAAAAATTGCAACAAATTGTGCACCAGCCCAGACCAACACACAAACCAACCTCCCTTCTATTGACTCCATTTATACCTCATGCTGCCTCAGCAAGGCCAGCAGCATAATCAAGGACGAGTCACACCCTGGCCACTCCCTCTTCTCCCCTCTCCCACCAGGCAAAAGGTATAAAAGTGTGAAAACACATACCACCAGATTCAAGGACTGTTATCAGGTAACTGAATCACCCTACCACAACTAGAGAGCAGTGCTGAACTACTATCTCCCTGTTTGATGACCCTCGGACTATCCTTGATCGGACTTTGCTGGCTTTACGTTATTCCCTTATCATGTAAATGGATTGATTGTAATCATGTATTGTCTTTCTGCTGACTGGTTAGCATGCAACAAACACTTTTCACTGTACCTCGGTATATGTGATGATAAACTAAACTGAACTGAACTATATTCTGTACTTTCTTTTTTCTCTCTTTTGCACCAGTGTTGCATTCTTCAGCGGTTTGATTGTGCTCATGTGTATTATGGTTTGCCCAGATAGCAAGCAAAATAAAGTTTTTCCACTATCTCTTGGTACATGTGACAATAATAAACCAAAGATGGACTTAGCAGGAAATCTGTTTGAAATGGCTTCTCAGTTTAACTGCTTTAATTTATATGTTTTAAAAGTATCATTTCACTGTATTCCCTAATCCCTCTTAAGTTTTAGATTTTATTATTTCTCTTTATGGAGATGATAATGAGATTGAGTTAGGATGAAACATTTGAAATAAAGTAAATTTGCAGTCATGAGAAGACCATAGCTGCAAAGATTAAATAATCTACTCAAATCAAATGTGTGGTTTTCAGAGATAAACATCTTGATGTTCATCCTTGGTTTAAAATAGTGCAAAACATGCTATGTTGTTCCATCTATGCTCTATACACTTAGAGTAAAAATTCATTCCATTGACTTTAGAGAACAGCAAGCAGCCAATAAAGTTGAAGCCACATCATGCTTGAAGCCAGCAACTCAATTACTCTAACTGTACATTATAGTAATGACTGCATAGAGGTGGGTTTTGCTCGTGGTGTGCCATGATTACAAGTGACAGGACAGCAGGCAAAATTAATATGGGCCACCTCTCTCAAGGAGTAGAAATTCTGAAGTTGAAGATATTGAAGAGACAGGCTTGGGAAGAAGGTTGATGTAAATGTTCAATGAATTCCATAAAGCCTGCCAGAAAACCTGTTTACAAAGTCTAGGAGGATGGAGGAAATTTGTGCCAACTTGGTTCTTTACCAGTTTGATGGCTATCATTTCCAAGATGGAAATGGCAGCTAACTCTGCCTGCACACTTCTGGATCTTGTCATGCTGCTGAAGCCAATGGTGGAAATCGCATGTTTCTTTCATTAGCAGTTTAATATTTTTTTACACAAGTGTAGACTGTTGCTCACCTGACTGTAGATTATACTGATCAAATTTACAAGGTTGCACAACAGTCCAGCAATCGATCCTCCAGTGGTAACCTGCAATTCCGAGTTGCGCATGGGAAATGGTAGGCATTCCAAAGAGCACCAAGTCTTCATGTTGTCTTCATTGGTGTGAGGTTCAGATCACAAGATAATTTTATTGCCCTGCTAGACCAAGTGGACCCGCTGGGCCCAAGCCTCTCCTGCATTGGTGCAGCACCCTCTCCTCAACCCCCCCTCCCCTCCTCCTCCCCCCTCTTTCCCTCCTTCCCTCCCCCTCCCCTCCCCCGCACTCCATCCCGCTCAATCTTCCCTCCCTCCCTACCTCCTTCTCTCCCCCTCCCTCCCCCCCTCCCTTCCTAAGAGATAGATTTAAAATTTTAAATGTGAATAACTTTAAAAATATAACACCGATTTCAATGAAATTTCTTCCATTCGCACCAAAGGGACGACGGTGGATAAGGTGGGCCTAAAATTGTCATGCTATCATGTACCGTTTTGGCTGTAGTTCAGGAACAAACAAACAAACGAGAGTTTTAGTATATAGATTTCCATTACACTACAAGGAGAGAAACATCAGAGTTTGTACTGTAATTGTGAAAGAAGCATTCAAAGACATGATTCATGAGAGAATGAGGTGAATAGGCAATGTATAGCATTAAGTCTGAAGAAAGGTCCCGACCCGTAAATTATTTAATCATATATACTATAATTTAGATGATATACATAGTTTGTGTCCAATACTGTGCTGTGTTTAACTTTCAAAACCATATAAAGAGCCAAATGATTGCAATTTTTCTCCATTCTCCTTTAACATGTAAACTCTTTGGAGAGTTAAGCATTGGATTTAATGGTCACATCGATAAGCCCAAAATGGTCAAAGACCTAACAGAAAGCATTCACGAGGACCTGGGCTGAACCTTCAAATTCTCACTTTATTGAACACTTTATTCTCAATAGCTGCCAACTTACTTTCTACTCAATAAAAGAATGAAACTCAACAAAAAGTCCATAAAATGTATATATTTTTTAATTCAGTATGTGGACCTGTGGTATTTGAGAACACGTAGGGGGAAACATTTTAACAATGTAAGAAAAATAGGTTTTGCAGTGGGTAGAAAGTTAATTTGTGTGCATTGACTGACTCTGGAATTAAGACTGTCTCTACCTGGAGACCAGCTTCAAGAACTTTAGGCAGCACATTGGCACAACAGTGGAGTTGCTCCCTTACAGTGCCAGAGACATGGGCTTGATCTTGACTATGGGTGCTATCTGTATGCAGTTTGAACGTTCCCCCCATGACCGCATGGGTTTTCATCAGGTGCTCCAGTTTCCTCTCACACTCCAAAGACATACAGGTTTGTACGTCAATTGGCTTCAGTAAAAATTATAAAGTGTCCCTAATGTGTAGGATCATGCTGGTGTATGGGTATTGCTGGTCGGCGTGGACTCAGTTGGCCGAAAGGTCTTTTTGTGCGCTGTATCTCTAAACTAAACTAAACTAAAAAACAAAACTAAACTAAACATTACCGGCATGTTTGTGCAGATTGCCAGTTATTGGAATTTTTGGGTCAAGTTTTACGTTATTCTTCCCCAAATTATCACTGACCCTCACCACTGACAGCCTTTATTAGCAATACCACCCTATTTTTATTTAACAACCACCACTGTCCATTGACTATATACTTTTTCTACATCATATGATATTGAGTTCAAAATCCTGCATTTGTATTATCCCACAGCACAGGTTGGTTTTTATACAACAATATTTTTATTTTCTCTTTAAGTGTAATGATCACTTGGTGATCCATGTTTGTGAAAGAAAATACAGCCTAAGAATAATAGTTCACTTCAGTACCACAATATGGGCAGCAGTGTAGTGCAGAAGGCATATCTGCTGCTTCACAGTGCCAGAGACCCAGGTTCGATCCTAACCTTGGGTTCTGACTGTGCGGAATTTTCACGTTCTCCCTTTGATCGACTAGGTTTCCTACGATTGCTCCAGTTTCCTCCCACATCACGAAGATGTGCAGGTTTGTAGGTTCATTGGCCTCTGTAAAAAATTGCCTTTAATGTACAGGGAGTGGATGAGAAAGTGGAATAACATAGAACTAGCATGATCATGTTCATCTGTCATCCTTGCTGAGCGATTCACAATATCCAAGAACTTTAAATCTTAGGTAAGAACTAAGTGAGTGAGACTGGAGCTTGTGAATCAACTGGGCGGAACAAGGATTGTTTTATTTTACAAGCCTGACACCGAAACCCACAGACTGGGCAAGGTCGCGACCTGCACTAATCTGACTAATAGAGATTGAAAACCTCGAAAGCCAACGCGCAGGGAAAGTGAGTATGTACACCATTAAGCTTTATTGGAGAAGCTATATGTGATAAGCTGTATTGGAAAATGGCTACTGTAATGGAGAATTGAGAACAAAGAAGTGACCTTGAGAATCACACGATATCAGTTGTTTTTAATACTTGTGCTGCTACGAGTTTACGTCAACGCATCTTAAAGGGATAGTTTACAAGTATGTCTGTGGTCAGATCTGATGTTCAGTCACAAGATGGCAATGTCAGAAAAGTATCATGTGCATCTTCAATGATCTCTGCTCACATTACAGCTCAGGCAGATAAGGCTGCTCTCATGAAACATGCTGTCGCCCTGAAAGGCAAGCATGAGATTGAGGCACAAGAAGAACAATTGAAAGAAGAACAATTGAAAAGAGAAAAAGAACAGAAGAGACAAGATAGACAATTTAAACATAAAAGGAGAACAACTGAGAAGAAAGAAAGAACAACCGGAACTAGATGCTAAACTGGCAGCAACCAATGCAAGAATCAATGTACTTGAGGCCATGAGATCAAGAAGTAGCTCTAGAGTATCTGATGGGCTGAACTCTTATTTGAGAAAAAGAACTGCTCAAAAGCGTGAATATCGAGCTAGATTTTCCAACCTGGTAGAGTTCATGGAGAAACAAGTGAAGATACTATCAGGTCCACTTTTTGGAAACATCCAGGATGCTAAGCCAGTTGCAGCTGTCAAAAGCTCTACTTTTACTAAGGCAAAAGAGAGGCAGCAACTAAGGGGAAACAGTTTTGCAACAACTGTAATACCTGTAGAAGTACAGATGCAAGAACATCTGATAACAAATGGAATGAAAAGAGATGTATCTACCATCAAGCTACAAGGTTCTTGTTAGTTCTATAATAAAAGTGGTCACACATTGGGGTGGTGTCCACAGATCAAGAAGAAGGGGCACAAAGAAAAGATAGACTTCTTAAAGGAGAAGGGAGTCTGTTTTGGATGTTTGAAAATAGGTCACATGAGCAAAGACTACAAGGGTCATTGACTTGTGATGTGAGCAACCAAAATCATCCTGAAATACTTCACATTGAACAAAAGGACAAATAAAAAAAAAACCAGAACATACAGAACAGAATGAAAAACCAATTGCGAGTGATGCTGTTCTCTCACCTCAAATGTGTGGGCATATTGGGGCGGGCGATGAAACCTGCATCTTCTCCATTGTACCAGTACAAGTGAAGAGCCACAAGAGGAGCACAGTGTTGCAAACATATGCGTTTGTGGATCATGGAAGTTCTTCTACCTTATGCACAGAAAGCTTGATGAGAAGGTTGAACATTACAGGACAAAAGACTAAAATTCTCTTGCGTACCATGAACCAAGTGAAGTCTGTGACCAATCATCATATCTCAGGTTTGGAAATATCTAGTCTGGATAAAGCTCACACATAAGACCATGCCTGTTTCTCAGCTAAACTTTCCCAGACACGAAGACCTGACACAATGGCCTTACTTGAAGGATATCAAGATTCTTGAAATAGACTCTGGAATTGACCTACTCATCGGGACAAACGTTTCAAAGATATTGGAACCTTGGGAGCTGGTCAACAGCCAAGGGGATGGACCATACGCTGTGAGAACCCTACTGGGGTGGGTCATCTATGGTCCCCTAAGAAGAGACAATGACAGCAGGGATGTAAATGTCTGCCCTGCTGCTGCTGTCAATCGAATATCCATTGCAAACCTAGAGGAGCTACTGGTCAAACAATACAATCACGACATCAGTGAAAGAAGCAGTAAGGAAACAGAGGAAATGTCCAGAGAAGATGTAAAGTTCTTGGATATTATGAATCGCTCAGCAAGGATGACAGATGGACACTATTGTCTAGGCTTACCTTTTAAACATGAAAACGCCTGCATGCCAAATAACCATTGCATTACAGAGCAACACATTCAGAGCCTGAAACACAAGTTTGGCAAGAATGAGAAATTTCACGATGATTATACATCTTCACTCACAGAAATGATTGACAATAGTTATGCTGAAAAGGTACCAATAGACCAGCTGAATCAAAGTGATGGAGAACTCTGGCACATCCCTCACCACGGGGTGTATCACTCAAAGAAAGGAACTTTAAGGGTGGTCTTTGACTGTGGGCAGTCTTAAAAGGAACATCACTTAACTGCCAACTGCTGCAGGGTCCAGACCTTATCAACTCACTTATTGGAGTTCTCATCAGATTCAGACAAGAACCAGTTGCTTTGCTGGCTGACATCAAAGCAATGTTTCATCAGGTCAAGGTATCAAAAAAGCATATTGACTATCTATGGCGGCCTGATGGTGATGTGCAACAAGATCTTGTTGAATACCGGAAGGTACATCTTTTTGGAGCTGTGTCGTCACCAAGTTGTGCAAACTTTGTACTAAGGAAAACTGCTGAGGACAACAAAGCTCACTTTCCAGCAGATGTGACAAACACAGTAAAGAACAACTTCTACGAAGATGATTGTTCAAAAACCATGCCTTTGGAACAGGAAGCGGTTCAGATGGTAAAAGACCTGACTGGTATTTGCCAAATGGGAGGATTTGTGCTGTCAAAATGGATCAGCAACAGTCGTGCTGTATTGGCATCCATTCCACAAGAAAACAGAACCAAAGAGATCAAGGAATTGGACTTGGACAATGACAATCTGCCAATGGAAAGGGCACTGGGATTGCACTCGTGCGTTGAAACAGATGTGTTCAAGTTCAGAATTGCTGCACAGGAACGACCATGCACTAGACGTAGCATCTTGTCCGTGGTCGGCTCTATATACGACCCCTTAAGATTTCTATCACCATTTACTCTGCCATCCAAGCTGATTATGCAGGAGCTCTGCAAGGAAAAACTTGGATGGGATAAAAACATACCCCAAACCTTCTCTCAGCGAAGGACCGGATGGCTAACAGATCTCACCAAGATTGTGGAGTTTAAAGTGGACCAGTGCATGAAGCCCACAAGCTTTAGTCAAATCAGATATGCACAGCTGCACCATTTTTCAGACGTCAGCGAAAGTGGCTATGGTACTGTTTCATATCTAAGACTGGAAAACGATAGTAAAGAAGTGCATGTTGCATTCATAATGGGAAAATCCAGAGTGGCACCATTAAAACAAATGATGATTCCCAGAGTGGAGCTTACAGCTGCAGTCCTAGCTGTCAGAGTTGACACAATGCTGCGAAAAGAATTACAGCTTCAACTGGATAAATCCATCTTTTGGACCGATAGCACACAATTGTTGATTAAGTACATCAACAATGAAACCAAAAGCTTTCAAACATTTGTAGCAAACAGGATCTCTTTTGTAACAGATGCTACTGATGCATCACAATGGAGATATGTTAGGAAAATCTTGCAGATGAAGCCTCTAGAGGACTAACAGCAGACCTCTTCTTAAGTTGTAAAAGACGGATCAAGGGACCAGAGTTTCTCTGTAAGCCAGACAGAGAATGGCCAAAACCTCACTTGAAATCTGCAATCTCTGCTAATGATCCAGAAATCAAACAAGACATCACAATGAACGTCATGGTCAAAGATCCATTGAACCCCACAAACTCTCTAATCACCTATTTCTCATCATGGAGGAATCTGAAGACTGCCGTAGCTTGGCTTTTTAAAGTAAAGACAACACTCTTGCAGTTGACTCGGAAGAGAAAGGAGATTCAGACTGCTGTGAGTAGCTTTGCAAAAGATCCTGGCAAATTAAAAGAAAAGGTTGAAAAGGAGATGCAAGTCTTTAAAGCAACACAATGTTTATGTCCTGAAAATCTTTTCCAAGCAGAAAGCGCAATCACCTCTTTCAGTCAAAGAAAAAGATTCAAAGAAGGACTATCAGTACTAGAAGCTGGTAGAAATGTGGTGTCAAAAGAAGCAGTCATTTGTACAAACTGCATCCGGTGCTGGATGAGTAGGTGGTCACTTGAATAGACTAGCAATGCCTGAAGAGGCCAAACATCCTATTATTCTCTCGTAGGACCTTCACATATCAACACTACTGTTACGACATATCCATGAACAGCTCGGACATGGAGGAAGAAATCATATGCTGTCTCTCCTCCATAAAAGATACTGGATTATCAAAGCCAACTCCGCTGCAAGAAAAATCATAACAGACTGTGGTGTGTGTAAACAACAGTGGGGAAGAATTGAAGAACTAAAGATGGCAAACTTTCCCCTGGAAAGAATTCTACCAGACAAGCATCCATTTACAGATGTAGGAGTTGACTACTTCGGTCCTATAAAGATCAAAACAGGATGAAGTCTTGTTAAAAGGTATGGCGTAGTCTTCACCTGCATGGCAAGCAGGGCAGTACATCATGAAGTTGCATATATACATGACACAGACTCCTGCATCCATGCATTACGAAGATTCATCTGTCGACGAGGTCAAGTTTAAGATCAGACAATGGCACAGATTTTATCGGAGCGGAAAGAGAATTGAGAGAAGCACTCAATGGCCTAAATCAGGACAAGATCCAGAATGCTGTGCTTCGGCAAGGGATGTGGTACTTTAACCCTCCAGCAGGATCCCATCCGCATGGTTCGAAATGTGCTGCGCTCTGTTCTTAGCCAACAAGTTCTGGATGATGAAGGATTGCAAACTTTAATTTGTGAGGTTGAAGCAATTTTAAATGATCGGCCCATTACCAAGAGTTCTGATGATCCAATGGACATGGAAGCACTCACACCAAGCCAGCACTCACACCAAACCATCTTCTTCTGTTGAAAGCCAAGCCAATACTCCCATCTGGACTCTTTGTAAAGGAAGACGTATACATTAAATGCAGATGGAGACAGGTGCAATATATGGCAGGTCTCTTTTGGAAATGGTGGACACAAGAATACTTGCCTCTAATCCAAGGACGACAACGGTGATCAAAGGTAAAAAGAAGCTTTGCTCCAGGTGACATTGCCGTGGTGGCTGATTCCACTACACCACGAGGCTCCTGGCTAATGGGCAGAATATTGGAGACCATATCAGATGCACAAGGTCTTGTGTGCACAGTTCGACTTCAGACTAAGAGCAACATCTTGGAAAGACCGATAACAAAGATATGTCTGCTCCGAGAAGCTGAGACTGGTGACCCTAAAGATTGAAGAATCACTAAAATAGATTAGATGCCAACATATAGTACATACCTTTTTTTTGATAATGTGTAAAGTTTTTATAGCTCATTTTAATGTTTCTTGATAATTGTTTTGTTATATACGTAGAACAATTAGGAGCCGGTGTGTAGGAGCCATTTATGTTTAGGCTAGCTACTGTTGGCATATTATATTATTTTGTCTAGATATATCTTGCTGTATTATTTTGGACACTTGGTGGTGGTCATTAGATGTACAGAATGGTGTATATATATATATGGGCATAAGGGACTGGGAGGAGCCAGATACAGGGAGGGAGAGTATACAGTTCTTACCAGACCTGGACAGATCATTGACTGGAAAGACCTGAGACCTGGGACCAGACCAGGGACAGACCAGCAACCAACAAATGACTTGTATGAGAAATAAGTATAGCCTGGTATGTTCATCTCCTTGTTTGTACAACTACTTCAATAAACAACTAATTTAAACTGGTAAAAACGACTGGAAGATCTGTTCTGTTGGGTCTGCGTAGATCACTCTGACTCCCTGTGTAGTAATGGTAATTGGAAAAGAAGTCACTGGAAAAGTTGGAAAGTTGCCATTACAGTCAGCATGGACTCAGTAGACTGAAGGGCCTGTTTCCATGCTGTATCTCTCAACTAAATGTTATGTCGTTATACACTATATCATTCAATTGATATCATATGTGATGAATAATTATTTTACCTATGATAATATCCTCTCAATCATGCCTTTGAGCGCTTCTATCACAGTTACGGTAAGAGCTTTGATAATTTTCTTCCCCTTTAATTACAATTCTGATACAGCAAGAACCAAACCACTAGAATTTAGGATAAGATGTTGATTTATTTTAGACTGTTATCCCACTGACTGTCATCCATCTGTCTAATATCCATAGGACATCTCAATAGCAATATGGAAAACCCTGGGAGGTTTTTTCCTGTGTTCCAGAATTCGCAATGGTTACCTCTGGTACTAATGGTACCTATGCATCCAGAAGTAAGCACGTCCTTGACTGTAAGTGCACCTCAGAATCAGTAATTAGATAATCGTTGATTTCAGTGGAGTCAGCAGCTATTCAATTCTGGACTGCATATTGTGGGAAATAAATCTTTAAATAAATTCTTGCCTGGAAGTACCTGACCTGACAGGCTGTGATTCTACTTTTCAAAACTGCTCCAAGGCATATACTGACTAAATTTCCCTGATGTGCTGCTCCTGTTGTGGCTACCTGCCCAAAGAATAGTAATGACCATGACACTTGGATTTTGTTTGGGAATACTGCTGCACACATTGACCCATGGAAACTCTCTGCATCTCTTTTTTCTTCTGTCCTAATGTGGCACATGATATAATTTCCACTGTTCTCAATGCCATATTGTACAATGTAAGGAACCGGTTATCGCATCTGCACTGAAATACTAATGTATGAAAAGGGCTCCATTAAAGGGAATGATACTGGACGGGGATCAATATTGAGTTCTGTTCTACTTGTACCTCATAAGTTGTATGAAAAATAATCAACGCATTTGGCACAATTTGTTTAGGATAGCAGGTTTTATAGGCAATCTGGTAGAGGACTGAAGTTCTGACAGTAGCATTTCTAGCAATGCATCAAACGGTGCTAGATTCAACTCTTGCTTCAAACTGCCCTGGTGAGCAAGGACAGGTGGCTCAGCTCTGAAATGTTAAGGGACATGTGATTTGTGTCAGTCGAGGCTGAAACCTCCATATTATAAAAGTTGTGAGGATGGTCACCATCCCCTCTGTACCCTTCCAGGTCGAGCTACAGTATCTATCAGTAAATATGATTGATGTGTCCACAGAGGTAATGCATTAGAGAGATAGTCAATCTACAAATCCTTCCACTTTTTCACATCATTTTCCAAGGGAAGGTTCTAAAAGTGGGAATACTGTAATGGAGTGTACTGATAGCAGAAGCAAAATTGGGTATATTTATGCAGTTTGTAAACCTATTTAGAAATGCAATTAATTCAATTTAGAAGGGAAGATAGTTTTCCTCTTTTTTGGTAAATGTGTATACTCGATTTATTCTCTCAACTTGTATGATTCAATAAGTAATATGAGAGAATCTTCCTAAGAGCTGATTTGAACATTGCTATGCTCATTACTGCCTTGTTAAAACCTGATCAATGAAAACATTGTGCAGACTCCACAGCTGTGAAGAATCATAAAAATCAGAGCACTTAATGCATGGCCGATATGGTGTCTCTGTGTTTAATGAGGGGGAAAATTTGCAAGAGTCATCACATCTCTGAGAGAAAGCCATTGAGCGGAAGATTTTCCTATTTCTTATTTGGATATAATAGTTATTGTTCCATCAACTTTCGTGCAAAAGAGAGGACTTCCTAGTAGAAGGTGACACCTCAACCATCTGGTCTCCATACAAGGCATCTGCCTGTAACAGGTCAACTTACCAAGAGGCTTCATATCATTCAGGAAAATGATTGTTGTGATTGCCAAAGGCACCAAAAGAAGTAAAGCTTCAAGAGACCGACTGATAATTATTCTCCGAGTCGCACATGTGGCAGGTTGAATAACTAAACTTGCTGTCTAACTCTAACTGCAAATAATTCAGACAAATCTACTCTAATATCAAAGGTAGACACAAATGCTAGAGTAACTCAGCGGGTCAGGCAGTATCTCTGGAGAGAAGGAATGGGTGACGTTTTGGGTCGAGACCCTTCTTCAGACTTACCCGAAACATCACCCATTCCTTCTCTCCAGAGATGCTGCCTGACCCACTGAGTTACTCCAGCATTTTGTGTCTGCCTTCGATTAAAACCAGCATCTGCAGTTTTCTTTCCTACTCTAATATCAAGGTTAGGGGACGATATATTGCTTCTGTCAATCTTTTGTCAAAGCTCTCGTGGGAGATTGATACTGAGAGTGATTATATCCCTAAGAGAACCAACAAATAAACAGGAGTAAGCCATTTGTCCACTCCTGAGTATTCTGCCATTCAAGAAGGTCATGGGTGATCAGTTACCTCAGCACCACTTCATTGCACTAACTCCATAACCCTCAATTCTCCTAATAACTGAAAATCTATTGACTCCTATTTTAAATATACTCCAAGTCCGAGCTTCCACAACCCTCTTGGGTGGAGCATTTTGGAGGTGATCTGCTTGAAGAAATTGCTTCTCATCTACAACCTGGCTGGCTGCTCCTATTATTGAGATTGTAACCCTTGGATCTAGACAGCCTTCTGAACTTTGCACAGTTCAATAAGATTACCTCTCATCCTTCTAACTTTAAGAGAGGCCTTAGATACAAAAAGCTGGAGTAACCCAGCAGGTCAGACAGCATCTCTGGAGAAAAGGAATAAGCAATGTTTCAGGTCAAGACCCTTCTACAGACCCGAAACGTCACCTATTCCTATTCTCCAGAGATGCTCGCTGACCCACTGAGTTGCTCCAGCTTTTTGAATTTATCTTTGGTTTAAGCCAGCATCTGCAGTTCTTTCTTACACAGAGGACAGGCCTAGTTTGCTTAATCCCCCCTCAAGTGATCCCCTTAGTGAACCTCTGCTGCATTCCCTCCATTACAAATAAAAAAATTCTTACATTGGGAGACCAAACCTGTATACAATATTTCAGATGTAATCTCACCAGGAATCTATATAATTGGTACAAGATGTTTCTAAGCTTGCACTCAAATCTTCTTGTAATAAAAGCCAATCTACCATATGCACTCCAAGCTAATTATTAAAACTGTACTCTAAGTTTGTGTACAAGGTCATACATGTCCCTCTGTACCTAATGTCATTTGGCCCTTCGCCATTTAAAAAAAACCAACACAACTTTCTATGTTTTTCTCTCCCAAAGTAAATCCCCTCAGTTTCCTTTCCAGATTATGTTTGATCATAGAAACATAGAAACATAGAAAATAGGTGCAGGAGTATGCCATTCGGCCCTTCGAGCCTGCACTGCCATTCAATATGATCATGGCTGATCATCCAGCTCAGTAACCTGTACCTGCCTTCTCTCCATACCCCCTGATCCCTTTAGCCATAAGAGCCACATCAAACTCCCTCTTAAATATAGCCAATGAACTGGCCTCAACTAACTTCTGCGGCAGAGAATTCCACAGACTCACCACTCTCTGTGTGAAGAAATGTTTTCTCATCTCGGTCCTAAAAGACTTCCCCCTTATCCTTAAGCTGTGACCCCTGGTTCTGGACTTCCCCAACATCGGGAACAATCTTCCCGCATCTAGCCTCTCCAACCCCTTAAGAATTTTATATGTTTCAATAAGATCCCCCCTCAGTCTTCTAAATTCCAGCGAGTATAAGCCCAGTCTATCCAGTCTTTCTTCATATGAAAGTCCTGCCATCCCAGGGATCAATCTGGTGAACCTTCTCTGCACTCCCTCTAAGGCTAGAATGTCTTTCCTCAGATTAGGAGACCAAAACTGTACACAATACTCCAGGTGCGGTCTCACCAAGGCCCTGTACAACTGCAGAAGAACCTCCCTGCTCCTATACTCAAATCCTCTTGCTATGAATGCTAACATACCATTCGCTTTCTTCACTGCCTGTTGCACCTGCACCTTTGCTTTCAATGACTGGTGCACCATGACACCCAGGTCACGTTGCATCTCCCCTTTTCCTAATTGGCCACCATTCAGGTAATACTCTGCTTTCCTGTTCTTGCCGCCAAAGTGGATAACCTCACATTTATCCACATTATATTGCATCTGCCATGCATTTGCCCACTCTCCTAATCTATCCAAGTCACTCTGCAGCCTCCTAGCATCCTCCTCGCAGCTAACACTGCCACCCAGCTTCGTGTCATCCGCAAACTTAGAGATGTTGCATTCAATTCCCTCGTCCAAATCATTAATATATATTGTAAATAACTGGGGTCCCAGCACTGAGCCTTGCGGTGCCCCATTAGTCACTGCCTGCCATTCCGAAAAGGACCCGTTTATTCCTACTCTTTGCTTCCTGTCCGCCAACCAATTCTCTATCCACCTCAACACTGAACCCCCAATACCGTGTGCTTTAAGTTTGTACCCCAATCTCCTATGTGGGACCTTGTCGAAGGCCTTCAGAAAGTCCAGATATAAAACATCGACTGGTTCTCCCTTATCCACTCTATTAGTTACATCCTCGAAAAATTCTATGATTCGTCAGGCATGATTTGCCTTTCATAAATCCATGCTGACTTTGTCCGATGATTCCACCACTTTCCAAATATGATGCTATCACATCTTTAATAACTGACTCTAGCATTTTCCCCACTACCGATGTTAGGCTAACTGGTCTATAATTCCCCGTTTTCTCTCTCCCTCCCTTTTTAAAAAGTGGGGTTACATTAGCTACCCTCCAATCCTCAGGAACTACTCCAGAATCTAAAGAGTTTTGAAAAATTATCACTAATGCATCCACTATTTCTGAGGCTACTTCCTTAAGCACTCTGGGATGCAGCCTATCCGGACCTGGGGATTTATCGGCCTTTAATCCATTTAATTTACCTAACACCACTTCCCGACTAACCTGGATTACCCTCAGTTCCTCCATCTCGTTAGACCCCCGGTCCCCTGCTATTTCCGGCAGATTGTTTATGTCTTCCCTAGTGAAGACAGAACCAAAGTAGTTGTTCAATTGGTCTGCCATCTCCTTGTTCCCTATGATCAATTCACCTGTTTCCGACTGCAAGGGACCTACATGGCTACATGGCTGATCATCCAGAATCAATACCCTGTTCCCGCTTTTCCCCCATACGGTAGAGTTGCTGCTTTACAGCGAATGCAGTGCCGGAGACTCAGGTTCGATCCTGACTACGGGTGCTGCACTGTAAGGAGTTTGTACGTTCTCCCCGTGACCTGCGTGGGTTTTCTCCGAGATCTTCGGTTTCCTCCCACACTCCAAAGACGTACAGGTATGTAGGTTAATTGGCTGGGTAAATGTAAAAAAAAAAAAAATTGTCCCTAGTGGGTGTAGGATAGTGTTAATGTACGGGGATCGTTGGGCGGCACGGACTTGGTGGGCCGAAAAGGCCTGTTTCCGGCTGTATATATATGATATGATATGATATGATACCTTGATTCCATTAGTCCTAAGAGCTATATCTAACTCTCTCTTGAATACATTGAATACTACCAGATTTTTGTTCAGTCACTTGGTCTGTGCACATCTTCCTGAAGCCCCCCCCCCCCCTGCATTGTCCTTCCAGCCCATACAGCCACTAATTGTTAATTATTAGTGAACGTGTAGATAATACCTGTGATCCCCATCACTGAAGACTTAGTTTTCCCCAGCATTGACTGTGGTACCCTTCACATCTCTGCTTCTCAACATGAAAATGACACATTTCTTCCTATTCTGTTTTCTGTCTGTTAACCAGTCCTCAATTCATATCAGTGTATTATCAATCTTGTCCTCCAATATTTAATATTATCTTAAATTACCTTCAAGAAGCCCCTATACAACATATCAATCGATTCAGCCTTATTCTGTTATTTGCAAGCTTAATAAAACTCCAACACATTTGTCAAAAATGATTACCTTTTCATAAATATTGACTCTGACCAATCCTATTACCATTTTCCAAATGCTCTCTACCACTTCCTTCATAATGTCTAGAATTTTCCCTACTAGTGGCATAAGGTTAATTGGTTTTTAGTTCCTCCTCTCTCCTTTCCTAACTACATGGTCACATTTGTTATCCGCCTTACTGTTGAAACCATTCTAGAAAACATGGAATTTTAGAACATGGCGCATCGATAGTCGATTGTGCATCGACTATCTCCACAGCCATCTTTTTTCAAAACCATGGGATGCAGTTCAGACCCTGGGCATTTATCTGCATTCAGTCTACAAGGTAGTCAGAACCTCTTCCCAGGTTGCAAATGTTGAAGGTTAGTGGGCATAGTTTTTTTAAATTTTTATTTTTATTTTTTTAATTTATTTATTAGAGGTTAAATACATCAATGTACTTCACATATATCTTGTTACAAACATTGTACCCCATAATTTTATGGCTTTAAAAGAAAAATAGTAGAAAGAAAGAGAGAAAGAGAGAGAAGAAAAAAAAAAAAAAAAAAAAAAAAAAAAAACTTTTATCACGCAAAAGGAATCCACCAACTCGATAGTTTTCCGTCCCCCCCCTACCAAGGCCCGAGGTACTCCTCCACCCTATCTTTGTAATAATTCTATAAATGCAGACCACGTCTGATAGAAGCGTTCTGATTTTCCTTCCAGGCGGAGTCTCATATCTTCCAGATGTAGTGTTTCAAACATAGTTGAAATCCACATATTTAATGTTGGTATAGGAGCATTTTTCCAGAATTTTAAGATTAATTTTTTTCCTATTATTAAACCGTAATCAAATAAATTCTTTTGATACGCATTTAATTCCGAACTACCTTCTGTCATTCCGAAAATAATCCATTCTGGCTTTGGTGTCATTTTTATTTTAAACACTTTTGTGAAAATTTCAAAAATTTCAGTCCAAAACTTTTGAATTTTTGTACAAAAGATGAATGAGTGCGCTATAGTAGCTTCTTGACAATGGCATTTATCACAAATTGGTGAAACGTTAGGGAAAAATTTATTTAATTTAGTTTTTGAGTAGTATAATCTATGTATGATTTTAAATTGTATTAAAGTATGTCTTACGTTAATTGAGCATTTGTGCACATTTAATAAGTATTGTTTCCACCTTTCAGTGGAAATTTTTATGCTTAGTTCATTTTCCCACTCACCTCTAATACCTTCCGTTGTTGGTATTACTGCATTTAGTATAATATTATATATATGTGAAATTAAATTTGGTGATTCCGCCTTTGTATTCATTACTTCATCTAGTAAGTCTGATGGGACGTTGTGAAATTCATGCGCATGTTTTTTCAAATAATCACATATTTGGAAATATTTAAAATACTGATTGCTACCCAGATTGTATTTTAGTTGTAATTGTTTAAATGATAATAGTTTTCCCGTATCATACAAATCTCCCAAAGTTTTAATTCCTACTCTTTCCCAATGTATGAATGCTTTGTCTATAATCGAGGGTTTAAACAAAGGGTTTTTAGCAATAGGAGATAGGAGAGATAAGTTTCTTAATTTTAAATTGTGTTTTATTTGTTTCCAAATTCTGATTGTACTATGTATAATTGGGTTTTTGTTGTAGTTTGTGTTATTCACCGTCATTGGTGAAAGAAGGATTGCACCAATATTAAATGGGGAGCAATCCTCTTTTTCCATAATGATCCATTCCGGTTAGTGGGCATAGTTTTAAGGAGAGAGAGGCACAGTTTAAAATAGATGTAGGGAGCAAGTTTATTTTACAGAGAATGATAACTGTCTGGAACGTGCTGCCAGGGACGTGGTAGATGCTGATATGATAGTAGCATTTAAAAGACTTAGTTAGTCACATGAATATGCTTGGAATGGAAGTGTATGGATCACGTGCAGGCAGAGGAGATTAGTTGGGACCCTGTTCAGCATTGACATTCTGGGCCTAAGAGCCTGTTCTTGTGCTATACTGTTCTATGTTCTATTAATTTCTCTAACACTGCTTTTTTTTAAAACTAATGCTAATTTCTTTAAGCTCCTCATTTAACCTTGACTTGGAATCCTCTGGTATTTTCTGGTGGCTTTTTGTGTTTTCTCCCAGGAATAAAGACACAAAATATTAGTTTAATTTCTCAGCCACGTCTTTATTTTCCAATGTAATTTCTCCCCTGTTGAGAGAAGCCTACAGTGGTATATAATACTGCTCTGTCCTGGGTTGCCCGCTCGACTCAGTGCAGGTGGTGGTGATAATCCGAGTTCTTTACCTTCAGCCTGAATAACATCCGTATACTGGATGAGTACAACAGATTTATTCCACAGTGGGGTTCTTCCCATAAGGATCTCCAGATACAATGCTAGTGTCTGAAAAGATCTCAACTGGGGAGAGGGAAAGAACAACTTTTCCACGATTGTTTACTTTTTATACAGAAAGGAAAAAGGGGTGTAACAGATAAAATCAAGGACCAATTACAATTCTAATACAATTCCCATGGTTACAGAGAAAACAAAACCATTAATACAAGTCACATACTTTCAGGGAAATGCATCAATTTACCTAGAGTGGATTCAAAACTTTTCCTACTTTCACACGCACCCATATAAGGAGTTGTTATTGAGAAATAAACTTTTAATCTACTATATACGAGCAATCTCGCAGCTGCACTACCTTGCTCTAACTGTTTTAATACACAAGCTAACACTATCAGACAAGGGAGTAATTTAAGAACAAATAACCCCTACACGCCTCTGTCTACTCCCTATCACTCCTAGAGGGCGACAAACACATTCCATTCCCAATGATAACATTTCTGCCACAAGCATCCATCTTACTGCTTTCTACTGAAAATAAGCATTCATTTTATATTAGCTAAGACAACAACAAAAGAAACCATCTTCAACCATCTACAACAAAATATCAATATCTCTAATGAACTATATCAGCTAATAGCATAGATTCTCAGTGGGAGAGAGGAGGATGATGGCAGTTAACATTGCTGCTGGACAATGACTCCCACCCCATGCAGGATACTGTCACTGCACTGAGTAGCTCCTTCAGTGACAGACTCCTTCATCCCAAGTGCGTGAAGGAGAGATCTAGGAGGTCTTTCCTTCCCGCTGCTGTGAGACTGCACAACCAGCACTGCTCCCAGCAGACGAGTCAACAATAACAGCTAAGAACACACAGAAAACAGATGAAAATTTATGTATCTTTTATTTAAAATGAATAATCTCTTGCTCTCTTGCTATCCACTTTGCTGCTGTAACACTGTAAATTTCCCAGTGTGGGACGAATAAAGGAATATATATATATACATATATATATAATTAGTCTATCTCCATCTGAGATGTTGGTTGACTTCAGTGAAAAGCTCATAACCTAGTAAAACCAAAGATTAAGAAACCCGAGGAAACAAAATTAAGTTTCACGATCTTATAAAATATGCCAAGTATGACATACACACACCATACACACCAAATATACACCATATTTTGGTCATTATACATTTGTGCTACCAAAAATAAATTACTGTAGTAAGGATAGTGATTTTTTTGACCAGTTGATTGAGTCTCAGGTTCGGTATATTTTTCCGAAGAGTTCCAATCACAGGTGAACCAGAGCGGTTTTAGAATAATTATTTTTAAATTAATGACCATTCCAGCCAAAATAACAAAGAGCTATAAACCACAATGTATTACATATAAAAACCATGCTTATGGCAAATACTTGCTGCCATCACTCTTCCACTGTTATACACAAATCTTCATTTGTTATATTTGTTATATGGAGGAAAAATATGTTTGACAAATTACGTTGAGTTTTCAAGGTTAAAGCTTGCAGAGTCAATAATGGGAAACTGATTGATTTAGTACATATGGATTTTGGAAAGCCATTTGATGAGATAAAACAAAGGTTGTCACTGAGGAAATATGAGAAGTAGTACATTTGTCTTGGTAGACATTTAGTTAAAAGATAGAAAGAAGACTGGGAATAACATGATGCTTTTCAGATCCACAGGCTGTTAGCTGTGTGCTGCACGAGAATTAGTTTTGGGTCTCAATATCAGAAAAACCAATGAACTGATTGTTGACTTTGGAAGGGGTAGGATGAGGACCCACAATCCTGTTTATAGATGGTGGAGCAAGTCAAAAACGTCATATTCCTGGGCGTGCATATTTCCGAAGATCTTTCCTGGACCCAGCACACTGATGCAATTATAAAGAAAGCACATCAACGCCTCTACTTCCTGAGAAGATTACGGAGATTTGGTATGGCAGAGAGGATTCTCTTGAACTTCTACAGGTGTACAGTTGAGAGCATATTGACTGGTTGCATCACAGCCTGGTTCGGAACTTGAATGGCCAGGAACGAAGAAAACTGCAAAAAGTTGTGAACAGTGCCCAGTCCATCACCGGCTCTGACCCCACCATTGAAGGGATTTACTGCCTCAAAAAGGCAGCCAGCATCATCAGACACCCACACCACCCTGGCCACACACTCATTTCACCCCTGCCATCAGGAAGAAGGTACAGGTGTCTGAAAACTGTAATGTCCAGGTTCAGGAACAGCTTCTTCCCTACAGCCATTCGGCTATTAAACACGACAACCTCAAATAAGCTCTGAACTACATAGACGATTATTGTTCTTATTGCACTAATATTGGTGTTTTTTTTGTGAGTACGTTTGTGTGTGTGTTTGTGATCTATATATCCATGTGTATTCCATAGATCCATGGATCTATGATCCATGTGTATTTGTGAGCATGTGTATATATACACACTGAACTTTTTTTCTCTCTTGTTTATTATATTTTTTACAGTGTACTATGTTTACATATTCTGTTGTGCTGCTGCGTAAGAATTTCATTGTTCTATCTGGGACATATGACAATAACACACTCTTGACTCTCAACTCTTGCATCCTCAGCTATGTGATCAATGTTAATGTTAGATGAAAAATTGTGAATTATTCAAATCTGCTAAGCTGGAAAGTGAGTTGTAAAGAAAACGCACAGCGAGCTAGACGATTCATGAGGTGAATGAGCGGGAAAATTACAGATTAAGGGCTTTGTCAAAGTATAATTATTTGCTGTAACGTTAATTAAATAGAAAGAGACTGGTAAATGCTGAAAGTGCATCGTAAAAATTTGGTGTGCTAGTTTATGGGATGCAATCATGAAGAGATTGGAGAATAAAAATAAGGAACTCGCTGCACCTGTGAAGGGAAAGAATGGGATCACAGCCACAGTACCGTGTGCAATGTTAGCCTTCTTCCTTAAAAAATGATTATCTTCCCTTCAAGGCGGTGAAGCATAGACTGCTCCATAGACTGAATCATAGGATAGAGGTTGTTGCATGGGGAAAGATCAAGTGACATTGGCTGCACTGGAGCACAGAAGATAGAGAACTGATTTCATTGAAATGTACAAAATGGTTAGAGGTTAACAGAGTAAATACTGATACCCAATGCTGATGCTGGAATCTTCACCAAAACACAAAAGTGCTGGAAGAAGTAAATGCATCTGGCAGCATCTGTAGAGGGAATGGACAGGGGGTTTTTGGGGTTAGGACCCTTCTTCAGACTGATTGTAGAGGGGGGTGAAAGCTAAAAAATACTGAGAGTATGTTTCCTCTCACTGGAACATCAGGTACTAAGGGATGGGACCCGAGAACATGAGGTCAGCAGTGTAGGTCTGAGGTGAGGAGAAATATTATTATTGAGCCCTTTTTGGAATTCTCTAATCAAAAGAGATGTGGATGATCGGTTGTCAGGTATATCTAAGACTAGGACTGATAGATTTTTGGACACAAGGATTATGAGGAATATTCTTGATGCATAGAATGAAACATGACTTTATTGAAAGATGGAGTAGAGTTAGAAGGCAAAATGACCAAATGACCATAACATGCTTTTATTTCTTACTGGACCAAGTGGACCCGTTGGGCCCAAACCTCTCCTGCATTGGTGCAGCACCCTCTCCTCCCCCCATTTCCCCTCCTCTCTCCTCCCCACTCCCCCCAACCCCTCTCCCCTCCTCCCCTCTCCCCTCCTCCCCTCTCCCCTCCTCCCTCCCCCTCCCCCTTAACCCCCTTACCTTCCTTCCTCCCCCCCTCCCTCCCTAGGAGATAGATTTAAACTTTAAAATGTGAATAACTTAAAAAATATAACACTGATTTCAATGAAACTTCTTCCATTAGCACCAAAGGGACGGCAGTGAGTAAGGTGGGCCTAAAATTGTGGTGCTATCTTGGACCGTTTTGGCTGTAGTTCAGGAACAAACAAACAAACAAACAAACAAGAATTTAGTATATAAATGTTCTTGCAGAATCAAAGGCAGCTTTTTCTTATGCAGAGTGAAATTCCTTTGGAAAATTGCAGCCATTTAAGTGACCTAAAAGAAAGTTAGGGCTCAGTTGGGAAGACAAATTACATACTTCACCCACTGTTTACTTAGAAGTAATTAAAACGTTCAGCCTTAAGTGGATACCGATTCATCCCAGTGATATTTTACTGTATATGCATAAAAGTTATGTTCTTTGAAAGAGTCATATCATCTAATTATTTCAAAGCAGCACTACTTGAGGTTTGCCTCAAACATTATGAGAATGAAACAACTGACCACTGGCCCCATAGCAGGTGTCCACGTCACGGGGCTGGAAACTGGAAGCGTCCTGAGCTAATTCTGCTACCACCATTATCTATTGGACAAGTGATGGCTTCCACTGATGGTCGCCGAAAGCTTGCGCCCTTTTCAGGACGGATGATGACAATGTGACATTTGAAACATGGATGATGGACACGAAAGAAGAACTGAGCACTTTTCCAGCTACACAGCTTTGTGTCACACTTCAACAGCATTATTCATCTGTGCAATGCTTGCCAAAGCTGCATCCCTTCAGTCAAAGTTCATTTCCACTTGATTGATTTATTTGTAAATTTGTTAAATCTGCATAAATTTCATGGAGAATTTTGATACTTACCTAGGTTAAAAACAATTGTATTAATTAGTTAAGTTTAATTGTATAACATACAATTTTTTTTAAAGGAGAGCATTAAACAAGTGAATGAATTAAATTATTTTTTATACAAACTGGATGGGTGACATTTTATCCAGACAGAAGAATTTGAAGTAGGGTCAGTCTGAGGAAGGGTCCCAAACCTATACGTGTCTATCTTTGGTATAAACCAGCATCTCCAGTTCTTCTTTTTCTACAGTGTGTGCGTAGAATCGTAAGATAACAGGATAGTTTGATAAGGCAGTGAAAAGGATTTGAGAAATGTTTTCCTTTATTAGCAAAGGAAAGAAAATTAGAGTACTAAAGTTATTCTTGAACAGTGTACAATACCAGATAGACAACATTAAGTAGACCACTGTGACCTGCTGAGTTACTCCAGCATTTTGTGAATAAGTAGACCACTGTGCTGTATTCG